>NC_051187.1:26502296-26822848 GCF_015220075.1 Falco rusticolus | reverse complement strand
TACCCGTCAGACCTTTTTTACATGTCAGTTTTTACGGGCAGACTTTTTATCCGTGAGACTGTTAGATTTACAACACCTGACACCGTTTTTACCGGTGAGAATTTTTTTACCCATGATACTTTTTAACCATGAGACTTTTTTACCCGTAAGACTTTTTACACGTGATAACTTTTTTACCCATGTGACTTTTTTTACTTGTGACAGGGGAAAAAAAAGGTCTCATGTGTAAAAAGTGTCACAGGTAAAAAACGGCTCATGGGTAAAAAAACACTTATGGGCAAAAAAGGTCTCACAGGTAAGAAAAGTCTTATGGGCAAAAAAGGTCTCACGTGTAAGAAGTCTTACGGGTAAAAAAGTCTCATGGGTAAAAAAAGTCTCACGGGTAAGAAAGGTGTCAGGTGTTGTAAGCCTAACAGGTATAAAAAGTCTTACGGATAAAAATTCTGCCTGCTAAAAAGTCTCTCGGGTAAAAAGTCTGAAGGGTAAAAAAGGTCTGACAGGTTTCAGTTTTTTTACCCATGAGACTTTTTGACCCGTAAGACTTTTTACACGTGAGACCTTTTTTTCCCGTAAGACTTTTCTGACCTGTGAGACCTTTTTTGCCCATAAGACTTGTTTTACCCATGAGACTTTTTTTACCTTTGGTGCTTTTTATACGAGACCTTTTTTTTCCTTGAGACTTTTTTACCAATGAGTCTTTTTACCTGTGAGACTTTTTTTACCCATGAGACTTTCTATAACAATGAGACTTTTCTTTACCTGTGATACTTTTTTTACCCGTGAGACTTTTTTTACCCATGAGATTTTTTTTAAAAGGTAGATCTTTTTTACTCGAGACTCTTTTACCCTTGAAACTTTTTACCCATGAGATTATTTTTTTTTTTTACCTGTGAGGCTTTATTTCACCCATCAGACATTTTTACCCGTAAAGACTTTTTACACGTGAGACCTTTTTTGCCCATAAGACTTTTCTTACCTGTGAGACCTTTTTTGCACATGAGACTTTTTTTACCCATGACACTTTTTACCCATGAGACCTTTTTTACCCCTGAGACTTTTTACCCTTGAAACTTTTTACCCATGAGGCTTTTTCACCCATGAGCCTTTTTTTACCCGTCAGACTTTTTACCGGTCAGAATTTTGACCCGTGAGACTTTTTTTACCCGTTAGACTTACAACACCTGACACTTTTTTTACCCGTGAGTCTTTTTTATACCTCTGACATTTTTTTTACCCGTGAGACCTATTTTGCCCATGAGACTTTTTTTAACCATGAAACTTTTTACCTGTGACACTTTCTACACATGAGACCGTTTTTACCCGAGACTTTTTTTGCCCATACGACTTTTTTTACCTGTGAGACCTTTTTTACCCATGAGACTTTTTATAAGTATGAGACTTTTTTTTAATCATGACACTTTTTACCCGTGACACTTTTTACACGTGAGAGCTTTTTTGCCCCTGAGACTTTTTTTGCCCATAAGACTTTTTTTACCCGTCAGACCTTTTTTGCTTGTCAGACCTTTTTACCCGAGAGACTTTTTACCGGGCAGAATTTTTATCCGTGAGACTTTTTATACCTGTTAGACTTACAACACCTGACACCTTTTTTACCCGTGAGAATTTTTTACCCATGAGACTTTTTACCCACATGAATTTTTACCGGTCAGACCTTTTATCTGTGAGAGTTTTTTCACCCGTCAGACTTATAACACGTGACATTTTTTTACCTGTGAGATTTTTATCGGTGAGACTTTTTTTACCTGTGAGACATTGTACCCGTGAGACTTTTTACCAGTGAGACCTTTTTTACCTGTGAGACTTTTTACCTGTAAGAATTTTTCACCCGTGAGACTTTTTTTACCCGTCAGACTTTTCACCTGTGAGACTTTTTTTACCCCTGAGACTTTTTACATTTGAGACGTTTTTACCCATGACACTTTTTACCCATGAGACTTTTTTTATCCCTGACTTTTTACACGTGAGACCTGTTTTACCCATGAGACTTTTTTTGCCCGTTAGACCTTTTTTGCCCATAAGACTTTTTTAACCGTGAGACTTTTTACCGAGATGTTTTTTACCCAGGACACTTTTTACCTGTGAGACTTTTTTACCCGTGAGATTTTTTTACCCATGAGACTTTTTTTACCCATTAGATTTTTTTTACCCATGACACTTTTTACCCGTGAGACATTTTTTGCCCATGAGACCTTTTTACCCGTGAGACTTTTTTTACCCTTGAGACTTTTTACCTGTGAGACTTTTTTTACCCGTGACACTTTTTATACCCTTGAGATTTTTTTTATCCGGCAGACTTTTTACCTATGAGAGTTTTTTACCCCATGACACTTTTTTTACCAGTGAGACTTTTTTTACCCCTGAGAGTTTTTTTACCCAAGACATTTTTTACAGCTCAGACTTTTTACCCGTGAGACATGTCTCAGCTGAGCTGGGTCCCTTCAGTCCTTGGTGGAGCCACTTTGTAGGTGTGCCTCTGCCTGCCCCTGTCTTCTGGCTGGGCTGGGGCCCTGCCCTGCAGAGAGCTGTTCTCCTTGGGGGCCCCCTCTGACCCCACTCACAGCTTCTCACACAGAACTCCAGGCACTGTACAGCGTGACAGTTCTGTTCCCAGCTTTCACTGTCGGTTGAATATCGATGAGACTTTTGCACATCTCACTCCTGCTAAAGTTTGCAATAGGCAAGAGTGCCAGGGCACGATGGTGCCTCAGAGGTGCGAGAGCAGAAGGCAAGAACCTGGCCGAAAGGGCCCTGAGGAGCCCTGCCCAGGGGCTGTGCCCACTGCTACAGAGGAAAAGCAGCAACCCATGGGGGCTACACAGGGGGACTCCCCTGAGAGCCTCCAAAGCTTCTTCCCCCCAGATGAGGGGAACAAGTGCCACCTTTGTGGGGCACAAGCAGCAGGCACTTCCCCAGAACAGCCCAAAGGAGCCCTGGCCAGGGGCCCTCTTGGTGCTGCAGAGGCAGGCAAAAAGAACCCTGGAGAGGGGCACTTGCTAGCCCACCGTGGGGGGGAAAAAAGCCTTCCTCCCTCCAGCTGCAGGGCAGGAGAGGCTATCTTCGTGGGGCATGAGCAGCAGGCAGTAACCTGGCCCAAGGGACTGCAGGAGCCCTGACAAGTGGTCACGCTCGGTGCTGCAGAGGAAGGCAAATAACCCCTGGGGGCCAGTGCCAATGTGCCCCGGGGAAAATTCCTTCCTGACCCCAGTGCTGGTGAGATCTGGCTGTTCTCTGAGCATGTGAGCGAGACCTGCCTCCTTGTCCCATGGACTGGTCATGCCTCCCAGGAGATGCCAAGCCTCTCCCTCTGACCTAGAGCCATCTCAGGGGCTTCTGAGAGTGGCAAAATATCCCCAGCCTGATCGATTTCAGGGGCAAGAATCCTTCCTGCATTCGGCAGAGCACCAGTGGGTGCTCAAAAGCTCTAGGATCCCGCCAACATCTGAGCATTCCATAACTTACGGCTGCTGCCCCTGGCTCCAGGGGGGATGAGGATGGTGAGCTCTGCAGTGCTCCTCAAAAAGGCATTCCCTTGGTCTTGCCGTGGTTGTCCAGCTGAGAAGGATTTCCAAACTTCAGATGAGCTTTGGATGTGGCCCCACCAGCAGCCTCGTCCAGGCTCCAGTCTCCCTCCCTCAGATCCCCACCAGGAATCCCACCGGCTCCTCGAGGACTCCCTCTCATTTGTCTTCAGGCTGGTGCCAGGCCAGCTCTGGCAGAGGGATACTGGACAATGCCCCTTTTATACTCCCCTGGGGCACTGTGACTGCTGCGTTGCCGTTGCCGGGTGACAGCACTGTGACATTCACAGACCCTCCCCTGCACAGCACCCTTGGGAGGAAGGGCTTTGGGGTGCCAACTCAGAGGCAGCCCCTGTGCCCAGGAGGCCCGGGGGCTGTCCCTGCTCTTGGTGGCCATGCTCGGGGTGCAGCTGCTAGGTGTCCCTGATGCCTCCTCTGCTGCTCTTTGCTCCCAAGAACAGACACTGTCTTGTTCCTCCTCTCCCAGGCCGTGTGCATGACTTCGGTGGAGCAATCCCCCATGCACCCAGCGCTGCCGAATAAAGATAACCTCCGCTCGCCTGCATATTGCTGACTGATTCTTCAAATCATTGCCCAGTTTCACCTGGAAAATGCCCTTTGCTTATTGCCCCTTGATGTACTTTAGTTCCAGTGTTGGGATTTTTTTTCAAAGTTCACAATGTGATGTAACTCGCTTTATTGTAGTAAACAAATTTGGTCCTGCTACTCTAGTTCTCAAATGCTGACACAAAGAATTTAATCCCCAGTGCATCTTATTATGTTCTGTTTTCACAAAATGCCACATTAATTTCCCTGATAGCACTAACTGACCCATTTTCAATTGGCCTCATCCACTGCCTAGCAGTTTACCTCCATTTCTATGTATCCATTGGTAATCTGACTCTTCATCCTCAAACTTTTTCTCTGCATCTAATTTTTCTGATACCAGTGCAGCTACTGGTATTTCTTTGCTTCTTGCAGCAACTAATTTAGCTTCTGCCATCAGCTTTTCTGTTACCTATTTCTGGAACATTGTTACCTTTCAGGTATCCCCGGCAATGCATTATAGCCACTTGCAATGGGAGTTGGCCGGCTTCTAACAATCGTAGAATTTATTCAGCATATTTTACAGCTTTTCCTTGGGCAGTTAAAAGCTCTCATTCTTTCCAGATGTCTCCATGTGCTTTAACAATAGCAAAGGCATATTTAGAATCAGTCCAAATGTTAATTTCTTTACCTTTTGCCAATTCTATAGCTCAGATGAGAACTACCAATTCCGCTTTCTGAGCTGAAGTTCCTGCAGGCAAAGGATTTGATTCAATCACCTGTTCTGTTGTGGTAATTGCATGGCCAGCCATTCTCAGGCCTTGTCTCATGAAGCTGCTCCCATCGGAAAACCAATCTTCTGCTTCTGGGGGAGGTTCTTCCTTGAGGTCTGAACAGCTGGAATAGACAGCTTCAATGGTGTCCAAGCAGTCATGATTGACAGGTTCAGCTGAGGTTTTTCCCTTCTAGGAATGAAGCTGGGTTGACAATATTGGTCACTTGAATAGTTTTATCTTCTGATTTGGCCAGGATTGCCTGTTATTTCAGAAATCTAGAGGGTGATAACCAATGATTTCCTTTCTGCTCCAACACTACTGACACTGTGTGAGAAACTAGCATGCTATTTTCTGTCCTAGTGTAAATTTCCTGGTTTCTTCCATGTTTATGATCACTGCTGCTACTGCTCTCAGACAACTGAGCTTGTATAAAGGGGGGACTGAAAAGTCCCCTCGGTGTGCATGACCCTTTATACAAGCTATTTATACCTATTCATTAGTTTTCCAAGAAATTGTTTACATATTCATTACAATTCTGAGAATTCATTTACATATCTCGTGCCTGTGCAATGTCCTTGAGGAGTTGTCTCTATGCAGACTCTATTCCTTAGCGGCCATGTTTAAAGTCTTCATCTTTGCCACGTTGCATGTACAACAGGAATCTAAGACAAAATGTCCCTTCTAAAGATAACCAACCCAAGGACTTAGCAGTCTGTACATCTGTCATGTGGCAATAAGGGTCTTTGGACATTTCCCAACTTTTAACTAAACATAGGTGCGTCATCCTTTAGATAAGTGGTACAGCATTCCCTATTCAGCAAATTGATTTTTCTGAGCTCCCAAGAAAGGGAGGATTCTGGTATCTTTTAGTTTTGGCTGACACATTCTCTGGGTGGCCTGAGTCACTCCCATGCAGAACAAACAAATCATGAGGAGTGTTTAAAGTAAACGAAATTATATCACAGTTTGGAGTTCCTAAAAGCACATCATCAGACAGGGACTCCCACTTCTGTGCACAAATTGTACAAGCTATAAGTAAAGCACTGCAAACTGATTGGCAGTTGCATACTCTATACAGACCACAAGCAAGTGGACAAGTAGAAAAGATGAATCACCTCATTAAACAGCAAATAGGCAAAATTTGTCAAGAAGCAAATTTGCATTGGTATCAGGCTTTACCTATCGCTTTAATTCACATCAGGGTCAAGCCAAGATCTAAAGAAAAACTGAGTCCTTCTAAAATTTTGTATGGCAGACCATATGCAATGAATCCTGTTAACAGTGAAGCCTTAGATCAAATAAGTAATCAATGAGTGTATGATTATGTTATAACAGTAGGAAAACAACTGAGTAAGAATGCTACTGTAGTACTAGAATATCAGCCTAAGCAACCTGATTGTAAACTACATCCATGTAGTCCTGGTGATATGGTATATGTTAAGAATTTTCCAGGAAATCCTCTGGAAGAGAAGTGGGATGGGCCATACCAGGTGTTGCTGACCACCTTTACTGTGGTCCAGATAAAAGAGTGGCCAACTTGGATTCACTACTCTTGAGTCAAGAAAGCTCCTGAGAAAACATGAACGTCAGAACCTGTGAGATCAACTACCTGATGCTAATCAGTGGACTTCTGATAAGTATGATGACTTTGATCCAAGCCCCTACATTAGAATGGCCACAAACTGAAGCTCATATTGTCAAATCTTTCATAACTAACCCAGGAGCTGACATAAATTTAGCAATTTATGTTATCATGATATACCCAAATTGCAAATAGGCATGGATATTGATCATTTAAAGCAATGCTTAGGCACCCAGACATAGAGAAAATGGTCCAAGAAATAAACAGAATGACTCAGCGCATGCTATGGGAAGTTAAACATTACACTGAAAACATCAAAACAGTCTTAACCGAAGTTGAACAAATGGGAGAGCACCATTGGTGGAACATTTTTTAGGATATTTGCCCACAGCAACACAAGTCTTTAACTCATTGATACATCCAGTCATAATATTAGCAGCAGCAATCATTTTGCTGACGTTGCTCAATGTGTGGGTATAGTACAAACTAAGAACCATAGTCAGAAAAATGCAAAGAATGTGGATAATGATACATATGTGCCAAAATTCTATGGAACTAGAATTAAACAAAAGACTTTGTAAATCTTAAGAGCAAGGCAGGACTGAAAAGCAGTAAGGCCTGAAAACCTAAAGATCCACCTGAGAAGAGTTTCAGTTCTGTGAAAGCCCCATTCTGCCTGGCAAAACTGCTCAACTTGGTTACTGAGGAACCAAGCATGTAGTGCTGAATCGCTCTGTTCTTGCTCACTGTACCCAGGCCTAAGCCATTGCTGGAAACTGCTGTACTAGGTACTAGAAATCATAAATCAGGTAAGGTTAGACACATCAATAGAAGAAAACGGTAGCAAGCCAAGATTTGTGTAACAGATCCTGGCAGGGTCACTTATGAAAGAAAGTTCACAAAGGTTCAACTCTGAGGAAGACCACCTGAGCACGGCCGAAGGCCAGAGGGACTGTCTCAAAATTCAGGCCAAGAGAAGACTCTGCCTAAACTCCGCCCAGGCTCCGCCTATCATTAATATGCGATGAGATGTTGTGATTACATGAATAATGTTTGAAGAGATGCTGCAATCATGTATATCAAATGTATAAATTACCCTGTTTTGCACTTATACTTTGGAGCAAGTTTCTGTGGTGCGAACCACCTCCTCCCCTGTGCAATAATAAATACCTTGCTGCTAAAAGTACAAAGTCTCTTAGCAGTTTTCTTCATTCCGAGGTTTTCAGCATCAACGGTTATAGAATATAGGTAAATATCAAAAGCGTGTTTCTGGAACATCATCCCACAGGGAGCAGGTGCCTGAGCACAGGTACCCCAGTGTGCTGCGGCACTGTGGTGGCCAACATACCCTTGCCATCCTGATGCAGCACTGTAAAGGAAAATTGGAAAATAAAACTTCAAGAATAATTGGAACAGGGAAAGAGGAAAACAGGCCATTCCTTCAGCCCTTAGATTTAAAATTTGGAAGCAAAATAATTACATACAAGGTTATATATACCAGATTGCCCCAGCCTCCAGCCTTACCTGCCTGGCACCCTGTGGCCACACCAGCCCCCCACCTGGCTCCCCACTGAGGTAAGGATGACAGAGGTAGGGATATGGCAGGGTTGACCAAGGCTGGGAGGGTGATGCTGAGCACTGGGAGGGATCCATGCCTCAGTTTCCCCAGGGAGATCTGGGTGTGAGAAGGTTGCTTGGGGATGCTGAATTCAGCCCTGTGTTTCAGCCAGCCTGCTCCCTCCCTCCCAGCACAAAGAGGCGGAGTTGCTGGGCTGGGGCAGCCGCACCTACAGGGGCCAGTGGGATGGGCAGCTGCCTCTGATCATGGGCAAGGAGGGTACCGCCGGGGCACGCTTGGGGAGGGGATCCAGCACGTGCCAAGAGGATGGTTGGGTGGGCAGGGTGCCCGTGGGGTGCCTGTGTTCCACCTGGCTCCCCCCAGCCTGTCTCCCACTGATGTCTCCTGCCAGGCTTCCCGAGGGACAAAGCCAAGCTGTCCCCGAGGCAGAGGGGTGCCCGGGACACCGGCCTCCTGCTCTTGCAGCCCTGGAGGGCCAGGTTGTCCTGCAGACAGCTGCGTATGGCCCTGTCGGAGCAACCGGGGGTGGGGGTGGGGGTGGAGAGGGCACCCTGCTGTCTGCTGGTGGGTGGGGACAAGTAGGGGCCTGTGCCCCCAGCCGGGCAGGGTGGGATGGGGAGGGGCAAAGCAGGATGGAGGGGGAGGGCTGGCGGATGGGGCGACTGGTCCCCATGTTGGAGCTGGAGTGAGGTGGGGGGCCCTGGTGGGGCAGGCCTGGTCAGTGTGGGACTACAGCCTGTCTGCATCAGGGTGGGAGCCAGGACCCCGTTTTGGGGTGTCTCTGGCCAGGCAGGTGCCCCTGCTGCCTACCCCATCCTGAGCTGGCAGAGTTGCCCACAGCCAGCACCCGCCCAGGGGTTGCAGGGGGGCTAAGCCCTACTCCTCGCCCCCAGGCACCGCTGCCTCGCTGGAGCAGAGGCCAGCCTCATCCCACAGGCAGCTCTGCCAGGCACCCGGTCTCCTCCAGCCCCTGCAGAGTGAATCCAGCACCCCAGCAGCTAAGTACGACTGGGGGTCCCTGGCCAAACCCCCACCATCCCGGCCACCGAGCAGGAGGTTAGGCAGCTCCAGCTGTTCAGCACTAAAGGATGATGGGCAGCCAAGCGCCTGTGTGGCCTGAGTGGGGTGGCTCTGGGTCAGGATCTTCCCATCATGCACAAGGAGGGGCTGGCAGCACCCGTCATTCTGCAGCCATGTGTTACCAGAGGAGCTGCTGGAAACGGCACCTGTGCAATCCTCTCCTGTTGCCTAAATTCCCGAATTACCAAACTGATCTCATTAACCAAGGACATGCTGGCAGTTTGGGTCAGGCTGGGCCACCCTCTCATATGGTTAGTGCTCAAGTGCTCACCATCTCGAGTCATCAAAACTGATGACTGAAAGGACTTCTTACCAAGGGAGTCAATCTGGGGAAGTAACAGATAATGGTAAGAACACTGTTACATAAATGAGGCAGAAAGAAGTCTCCAAGTGAAAAAGTTCTGGCTGCAAGAGGAAACAAGCTGGTAAGATGTTGCAATTGTTGCAATTGCAAAATAACAAGAAAAATTGGTACTAATTTGCACTAGAAGCTAGAAACTGACAACCAATCTTGTGCCTGAATTAAATGAAGTACTGTACTGTGCAAGTACTCTACTGTATATAACATGTACCCTCAAGTATGTTGGTGTGCATGTTAGGATGAAAGCTCCCCCATGCACCCAGTGCTGCCATAACCCAAGGCCAGTTTTGTGAACTATCACTTGATTCGGAGAGTTTTCCTGGTTATGATTTTCGGTAACACCCCCAGGGCCTGCTCTGGCCCCGTTCTGCCGGGCTCCTCCCGACCTCCCCCAGCCGCCGCGAGTCGCGCTTTTGGCTCCAGTGACCTCTGCCAGGGGAGCTGGCCGCCCCAAAGGGGGTCTGGGGGAGCCGGGCAGTGCAGCAGGAGGAGGAGGATGCTCAGGTGCTGCTGAAGCTGGCGGTGGGAAACGGGGACCTCAGCTTGAACGGCGGCAGCAGGACATCCCTCTGAGGCCAGCAGTGAATTTCCTGGCGTACTGCCCGCCCTCTCTTGAGGGGATGCTCTCTCTGATTGGTCATCAGGGGCTGTCACTCCGCCCTTGGCGTAGTGCCCGTCCTCCCCTGAGGGTTTGCTCTCTCTGATTGGCTATCCGGGGCTGTCACTCCGCCCTGGCACAGGGCCCGTCCTCCCCTGAGGAGATCCTCTCTCTGATTGGCCGTCCGGGGCTATCACTCTTCTCTGCTCGGGGCCTATGGCTGAGGCGTCTCGGGGATGGGTGAATGCGGGGGCCCCCAGCCCCGCAGCAGGTTCGCTCACGGGCCTCGCTCCCCGTGCCCCGAGTAACCCCCCCCGCTGTCCCTCCGGCTGCGTCCGCGCCCCCTTGGCGCCGGGCGAGGGGCTGCGAGGGAATCCGGGGGAGGGGTCGGGCCAGGGCCCCTTTCCCCGCTTGGCTCCGGCTGAGGGCCGGGGCGGGGGGACTGCGAGGCGGGCAGCGGGGCCGGCGGCGGCCCCTCCCTGTAGCGGGGCGGCTGCCGGCGGCGGGGCCGGGGCGGGGAGCGGAGCGGCCGCTGAGCGCTGCCGGGCCGCGGCCGCGCCGGGGCAGGTGAGCGGGGGCCGGGGTGGCGAGCAGCGGGCGCGGGGGAGAGCGCTGGGAGGGCAGCGGGTCCTGGGCCGGGGCGGGGAGCGTTGCCGGTGGGGCCGGAGCCGCGCTGGGGGGCGCGGGGCTGCGCTGCGCCGGGCGGTGCCGGCTGCCGGCACTCGTCTGCGGCCGCGCTCCCCGGGCCGTGCCGGGGGCTGGCGGCGCTGCGGGCCGGAGCGGCGCGGGGGGCACTTTGCTGCGGGGAGTGAGCCCGGCGGGGGGGGGCGGGGGCGAGCGGGCCTTGCGGGGGGGCGAGGCACGGGGGGACACGAGAATCGGGGCCGGGGGGCGGTCGCCGATCGCCTCCCCAGAGCCCCCCTGAACCTGCCCTGGCCCCGCTCGCCCCGCGCAGTAGCTCCGCGCCCCAGCCCCTCCCCTGCAGCCGGGCCCACAGCCGCCCCCGGCTCTGCCGTGACGGCTCAGCCGGGCCAGGTGCGCCGGGCGCTGCCTTGGCGCGGGTGCCGGTAGCCCCGGTGCGGGCAGGGAGCGGCGCCTGCGGAGCCCCGCGGCAGGGGGGGGTTGGCCGGGCACGGGGGGCGGGTTACAGAAAAGCGGCGCCTCGTAGAAGCGTAGTATTACAGAGAGCTTTCTTAGGGTGAAGCACAGTTTCTGCTTTCAGGATGGCTACCAGGCAGAGTATCAATGATAAAAGGGTTTTTTTTTCGGTCGTGGAACTTCACAGTCAGTGAAGAAACCACATTGGGCGGAGGATTTGTCCCTGGTTTGGCAGCTGCAGAATGAGTCCTCTGATACTGCTGGAAACACTGAGCAGAAGCCTGAGGAGGCGGTGAGATGAAGTAACAGTGAGTTCTCAAGGAACCAAAAGCATGGAGTTTTGTCCTTGTAGCATGCCGTACCTACTCATTTTTTTTTTTTATAGGATCACCAATTGTCATCCATTTACCATTGTCATCTTTTGATTCTCTCTGTTTTTCTCCTGTGTTGCACAACTGCACACAGCTGGCTAGGGAAAGCTGGCAGTCCTCATGTACAGAGAACAGCACGCGTCCCTCCAGCTCAGCCAGCCCCATCCACAGGCTGGTGGCTGCATTCCGTCTTTTTCTGAGGGTTGGATGTTCAGCTGCCACAATTAATTTTCTCTCTTGTGAGTCAGGAAAGTAACATTGTACTCCTCTGGGAGTACATGGTGTCTTTGAATGCATTATGCTTACTGCTTTAGACTATACATTGTGTGCCGTCCCGCACTGATTCTTGGTGACTAAAACATGAAGGAACTGAAGTTTGACAAGAAAGTGGCTTGGTGGTTTTTTTGGATAGATGCATTTGACATTCTTCCTTGTAGTTTGTCTTCATCTGTGAGGTCCTTGCTTAATTAAAGTAGTAGTCACATGCCAGAAGGGAAACTGAAACTAACTTGATGTCAGGGACGTGTTGATCTGGGGAGAGATTAGAAGTACTGGAACTATTGCATGTACCATAAGAAAACAGCATTGTCCAGAGATTGCTATAATAGTAGCATGGAGCCAAGGGGATGAGTGGTAATTACGTTACTCCTGTGAGCTCACAGTGTGCCACAGGCAAATCTCAGGATGTTCCCTGCTTTGGAGTTTGTTCCTCTCTCTGTTGATGGTGATTGGTTGGAAAGAAAGCCTATAAAGAAAATTAGAATAGAAAAGCCTCTGTCCTGTCCACTCACCCACATTTTGGGCACATAATGCACAAAAGTGAAAGATTTGGAAGGGGCAAAATAACTAGTTAACAATTATTAACTAACACACAGAATCTCTCCAAACATGATACTGGGGCAAAAGACCCAGGGGAAGGGTATGTGAGGGTAAGAATAAGTTAAACGACTAACAAATACAAAAAAATAATTTGCAGTTGCATTAGCTAGGATGATAATTTCATGGGTTATCTGTCCTCATGGTTTTGCAGTCAGTAGTTGATGCAAATGCTATCTTACTGTCCCTGTGGACCAGGAGATACTACAAACAACTTTTCACAATGAAACTTCTTTGGCTTTTCTTAAAGTCAGGATTGCTCTACAGTAAGGTTTGAAACTTTCATCCGTAAGAAGATGTATTGCAGCAACTTGTTCCTGATGCAGGTGTTTGAGACATGAGTATTTATTCCTTCCAGAGGTGGTAATCCATTTCCTTCAATCTGAATTTTCTTCAATTTTCATTTTGCAGCAGGAAATAAGTAAACGAGGAGGCTGGGCCAAAGGGAGAAAGAAGAAGAAAACCCTTAGGGACACCCGTGCCCCCCCAGTCCCCCCTCACAGGGTATACGTGATTCATGGATGAGCGCAGGGAACAGCTTTGAGCAAAGAGGCGTGAAGTCCCTTTCCCAGACATCACCGGTATGCCAGGCAATGAATGTAGTAAACTGCCTCCTGAGGAGAAGTGGGTACCATTAAACTCTCTTTTCATTGTTGGATTATGACTACTATTAAATGGGAATATTGTTTTTTAGTGAGGAAGTTAACATAGGCTTTTGATTAAAGCTGTGGTTAGGAATATATTTCAAATTAAGGGATGCGGGTCCTCCAGAGTTCAAATAAAGAACCCTGGTAGGGCTGTAGCATCTCATCCAGGTGTGACCCGAGGAGAACTGTATCCTCTAGACAGTGCCAGAATATATGCAGAACAGGTGGGATTGCTCTAGTGTAACCTCCCAGGGTTTATGTGATTCATCTGGGTGTAACTGTTGTACCTAACTCTGACACAGCTGAGACCCACCAGTTCCCAAGGCCAAAGTCCTCAGAAGGATGGGGCAGGCATTTATTCACTGTGGCTGAGGGAGAACTCAGCAGGATGTCGGAGCTCCTGCAAGGATTTTGGAGATCTGTTTATTTTACAAACTCATCAATGTATATAAACATCTGGTGTCTTATTCTTAAGACAAGCAGACCTGAAAGAACAGGTTACTGAAGGAGGAGATGGTTAACATGAATAAACTTTTAGACAGTGTTTTAAGGCATTGCTAGCCCTAGAAAGCAAGCTGAGAGCTGTATGGTGGACAGGACAGTGAGAGTCACATATTCTATTTTCTACACACATTACATAAGGAAAAGGGTTTTTCCCACCTTTCAGTCATAATGTGATGCCTTCTAATTGGGACTGCTGTGGCCTTCTGCAGGGTCTGATAGGTGAATGAAGACCCAGGCAGTGTTGGGTCTTCTCCTTTAACTCCTTCTGGAGAGCACTTTGTAACTGCTAATGGGCCATCTGCACCTCATTGCCAATGGGAGATTATTACAGCAAAGCAGTAGTTAAGTCACAGTGCAACTTGATGCTATCGCATGGATTTATCAGGACATTTAAGCTTTTGAAAATATTTCAAGGACAGAATGCTTAAAAACTTTTATGATGGCTGGATGAAAAGTGGGATGATGCAAAAAACAAGGGTTCCTTTTGTCACTTTTCACTAAGCTTGTAGGATGTAACTTATACAGAGATATTATAAAATTGTGCATAGGCATAGCGTCTTAACCATAATGGAAAATGTGTGTCAGGGTAAAGCAGTTGATTTGGTTACACATCTGTAGTGAGAATGATGTTGCTGTCTCCTGGGAGAGGAGGGGAAGAGTAAGGCCTTCTGCCCCTCTGCCCCTTGCCCTTAACATATTCTTATGTCCGAGACAGATTTTTTTTTTTTTTTTAACCTAGGAAGAAGAAGATTGAGTTCAAATCTCTATTCTGCATGCTGTTTTTTAAATTCTCAGGGAATTTGTCCTTTTTTGAGTAAAATGGTGAGTCTCAAGCATGTAGCAGGTCAGGGAAAGGCTGCTGAGTACTTCCTTCCCTTCAGTTTCTCCTGCGCTTTTTGACTGTGGCACTGAAGGCCACTGCTGCTTGGGAACCCCCATCTCTAATACAACAGCCCAGCATTCTTGTTGAAGCTGAGTAAGCTTGGTTTTGGTTAGCTAACAACTATGAAGTCATTCTCCTGAAGCAAGAAGTGGAGTCATAGTGTACTATCGTGTGTGGGTTAGTGTCCCGTAATCCAGGGGAAAAGTGTGTCTGAGCTCCAGCAACAGCAAACTAGTTGTCCGATACAACAGTTGAAGAGAAAGTCTCACACTTCCCCTGTTCCAGCCCTTCAGTTCTGCTACTTCTTGTGTTTGGTGAGCATAAGGACCGTTGAGCTGACTGGAATTGACTGAAATAAGGACTGGTTGAGCTGACCAATTAGCAAGTCTCCCCTAGAAAAAGACCCATTACTGTAGTCATAGAGCAAACACCTTAAAAATCATTCTTCTTGTTGTTCCCTTGTATGGGGAAATATTTAAAGAACTGTACAGATCTGTGCTAGAAAACCTAGGACATCTACTTTACAGGTAGTACAGTAGAACTCTTTCTTAGTGGTTCAAAACAATCCATCCAAGACACAAGCTGAGGAAAACCTTCTGCTGGTTTTGAGTCTGTTACTGTACTCTTTCAGCAGCACCTTGCTGGAGATAGAAGAGAAGAATTAATGTCTTCTGGAAGAATACACTGTCCAAAAGAAATGCAAACCCAGCATCACTAAATTTGCACCCCAATCCAGAATGTTAACTGTGTCCTCAGCAGGGTCAAAATGGTTTGCAAATGCATGAAATTTGTAACTATTTACATGTATTGTTGTGATGATGTAATAAAAATAAGAGGCATACCCAGTGGCTAATGTTTACTCTGAATACTTAACTTCCATTGAATTTTAAACTCATTGGGGGACAAACTTGGGAAAACAAATTTTTCTTCAAAGGATCCATTTAGCAAGTGTTGTGACCACTCCTTAAATGGTTTTCAGCTCATCGGTTCCCCTAAAGTATTCTCCAGTTAAGCTCATTCTGTTATGCACATGTGAAATTTATTTTTTTTTCTAGCCTGAAGTTTTCTTTTAACCTAAATGTAGATAGCTTAAATTGGTATCACATAGGCTTTTACCTTTGTGCTACTCTATTCTAATAGCCATGATGTTTCATTCGCCTGTCAGACGGGCGAAGCATGTGGTTGTAGAATGGTAGTGCTTTTTTGTCTGTGGGGCACGAAAACAAGGGTGTATTGGAACCCCGCTGTTACATATGTGAAAGTTAAAGCTTGATCTGTTCAGGCATTCCTGCTTGGCAGCATTTAATCCTGGCACAGAAAGGCAATTCTGAAGTCCCTGCGTAGGTTGTACTCAGTTCAGTTGAGTAGCTTAGTAGCAGGCTACTTCTAGGTCTAACAAAAAAAGAGTTAACAGAATAGTGATTTGAATTTTTTAAAAAAGGGAACACACACACCAGAATACAGTAATATTATCCAGAAATCCTGTGTCTTTGCATCTCGAGTATATTCTAATTGTTTCTTCACTCCTTTCCTGTTTTCATAGGTGAAATGGATCAGCGCTTCATCTGGCAAGTTGTTTTTCTTCCCTTCCGCCTGAAGGGGAGGCAACTCCCTGATACTCTTGGACTTCTTTTTTTTCAGCAATACCTTGGTGGAGCAGATAAGAGATAAGGAGCATTAGATGCCGGAGCTGGAGCAGTATCAGAAGACTGAAGCCTATGAAGTATTTAGCAGGAGATCACAGGACAGACAAAAAGGCAAATCACACAGACAAGGTATTGAATGGGACAAAAATATGGGCCTAGAACAACAGAAGATTCCAAGCTGGTTGTGCAGACTGATGCTCATTTACAGCCTTTGATGTAAAGGCTTGTTAAAACGTGGATGCTCATCTGAGGGAGCTCATTTGTGGGCATGAAACAGAACATGTTTCTTCCGGCAAATCCTAGTTTCATAAATATGACATATAGCAATCTACACCAGAAATTACAATCGTCATCAGCAGTGACCAAACTATTGTTAACTGTTCTCCATTGTTCTGTTATTGCTTGTTAAAGAAAATGTGTTTTGAATTAAGAAATTTAAAGTGCTGAAGCAGCTAAGTGGCAGAACCAGGCCTTGTCCCTAGTGTAGCCCTAATCCAAGGCTGGTTTAACACCCAGTCCAGTTAATCAGTGGGAGAACAGAGAAACAACAGATGATGAATTTGTGTACACAGATGCTTGCAGAAACGCAGGTGTTTCTAGAAAAAACAGTATTTGTGAATAGGAATTGCTATTCACAAAGACTTAAGTGTGCTTGAAGGAATGTGCGAGTTAAAACTGGCAGAAAGAAGATCACGATCCAAGGAGGAGCCTGGAACCGAGGCAGAGCCTGGAACCAAACAGATGAATCAACTGGGACAGAGTTAGGTGATGGATCTGCAGAACCGACAAGACCAAAGGAAACTCCTAAGAACTTCAGATGTTGACTAATGATTTGGTAAGTGTATATAAGCTGTGCTGTATCCCTTGGTTCTCTGCCACTCAGTGGGGTGGTGGCTCAGCTCTGAGTTGTGATTAAAGCAAGCCTAGTGGTACCCATGTCGTGTGTGAATTTTGTCTTTAACACTGGGACACAAGAGGAAGGAGTCAGGAATCTCTTCTGGACATACCCGTTACCAGCGTTCTGCTGCCGGCAAGTAGGTGAGATCATCTGATGAGACTTGGACACAGGTAATTCCAGACACAGATCTGAAAGTGCTCTTGTGTTTAAATTAAAAAAAATTACATACTGGTAAGGAAGTTAAGAAATTTGATAAGAATGGAAAATATGCTCAGCATTGGAAGGGGGGTGGTGGTGCCCCTTGCTGAGGCTTTAGAGAATTGGGGAAAAGATTCCCCTGGCACAGGCTTTGCAGAAATGAAAACTGATTATTTTGTGCCAGGAGGAATGGCCATTCCTGACTCATACTACAGGAAGAGTACTAATGGATTTGTGGCCTCCTAGAGGAACTTGTAACCTCATAACTCTAGTTAAACTTCGGCAGAACCACCTCAGATTTTCCTTAGTGCGTGATTTCCTTGAAGAGTCAAGTCCAGGTCTGTGGCATAAGGTAACCCATCCCCTGTTTGGGATCCAGATGTGATTGATTTTTAATTCAGGCTTATCTGCTGTTAGAGTTTTTTATTTTTTGGTCCAAATAGGGAAATGCTGGTTGTGTGCATTCTTTTGTTCTTTCCTAGAGTGTTGTTCCATGTTTAGTTATTTGCTCCTTACAAAAATAAATTACAGGTGTCTATGAAACTGGAGGTATTAATGTTGTTGTGGTTGAATGTAGCAGTGGAGCTAACTTTATGTATTTAAATCAAGAGAAACATAATGTAATTTCACTTAAAGTCTGCTCTGTGAGGGGTGGATTCTACCCTGATAAGCATTTAAAAAAAACAATAATCCATGAAGAAGTATAGGTAGAGCCCCTGAACTGGTGTAAGACAGAGAACCTCTCACTGATATCCAGAAGTAGTGGAACTGTTGCCATCATGACCTTGAAATACAGAGACATTAATGTTAATTACCGGCAGCTTAAGAATCTAACAGACAAGGTTGAAAATAACTTCCCACTACCACCTTTTATTTTGGGGTTTGTATCTGTTTTGATGCATTCTGATGTATTTTCAAATACACTGTCATATCCTGTGTAGTTTGTGAAAAGTGTGTGGCAAATGGGACTTTCCCGTTTTCAGGGATGGTGAGCTGGAGAGTGGTTTTATGTAGCAGTTGTAAAAGAATAAAAAGGGATTAAAAGACTTGTATACCTTGCTACCAGTTTAGTGGCATGAGAATTGCTGTAATGACATTCCTTCTGGCTCTGAATGAACACGCTAGCCTGCTGAGTTTCCAACCAGACCAACACTAGCAAAGTATGTGGTTCCCAGATGGTGAGGTGGTTGTAAGCTTCGTCAGTAGTAGAAGCTGTTGAGAAAGTCACAAATCATTTGCCAGTCTGCAAGTCAAGTTCTTGGCTATTTTGTCACTAGTGTTGATTTAAGGGTACATTGCTTATAAATAGCACTTCAAATTTGTAATTCTTCATACCGATAAGATGTTGGTACCATAAGAGGGCCATTGTGCTGAGAAGGTCCAATAAACATATGGCGATGTTTGTGTTTATCCATTTTGCCTTCCCTTAGATGAAGTTAATTTGTAATTTGAAACCTTAGTGGCAGGATTTGGGGCTTTATCCTGATCAGCCATCTAAGGGCCAGCTCTCGGCTGCAGCATAAGTATTTGGATCTTTTAAGCACCAAATGAAACTTCCACTTAGCTACCATTTTTTTCCTTTCCTCTTAATTTTTATATTAAAATAAAGAATTTTAAGTATTTATTGGCTTACAGGAAAAAAACACAGTGCTATCCTTGTCCTGTTATGATAAGCTCCTAATTTGGAGGGCAGAAAGCTGAGTCCACCAAGAAGATGTTGAAAAGAAGGGGGAAGAATGTTAGAGCCATGAGTTGGGTGTTCTTCAGCTGGCCTAATCTGCAGAGGGAAGATGCTCCCCAGGTAACTAAAGGGAAGCACAGGAGAGCAGCTGGGAGCCAGAAGTGTGGTGTGGGCATAGGGAAGTGCTACGCTGCGGTGTGTCAGGCAAAGTATTTTCAGGAACTTTCATTTCTTGTTATCATTTCACAAGCTCCTGAGGGTGCAGGCAGGCTGGAGGCAAGAAGCTGCCAGCATCAAATATGTGGAGAAAGAACATTTCTGTCTCCGTTGTACTTTCCTCGCTTACCTGTTGCTTTGGCAGGGCAGCGAGTATGCAGGCAGCTTGCATGGCCAGTGCCTGTGTCGTTCTAGCACAGAGGATCAAGTGCTTCATGCTTCAGAGCTGTCAGGCTGACACTCTTCACCATTAAATGCAGCTGTAAATTGCAGCTGTAAATTACAGCTGAAGGAAGACAGAAATCTTGCTTCAGATGATGTTGTTTTGATCCATCCTTTTGCTCGTTCAGTGGCTACAGAAGGGAAACACTGCCTTGGTAGGAGCATCCATTGAGTTCTCAACATGTGGTATGAGAGAATTGTTGTGTCTATGAAAAAGATCATTACAGCAGTTTTTTTAAACCTATCCACACATGTAAAACCTTTGCCAGTAAAAGAGTACATCCACACAATGGGGTCTAAAGCACACAGATCCAATGCAATCCTCCAAAGAGCTTTGAAGGTCTCTCCCCGAGGGTACAGACCTGGCTGTTGGTGATTCTGTTGAACTGCCTTTTATGGCAGGTTGCTTGGAGAAATTGCTATGTCAGAAGTAGTCTTCTGGGGGCTGAATGCTGCAAATGGTAGGATCTTTAAAGAAGCAAGTTAATAACCTTAAGACTTGGGTTTGCTCTTTTAACAGATTGTACACAAATGGGAGGCCTGAGCATGCTGCTTTTAGCAGGGGAACATGCCCTGACTGCACAAGAGGCAAGGAACTCTCTTCTTTCGCTGACCACAAGCCCACAGTTTTAAGAGAACTCTGAAGAGGACTGTTTGATCTGTGGGAAATGCAACTTCAGGTATGTACCTCAGGTGGGACTACCGTGTGAGCGCTGTGATAGGAGCTGTGTATCCCAACTGTGAATGTAGAGGTTGGGCCCAGTTTTTAGCTTGGTTCAATATGAACTCTGCTGACTGATTCTCTGATCAAGAGCAGGCAAGCCTGCCCCCTGAGAAGATGTTGTCATGCGTGGAAGGATTGAAGTATAGTGAGTGTGTTAACAAACAAGTGGTTTGAAAAGTGGTTTGGGCAAGGTTCTGGTATGCTGGTGTAATGCCTTTTGCTTTTACAAAGGTGTGCAGTACATACAAGTGTTTCTGCCTGTGTCCAGTAGTGCAGAGACCTCTGGTCTTTTTTTGGACTGATTGTTGTGTACGATCTGTGGGTTTTGGGACAGGTCTGAAAATTGTTCAAAAAGTGGCTTGTATGCTGGGTGAAATAGGTTGTCTCTTCCATAAACCTGGAAAGAAGAGCTGTGGAAGCAAGGAGGGTTTCTTTTTTTCTCTTTTCATTTTTACTGGGAGGAAAAGCAGTGATTAACTATAGTTCTGTGATACCCCCAGATGCAGACTGTGTAGTGCATTTGAGGTGGATCACTCCTGTACTGCCAAGACTGAGCCCGGGCTTCTCAATGCTTTGGCCACTGCTTTGAGCAGTGGAAGTCCTTGTGCAGCTGTGGGTACTGGCTTTCTGGGCTGCAGCGTGAAAAATACGAAACACTAGGGTAAGTTTGGCAGAGAAGTGGACAGAAATTGATTACTTTGAAGACTACAGGACATTCTCTTTTAAGCACAAACTTTTAATCTCTCCATATGGAATTTAAAAACTGCTTTTAACTATGCTGTTATGTTTAAATGAGAAGGAAGGTGTCTAGTAGTTACAAATGATCTGTTCCCTTAAGAAGGTTCTTTGCCTTCTGAGTTGAGCTTTCTTGGTTTTACACGAAAAGTGCCTCAAGCTGTATGATTTCAGATGGCAGTGAAGGAATTACATCTATGTGGGGATTTAGAGACAAATTCAAAAGTATGTTGTCTTATCGTTTCAGTATATGAACTTTTCTAAACAGGATTTGCTGGGTTTTGAGCAACAGACCCACCTCCCATGTGCCTACATCAACTCCAGTTTTTCAGATAGACACGTGCATTATGGTTTGTGATGCAATATTTACTTGATTCGTAAGCCGTACTGTGCTCTGCTCTTCTGGGCTTGTAGTAGTCCTTTGAAATGCGACCCTGCCCATCAAAGGGGCAAGCTGTCACCTGCTTTCCCCACAACATAGAGCAATCTAACTGTCATAAGTGCAGGCAGAACAAAAAAAGTTGAGGGATTTGTGGGCTGCTGTTCAAATCATGGTGGGTCAGGAATCAGCCCATGCTTACTAATAAGTTCCTGTATTTTAATTATCTTCCGTCATCTGAGAGGCAGGACAGTGCTAGGGCACTTTCCAAGGGAATAAAACTGCACTTGGCTGATTCTTTCTGAGGGTTCCCTATGTAAAAAGCATCCTTCAGCACAATCTGGGTGCTTGGTGTTCTCAAAGGGACCCAAATGGATGAAGTTCGCTCCTCCTGCCTGCATGAAGCAGGAATTATGTCTGCAGCTGTGCTTCTGCGCACGGAGAAACACCCTCAGGTTCTTTGCTTGGCCGACCAGAAAAAAAACCAAAAAAGCTGAGGTGGCAACAGCGTCTTGCTGTCTTCTCTGAAGGAAGTAATTTACCATCATCTTGCAGCTTGCCAAACATGCAGCAAGTGTGATAAAGAACGTGACATGCACTCTCCTAAGCTCTCAGCAGGCCAGGTTCTGCTGTCCACTGGAGTCTAGCTCTTCAGTTTTTCTCCACGAATGACATGTTGTTTGGGGTAGTGACGAGGAGGCCCCCCAAATGCCCAGGCTTTGTTTCTAAGTGCTATTAAAGTATTTTGGCTCTTGAAGAGACTATGTTCCTTGTGAGGAACAGTTACTTCTAATTAATATGACCTGTTTTCCTTCTGAAGGGATGGGCCATGAGACTGTGGAGGTGGAGGTGCTTCATGAAGGAGGCAGTCAGGCAGTGCCAGTCTGGGGGTGCCCAGCTGTGCAGGGCAGTGACAGCACCCATGTGCCTGGCAAACGCTTCTCTTGCAGTGTTGCAGGGAGAAGGTGTGAGGGTGCTGGGAGAAAGCCTGCGCCCCTGGGAATGACAGCAGCTAAAGGTGAGGGCTGGCTGCTTGGGCAGCAAAGGGTGAGCCAGCCATTCCCTTTGCAAATGCAGTGGAGAGGGAGGGAGCCTGGCCTATAGGGCAGGGCTGGCAGGGGGTCTGAGAGAGCCACTCTGCAACTGCCTTACTTAGGGACCCTGTGGGGAAATCACTTTGGGATGGGGGCAATTAGAAAAAACTGGGACCTAAAAGAAGCATAGTATTACAGGAAGCTTTTTAGGGTAAAAGACAGCTGTCGATTTCAGGATGGCTGGCATTCACCATCCTAAATCTGTTGCCACGGCTCCCTAAGCAATGCAGCCTGCAACCTCAGCACCTGCTGACAGGAATAACGGAGGCTGGAGCGGAGTGGAGACCCCGTGGCCAGGCTCTGTTGTGCTCCCTGCAGGAAGGGGAACTTGACAGTACCACAGAGCTGATGAGATGTCCACTGCCACGATTTTCCCTTTTTTTAACAAATTCTACCAGGGACAAGCAATGACAGAAAACGCAGGAATGTGGTTATGCCAGTAATTCAAAGTCCCTAGAACTTGTTGTAGTTCCAGCATACTGGGTGGATTCTGCCCAGATTCTTTCTTTTTCCAGTGTGTCTGGTGGAACAGAGGCAGCTCCTGTAACCCACCAGACTCTTTGGAATTTAACTTACTGTGCTGGCCCTTGGCACTTTGATTCTGGGACTTCCAGTCCCAAATTGTTTAGTGTTGCCCAAATGGTCTTCATTGCATCTGTAATGCTTTCTGGCCCTTCTGCCTCGCTGAGGATTCGATCAACGTATCGATACACTGTGGTGCCAGGTGGAATGGTGATCTGTGGCCAGAGCAATGTAAGCGATAGTGGGGCAATGTTTATATCCTTGTGGAAAACTATTTGAAAATGTAGAGTCCCACTCCAGGCAAAGGCAAACTGGGCTTTATCTTGCACGGGGAGCAGAATCACGAGGAATATATCTCTTAACATCTTGAGGAGCCATCCAAGTATGGGATACTTGGCCATAGGCAGGGGGACAAGGAGCAGGCAGAGGGGGCAGCTGCACACCGCCAGGGAGCTGCAGCACGTGTGGCAGCTGCACAACCTGCCCCAAGTCCCCCAGGGGCCCCTGCACCCCCTGCCAGGTTGCCTGGGCGGGCTGGGGGGTGACAGTGGGGAGGTGGGAAGGCCGAACGGTGATCAGCAGCCCCGGGACAGAGGGCAGCACACCAGCAGTGACCGGTGGTGGCATGGTCAGGGTGGTGAAGCTCATGCCGGGCACCTCTGATGCCATCGGCAGCTGGAGGGGAACATCTCTGTTGGGGCAAGCGAAGGGGGTGATGGGGTAAGATGCTGGCCGGCAGAGCTGGTTGGGGGTTACCCAAAGGGCAGAAGCACCACAAGGAGCGTGCTGCTTTATGTGCCGTGGCAGCTGGCCAGTGTGGCATTTGTTGGGGCAAACAGTGTTCAGGGGTTCTGTCCCCGTGGCTATCATTCCGCCAGCACCTGCTTCAGCCAGCATGTGACGGTTTGACTTTTAATGCCGAACAACTTCCCATCTCAATGGTTTCCCATCCTGCTGATGCTTTCCTGTTCTCCGTGCTGATTTCCCATCCCCACTGTGGTTGCCCAATGAACTATGTTTTGTTTTGGGAGTTGAATTTCATGTCAAAGGGGAATTTTCACCTTATTTTCTGTTGATGACAGTGGATCTCAAGACCTGATCAGCTTGTATTCTCTTGCAGCCAGAACTTTCCTCACTTGAAGGCTTCTTTCTGCATAACTTAGACAGTGGTGTTCTTTTTGCTATCTGCTGTTTGCTTCCCGTCATTCCTAAGGCTGCCTCCCTCGTTGAGACGTCCCTTCATTTGTAACTACTTTGGAGAGTGGGTCAGCTTGACCTAAACTTTGTGCACAGATTTGTTTAACCTATAGTTAAACTCTAAATCAGAGTGTGGTAATTCAGGAGTTTAGACAACAATTCCCCCCTTTGGGGCTTATTTCAGTCCAAGGCCTGTCCACTTCTTTGACACTCAGGTGGAGCCTGAGTGACTCCAGTCATACACATTGTTACAGATTGGTATCGCATGCCCAGGGAGGTGTGGTAGTACTTTGGAGGCGGGTGACTTTGGGATGGAGGTGTGCGTTCATATTACAATGAGGTTTTCTCATCTGAAGAGAGGAGTTTCACCACAGCTGTTGGCTCAGCAGCAGACATCTCATCAGCTGCATGGTACTGTCAAGTTCCCCTTCCTGCAGGGAGCACAACAAAGTCTGGCCGCGGGGTCTCCGCTCTGCTCCACCCTGTGCGTGTGCTGAGATGGCAGGGTGTGTTGCTTAGGAGCCATGGTAAATTTGATTCCGTGCATGCCAGCCATCCTGAAAGTGATAGCTGTCTTTTACCCTAAAAAGCTTCCTGTAATACTATGCTTCTCTTAGGTCCCAGTTTTCTCTTAATCCCACTCCCCCCCGCCCCCAAGTAATCTTCCCACAAGGTCACTGAGGCCCCTCTGCAGCTTTGGAAATACCCACCCACATCTGGGTCCCATGTCATTATGTGACCCCGCTCCAGTCACTGCAGGTTGTGGAAAAGTAGATCACAACCTCTAATGGAAACATGCTTGATTGCAGCAGACCCTGTAGGTGATGGCCACCCTACTTCTCAGCCAGATCTTGTCTGGGAGCCTCAGGGTGATCCCACAGGTATGTTGCTTGAGTGAATGTGCACCTAGGTTTTATTATTCTGTTCACGTGAAACTCAACTTAGCATTTGCTTGGCCAATGCAGAAGGCATGTGGCAGAGCATAGTGGGCCAGGCTCAGTGGTGTGCTCTGGGGCACTCTGCCTTGGGAAACTGTCTTTGCCAGCCAGTCCCACCCTGTGCTGCTTGCAGTGGCAGCTGCAAAGCCAGTGGGCTTGTTGGAGTAGAGTTTAGGGCTGGTGGGAGCTCCAGGGAGTCCCTTCACCCAACCTCTCTGTGCAGGGCTTTTTTTGGCTCAGCATTGTTTGTCCAGGCACTAGGTAACTTTCCGCACAGGGCTCCTGAGCGGAAGGGAGAGGCAAGTGTCTTGGAGCCAATCCTGAGTTTGAGCTGCATTCACTGCTCTTCAGGTCTGAAGAAGTCTATTAAAATATTTCCTGGGAGCTGCTTTATTCTGTTTGTCTACAGGCGTGGCTGTAGGCGATGGATATCCAGCTTTCCAGCTGGGTGCCAGGGCTGATGGGCAGGGAGACGGCATGGGTACGTGATGGCTTTTTACTTTGGCCAGCTCAAAGCCCAAATGTGAGCAATGCATCTCTTGTGGGTGTGAGACTACAGACCTTCATCGCTGTGTGTGCTGTATCATGGCATGATCCCCTCAAAGGTTCTGCTATTCAGTTATGATGGTGTATATCACAACATATGATGCAAACTTCTCATGGGTGTTTGCTTGCAGGTGTGGCTCCAGCTTCTGGTCTGGATCATGTGCTGGAGCTCATCTGACATCCCAGGGGTGCATCATCTGTCCTGACTGAGCTCACAGACTAAGCACTCCTGATCACTATCCTATTAGTGAGAGCTTTAACTTGATACTTTCTTTCACGTGCCTCAAGGAAGAAAACGTGTTGGCAATACAGAGAAGCCTCCCCACGTGTCATCGCCAGACCTAGAGGAAATCATGAAAGATCTGGATAAAGCAGCACCAGGTGGGTATACGTCCCTCTGAACCAGAGAAGTTGGGAAGCTGAGGGCAGAGGCATGTGTGGAGAAGCCGTAGCCTCCACAAGCAGAAAGGGATCGATCAGAGCCTTGCTGCACTGATGCTGGATTTCATGCCTTGCAAGCACTGGTGAGCTGCAGAGATGGTCCGGAGTCTCTGCTGCGGCTTGTGGTTCAGGCTGAGTCCCAGGCACAGCTGTGGCCCTGGTGACACCGTTCCCGGCCAGAGCTGTTGTGGGCAGCTGTTGGTACCCAGCTGGCAGGAACTGGAGATGCTCGTGCCTTGCTGCCAGTTGCCGGAGGGGAGACTGCCCGTGGGTGGCCGAGAGGATGCACAGGCAGCTTGGGGTCACTGAGCCTGGCAGCCTTTGCTGCGTCTGTAGGCATGCCCTGGCCAGGATCGCAGCAGCCCCAGCTTCACAGCCTCCTTCATGCCCGTTGTTCTCCCTGACGGGTAGAAGACTCTCCGTGACACCTTGGGGGCAGGGAGAGGTGGGGGCTGGACACCCAGCTTCAGGCAGGACGCCTGACTTGAAGGCAGCTAAACTGAAGGGCTGTGCATTGAGTCAGTGGTGCTTTACCTCTTTCTAGTTGTGGTTCTGGTACCTTGGTCATGCTTTTCCTCTTGTTTTGGGAGACCGTGGGCTCTTCTATGCCTCAGCTAACACTGGTGAAGGACTTTACTAAATACGCGTGCTTCCCAGGCAGGGTTTTGCCCTCTTCTGGAGGGACCTATTTGGGTTGGAGGTCGTGACCTCCCACTGCCACATTTGTCTTTGTCCTATTTTCACCTAATTTTCTGTTGATGTCAGCGGATGGCAAGGTCTTGTCAGCTTGCATTCTCTCGCGACCAAAACTTTCCTCACTTGAAGGCTTCGTTCTGCATTGCTTAGATAATGGTGTTCTTACTGCTCTCTGGTCTTTGTTTCCCGGCTTTCCTAAGGCTGCCTCCCTTCATGAGAAGTCCCTTCATGCATAACTGCTTCAGAGAGTGGGTCAGCTTGACCTGAACTTTGTGCACAGATTTGTTTCACGTGTAGTTACCCTCTAAACCAGAGTGTAGTAATTTGGGAGTTGAGACAACAACTTCCCCCTTTTGGGCTTATTTTGGTCCCAGACCAGTGCGTTTTCTTGACACTCAGGTGGAGCCTGAGTGACTCCAGCCCTACCCATTGTAGTTACTATTGGTATTGCGTGCCCTGTGAGGTGTGGCAGTACCTGGGAGGCGGGTGACTTTGGGGCGGAGGTGTGTGATTTCAGGGGAGCTTCTCTGTTCTGTTTGTTTACAGGCCTGGCTGCAGGCGATGGATATGCAGCTTCCCAGCGGGGTGCCAGGGCTGACGGGCTGGGAGACGGCATGGGTACGTGATGGCTTCTTACTTGGAGAGCTGCCCGCTCCAAGCCCAAATGTGAGCGAGGCGTCCCTTGCAGGTGTGGCAGTATAGACCTTTGTCATTGCGTGTGCCATGTCATGACATGATCCCCTCAAAGGTTCTGCTCTTCCGTTGTGCCAGCGTCTGTCACAGTGCATGTCACAAACTTCTCATGGGTGTTTGGTTGCAGCTGTGGCTCCAGCTCCTGGTCTGGATCCTGTGCTGGAGCTCACCTGGTATGCCAGGGGCGCATCGTCAGTCCTGGCTGAGTTCACAGACGAAGCACTCCTGCTAAGTATCTTATTAGTGAGAGCTTTAACTTGATACTTTCTTTCACGTGCCTCAAGGAAGAAAACCTGTTGGCAATGCAGAGAAGCCTCCCCACGTGTCATCGCCAGACCTAGAGGAAATCATGAAAGATCTGGATAAAGCAGCACCAGGTGGGTATACGTCCCTCTGAACCAGAGAAGTTGGGAAGCTGAGGGCAGAGGCATGTGTGGAGAAGCCGTAGCCTCCACAAGCAGAAAGGGATTGATCATTTTTTGGACATTTCTAACCTCCTGTGAGATTGCCGTGACTGTGCAGGACTCACTAACGTGCAGATTTTTTCGACAGGAGTAGAAGGCCAGAGCAGCTCAGATGCTGAGGATCATAAAAGTTTCCGGAAGTACTGCATTGAAGGTGCTGTGGCAGTTTTGGGCTCCGTCCTATATGGGATGGTGTTGTGTTGTGTCATCGTTGTGTGGAGGAAGAGAAAATGGTGAGTTGTTGGGAGCATTTTTTCCCAAACTTCTGTATTAGCTGGCTCCTCTAAGCCATGAAGCTTTTCGAGGTAGGGTATTCTGTAGTGCAGAGTTAGTTACTGGCCAAAGTCCGCTGAGAATTCTGCGGTGAGGTGTTTGACTTGGCCTCTCAATTCATGGGTTAGCTAAGTGTTACATTGCTAACTTGCTAAGCTAAAAGTGACCCTGCCTCAAAAGAGCAGACCCAGCAACAGATATGGGAAGAGCAAGGTCAGAAAGTGAAAATGCCGAGGGATCAGATTGCCACAAAAAGGGAGAACTGCAAGAGTGACATCTCTCTCTCCCTACCAGTGAGCTGAGGAGAAGAAATCACCCTGCTAGGTGATGCCATAGATCCCAGTTGTTCACCTTGGCCAAGGTGTCCCAGCAACTGGGATTGGTGAGGAAGCTGTCAAGTTTTCTTTGAGAAAGAGAGTCAATCTGTCCCATGTGCTTTCCAGCACTGCCAGCGTGCGTGTTGTCAGCACGGGCAGGAGTTTTGCCTGTCAGGGCTCTGGATACGTATTCTGCAGAGAGCATCCTCTCTTCAGAGCACCCCACCGAACAGAGAGCCGAGGCTGTCCCCTTGTCTGGTCAGGGATGGACAGGGGAGCTGAGTGCTGGACTCCACAAGCATGCTGAGAGAGGAGGACAGGAGGCTCTCCTGGCCCTGCAGTGCCGTGCCCAGTTTTGGTCCCTTTGGTCTGCCAGAGTCGGGTCTCCTTTCCAGCACATGCAGAGCAGGCAGGTCAGGATGGTCAGGGCCAAGAGGAGACGAGCCATGGGCAGCCAAGCAGAGCCCAGCCGAGGGGTGCGGGGTGCCTAGTTTTTGGACAGAGCTCTCTGTGCCCACAATTCCCATGTGCAGCCAGGTGTCTGCACCCCACAGTGCACCAGGTACTGCCCTGCACCCTCACCCCCACCCAGCACCACAACTGTGATGTGGCCTTGGCAACCTTCTCTCTCCACAGGCACCTCAGTTTGAGAAACTGGCCCAACAGCAGCAGCTGCCCCTCGCACCCAGACAGCCGTCCTGCACATCCCAGCACCCACTGAGAGCCAGACCCAACACCAGCAGCCACCATCTGTGCCTGGAAAACTGGCCCATCTGCCACAGAGTACCAGGGAACTGGCTTCCTACCAGCCAGGCCAGCTGCTGGGCTTCAGTGATGTCATGGTTTAACCCTGGCCAGCAGCCAGGCACCATGCAGCTACTTGCTCACTCCCCCCCACCCAGAGGGATGGGAAGAAGCATCAGAAAGAAATGTAAAACTCCAGGGTTGAGATAAGAACAATTTTATTATTTTATAGGTAAAGCAAAAGCCACGCATGCAAGGAATTCATCCACCACTTCCCATTGGCAGGCAGGTGTTCAACCATCGCCAGGACAGCCGGGCTCCATCATGTATAATGGTTACTTGGGAAGACAAACGCCATAATGCCAAATGTCCCCCCCTTCCTTCCTTCTTCCCCCAGTTTATATACTTAGCATGTCGGCATATGGCATGGAATACTACCTCTTTGGCTAGCTTGGGTCACCTGTCCTGGGTGTGTCCCCTCCCAATTTCCTGTCCTCCTCCAGCCCCCTTGCTGGCAGGGCCCAAGGAACTGAAAAGCCCTTCCTTTAGTATAAACATCACCCAGCAACAACTAAAAACATCAGTGTCCTATCAACATTGTTCTCACATCACAGCCAAAACACAGCACTGTACTAACTACTAATAACTATTCCAGCTGAAACCAGGACAAGTGGTCAACCATTTATTGCTGAAGAACAGCACAAGAATAAATACAGAGCAGTAGCACAATTGCCTGGGTCCTAACAGCAGCAGACCCAGGAATTTTGCCAGTTCTGGGCTGTACTTCATACTGGGGCATGCTGGGAGATGGCCATGGGACCTGCTGACCATGAAAACTGGGGTATGGAGCATGAAAAGGACAAACTGACCCTGAACAGAGTGTAACGAGATCTGGAATGGGGACGTTCTTGGGCTGACGCATGGGGTTTCTGACAGGCCAGTCAGAAACACTCTGCAGGCCCATTTAATGGAAATTATGGGTTAATCCACAAGTGGACAGCCTGGTTACTGGGAAGGTGCTAGACCAAACTGTTCCATCTGCTCCTGCAGCCCCACTATTGGGAAGGTAACCACGGAGCTCCCATGCCCCAGCCCTGGGAGCCCTAAAGAGCTGTCCTAAGGACTGTTGGGTCATCCCAGAACCCCCACCTGCTGGCTGCCTAGTAGCTGTGTCAGTGGGCACTCCTGCCCTCCCCCCAATAGAAATCCTTGGGTGCCCCTGATGCAAGAAAATATAATGAAAAACTTAAAACTGCTGCAGGCAGGAGCTGCATAGATAACAGAAACATCAACACACAAGCTGGAGCCTCACTGCCTGGAGAGACGCTCTGGGGCTTGGCCTGCTCAGCACTTCAAGGGACAGTTAGTAAGATGTAGGTGAGCCCCACAAGAATGTAAATAAGGAGCCTTCTGATAAGGACCTGCTAACTGCTAAAAGAAAACAAACTACTGAAGTGATAAGACTCAAGGATACTCAGGTAAAATAATTGTGGTAGTGGGAGATTGTGACCTTCTATTCAAATGCCCCCCCCCCAAAGAGGGTGGATCCCCCTCTTGGGGAGTGTGCGTAGTGAATTTAGAATGAACTGTACCTTTAAATTGAAGCGAGAAAACAACTAACCCATAATTAGTAGGTGTAGACTTTGGGCAGAACTAACCAACTTCACTGTATATATATATATTATGAGTACAATTAAGTGTGCAAGTTGGGAGGAGTGATCCCCCTTGCACCCAGTGCCACAGTAAACACACCTGCTTTATTACTCTCCTTGGGTTGTAGAGTACAATTCCGCACGTCAAGGGGTATGGCCCTGGGAACTGGGGGAGAAGCTGGCATATGGCTCAAGAACTGGTAGAGAGGGAGGAATGTGGGTGTCATAACTGGGGGAGAGGGGCCACTACTGGTTGCTTCTCTGCTGCTTTGCTCATTGCTGCGGGGATGGGATGCATCCCCAGAAGGGGAAGGGGGAGCGCCCTGGGACAGTAGATCCCCAAAGGAGCCAGAGCCTGCTGTCCTGAAGGCCAGGGCGAGGCAAGCAGCTGAGATGGGGGTTTCAGGGAGACCCTCCTCTCTTCTCCTGGCCCCCATACCCCCGTGCTGCTGAGAGCTGGGGAAAGCTCTCCAGGCTGGGGGAGGCAGCCCTGGCACAGCCGCCTGCCCAAGGGTAGCTGCCTGCAGGAGAAGCAGCCCCAGCTGTGATGTGTCTCACATTGTGGGGGTCGCTTCTTCAGGGAAACCTGCAGCCCTTCCCCGTGGCGGGGTGGCCCCGCCAGCTGTGCTGCAGGGTACAGCCTGTGGCCCTGCCGTGTGGGGGCTGTGGTGGTTTTAACCCCCACTCGCAGCCTCTCCCCCCGGCAGGCTTTGGGGGGACACAGGTTCCCTAGGAGAGACCTGCCCAGCCTGCGGCACTACCAGGAGCCTCGCTTGCTTTTCAGGGCATTCACAGGCCGTTCTATCTGGGCTTCTTCCCATCCATGGCTGCCTGGCAGGGCTGGCGCTTGCTGTCAGCTCTGCTCTTGGCTGACTGCTTCTTAGGGTTTGACTATTTGTGTAGTGGCACTTTGCTGTTGACACAGCTGGATGGGCTACAGCCAGCTGCCAGTAAGATGGCACTGCTGGAGCTGGTGCAGCGTGCTGAGGTCCCGCTGGAATCCCAGCTGTCACACACAGATGCAGTCGTCTTGGCTGACTAGCAGCTGAGAAAGACAGCAGTGTTGAACAAGCTCTCACAGGGAGTAGGTACCGGCATGTTCTTGCACCTGTTTGGTATTCTCTGATAACATGTGAACCAAGTGACCGGCTGCAAGGTTTGAAGGGGGACAAGTGAGGTGTGGCTCTCAGGAGAGAAGACACTACTTGGATTCCAGCAGATACAGTGCTGCCTCATTCTGGACTCCAAGGCTCAATTTTGTAACCTAGTTTCTATGCGCTATAAAAGCAAACCATGGATAACAGAGAGCACGAGTTTGTGCTGATGGCAGCCAGTGTCATAAGCCTACTCACTGATGTGCCAGAAGGTGTATGTGCCTACATGAACAATGCCGAACTCCATAAAGGCAGTCCTAACTGCCCTGCCTTCCCCTGCCTGTTTTAAGTTGTTGGATTTCTCCTTTACCAGCAGCACCTATATCACCTCCTTTCTATAGCAACAGCAAGCCGCTAAATACCTTCTCCAGGGGAGCAGTGCTGTGCTTTCCCAAGGCGTTTTTGGGCTCTCTAAGAGTACAAATGTGAGGGGTCATTGTTCTCACCACAGAAAGCAGAACTTTTATGGTATCACATGGCTACCAGGGCAAGGTGAGAAACACCAAGAGAATTCCTTCCTGGCACCTGCTCCAGGGGAGCAGTGCTGCACTTTCCCAAGGTGAGTTTAGGCTCTGCACAACTGCAAAAGTGTTGGGTTAGTTTTCTCACCCCAGAAAGCAGGTAGCAGAACTCTTGTGGTGTCCTTCACATGGCTACCAGGGCAACGTGAGAACCAAGAGAAGTGCTTCCTGGCACCTTCTCTGGTGGAGCTGTGCATGGGTGGTGCCATGGAGCATTTTGGCTCCAGATGAGTGCAAAAGTCAGTGGTTTTGTTTCTCACTCCAGAAAGCAGGTAGCAGAACTTTGGATGCAGGGAAAGGAAGGGGACAGTTGCTTACTTTGGACACTTCAATGAAGTGCTATATATTATATATGTGTGTGTGTGTGTATATGTATATATATACACATACATAAATATATATAAAAAAATAAGGAACAGATCCACTTTCTTAGTCCTCAGTACAATATGAACAGTGGACTTGTGGTGACGAGAATTTCAGTAAAACTTCACTTCTCTTTTTGTAGTTGGGTGTGTCTGCGGTGGGTTTTTGTCTGCAGACTTTCCAATGGTGCCTGCCATAATGGTGTACATTACTAATACGGTTGTTCTTTTGCTCCGCTTCCTGTCTAACCAAACCATTCAAGCAACTGTTAAATTTAACAGAGTTACTAACATTTTCATTCTTAGGTCAAATCTGTGATGTTTATTAACTAATGTCTTGATTTTTACTGTACAGATTTTATCAAAAAGGGAGCTGCAAGGATTGGACAAAAAATGACAGACACAGCTGGAGCAGATGTTTAGAGGCATCACAACTATTGTGGCTGGCAAGTGTGTGAATCCTTAAACAAAGAGGCCATAGACAGTGATCAGTATAGAAAGAGCCATGAATGATATTCACTACTCCGTCAAGCCGCACAGGAGCACAAAGCAGCAGGTTGGTTTTCTCGCGACATGAGCTGCTGCTCAGAGGTGGCTTTTCAAGCCTGATTTCTCCCTGCGCAGCCATGGAGGGGTGAGCAGAGCACTGCGGTCTGAAGCCTGCAGAGCGGTTACTCAGCTGGCTGGCAGCTGCATGCTGGGTACAAGCAGCTTCTGAAACTCACGCAGTTTGTTTTCTAACAATGTGGGGAAGGGAGAAAGAAAGAAAGAAACCAATTAAAGCAGCAAGAAGCAACAGTGGTATGCCTGGAACAGAAGGAAGTTTTATCATTTATTTTAATTAAGGTGGTGAATCAGGCTTTGCATCTGAGCCACGTGGGTTTCTGTTGTTTTGCAGCATGGCTGCTATTGAACGTGATTTTGGGCAGGCTTGTTAAGTATTTGAAGTGGTCACAAACAGCCAGACCTCTGCCTTTTCTTGCTGCTCTACCAAGGGAGTGTAAACCATACTCCCTGCAGCAGGGTGACAGTGATCAGTGCTGAGAACTGTGTCTGGAGCTAATGCAAAGGATTTGGATTTTGGTCTGTGCGAGGGTTTGTAAGCAGGTGTGTCAATGCTCTTTCCTCTTCATGTCGTGACAGGCACTGGAAGTGATCAGACAGTTAAAGGAAACCATGCAGATCGAACATGCTCACATGAGGCTGCGATTTATCCTTTCAGCAAAGGAGGGGAAGAAACTGAGAGAAAAGCTCAAGCCCCTGATTAAAGTTATTGAGAGTGAAGATTTGCACAAACAGCTGGAAACTGGGAGTAATAAAGCAGTCCTTGGGTGTCATACTTGATTTGACTACCACCTGTACCTTTGACTAGACGATGAATGAATATGTGGAAGATGTTGAGATAAACTGCAGGTTTACCAGAGGTTCTAAATCAGAGGTGTGCTTTGTGGTTTTAACGTCACCTAATCCTAGTGAGGTCAGCGTGCGAGTAGCCTTTATTGTACAGAGGTTGCTGCTTCAAGCTGCGGAGGAGCAGTGTCATTCCTCTTAGCAGTGATTATCCTACAGCACAGATAAATTTCTCTGCATGTATGGAATGTTACTGTTCATTTGGTGGGTCAGGCCTGTATTTGACAGCGGTTAATTAGGTTTTGAAAAAATAGTCTATGGCAAAGCAGAACTTGGTATTAGCAAGTATCTTTCAGAGACCAGATTAGAATCTAGCAATCCCAGCTGTCAAAAGACATGCCCAGCATGGGTAAATGGAACTGCAGAGCCTCTGTGGAAAGATTACTTGATAGAAATTGCTTATCAATTCTGCAAATTCCTTCTTAGTCACTAAAGTATTTTTATTTTTAATGAAAATTAATGTGAGACCTTGAAAAGGGTCTAATGACAATCAATTACTGTGGCTTGACTGATGACCTGTGAAAAATTTCAGGTGTGCCTTATTGACCCAGGCTGCTTCAGAGAGATTGATGAGCTGATACGGAGTGAGACAAAAGGGAAAGGAACCCTGGAAATGCTGAGTCTGAAAGACGTGGAGGAAGGAGACGAAAAGCTTGAATGAAAGCCTTCCCACAGCAGTTCTACTTGCAACAACATTCTATGAAATGACTGGTGGTAGCCATGCTCTTCTGTTCAGCCTTCATGTTTTTTCCAATCTCCTGCTGCTAGATATTTCTTGACACTAGTCCTCTGGGATTTTTCCATGCAGTGTAGGTTTTTTTATCCTTCTACACTTGCTTGGTTTACAAATGTGTTTGTCTGCAGGAACATTTTGTGTCAGTTGTACTAATGAGGCCTGAGTTAAGATGTGGTACAAAAGTGACTCTCGCTTTGGTTTACTTTAAGGGTTGCTGTTGAAGAGCGTTGGGCTGATACGGTGCCCATCGTTGCTATCTGGAGCTGTCAGTGCTGAGCGGCCGGTTGCATAGATCGCTGAGGGGTGAGTTTGTGAGGAGAGGAACCTTCAGAAGAGAGCTGCATTTTCACTTCTGAGCAGTTGCAAAGCATGGATCGTGCCTAAAAATTGATCTGCTGGCAGCACGATCACTGACTTGGGCTTCTGCAGTTAGCTGCTTGATAACTCGGGTAAAGGACCATTCTTAAAGATTTCCTATGCTGGATAGAGGACTACTTGCTGACTTAGAAAAAATGTTCTCCTCCAAATAACTTATTTGTGACACATATTTAGCTACCCTAAGGAAAACGAATTATCACCTATTTATATATTATAGATACAGAAAGACAGTATTTTTGTGAATGGTATAGGAGGTGCCTCTGGCCACGGCGATGCTTTTAGTAGGCCGAAGGGGTGGCCTGCGCTTGTGAGCTGTTCATTCCACGGCATCAGTGAGAATCTCCGACAGGCATGGGTGGCCTCTGCCCATCAAGCTGGACAGGCTTTTGTTGGGCCGCCATTCCACAGCAGGAGCGGTTTGGTTGTGCCCCGTTTTAGTGCGACACAGAGCAATCCTGGCAGCTGTCCTTTCTCCTCTCGCTGTTTATGCTGCTTTCTAATACCTGCCCAGCATTTCCAGGCAGCTCCTGAGGCACAGGATCTAGTTGATGATAATTCCATGAGATTTTGTCTCAGCTGTGTTAAACAAATGCTTTTTAGTGGAACTGGTGTGTTTCAAAGAAGAGGGGAAGAGAGCACAGCAAGTGGAGGAGGAGAGACAGAAAATGCAAACCACCAGGCAAAGCCCCTGTGCTTGGGTGACCGAAAGCTCAGCCAGCAGGGATTTACGGAGCCTTCAGCGTGACGTACCCCTTCCCATGCTAACAGCAGGCAGCAGGTCAGGAGCTGCAGGCTAGCCAGCGCCTCGATGTCTCTCCCAGACGAGTGCTGTGTTCATCATTGGCTGTTCACTTTTAGCGCGCCCGACTGCCTGCTACATGAGAACTGAAGGGAGCTCTGGCTTGCGCTGCTGACGTGACCTTTTCCTTTGTAGCGTGAACAGCGTGGGAAGTCTCCAGAATTTAGGCAGGGAGGGCTGAAGACAACTGAAAGCGGAGAGTTTTGACGTGTGAGGTGCAGGGGGCCTGTGGGACTAGACCCTTAGTCAAAGGCTTCCTCCTGGAAGCTGATTTCTGCAGGCGCCTGTTGACATGAGCTTGTACAAGCCTGGCTTACGTTTCTTGAGCAATATTTTGGAAGGACCGTCTACTCGAGAGTCTGACTTTTGCTGAGGGCCACTGAAATGGACATCCTTGAGGCATTTTAGCCGTTCTTCTAAAAAGCTCTCTCTTGCCCCCCCGGTAACCTGCCGTGATGTTTAAATGCTGCCTAGGACAGTGTAGTGGCATAATGACTCTATTTGCCACGTGGGCCCCGCCTCAGTGTGGAGACCTCTACATGCATGGACAGACTGGCCAGCTTCCTTGTGGGCACAAAGCTTTCACTGCTTGTCTTTCAAAGGGCCATCTCTTCATGCGCATTTTTATGAAGCACAGAAGATGATAATGTCTGTGTGTAGCCTGTCACGGGCCATTGGCGTTAACATGCAATCCATCAGTCTGCACATGAGGTGCTGAGTAAGAGCCTGGGATGATCCTGTGTCGGTAACACTTGATTTCAGAATCCTCTAATTTCTTTGTTTCCTATTTTCAGCAGCTAGAGCACCATAGGACGGCTGCACATTAAAGATCTCGAGTTACAGAAACGTTATCAGAGCTGATCTACAAGCTTGGTGCTAGGAAGGCAGTTTCCCTCTATAAGGAGTCTTTTTCTGCAAATCAAAGATTGAGGGTTATCCTCCTCTCTGGTAGAGGGAGCTTGGTTTTATTTCTTAACAAATAAATGTACATGCTTGCATTCCTTGCTGTGTCCGTGGCTGAGCCAGAACATGCGGGAAGGACAAGACCAAAGCCCAGTCTCAGCAGCTGGTCTACAGGAACAGACCTCCCTGCGTAGCCATTCCCTGCCTGAGGCACTGATGTTGCGGAGGCGCATGGTGAGGCAGGAACGGGCTCCTGGTGCCAAGTGAAACCAGCCGGCAGCTGCCAGAGAGTGCGGGGGGGCTGTTCGGGTCCACGGTGCCCACATGTATTCCCTGCAAGTGTCCTGGCCCGCATCTGGTGGGGCTTGGAGGGGTCCCCCAGCTGGGCGGGCTGCAACTGCTGCAGCCACGGCGCTGGGACCGCGCTGCCCGCCCTGCCTTGGGCTGCCTCAGTAACTGGTTATTCATTCGCCTGTTGCCCACAGAAGCGGAGAGGAGGGGGCCGTGGGTGGCGATGGCTGAGCAGGAGGCGCTGGCCGAGCAGGAGGTGTGTGCCATGCGGCACTGGGAGGTGCCGCCGTGACAGTTCCCCCAGTGCAGGGAGTGAGCTCAGCTCTGTGATGTCACAGCCCGTGTCACAGCCTGCCAACGTCCTAACAGCCCGGCAACGTCTCCACCGGGCAGTAGAGCCACGACGGCTGCCACGTGCGCAGCCAGGCTGGAGGGCCGAGGCAGGAGCAGCGGCACCATGCCGGGCCGCAAGGCAAACCTCAGCCAGCGCGCCCAGGAGCTGTGTGCCGCCGTCGCCTTGCAGGGTACTGCCCCTTGGGCTTCTTGTGGGGACGGCCTGGGGCGGGCGGGTGGCTTTCGGTCCCCGCGTTGTCCTGCACGGTACCAACAGCGCCTTTGTGTCCCCCAGAGCAAGGCGGGAAGTTTTGCGCGCAGCCGCGTGAGGAAAAGCGCAGTGGGACCAGAGAGCGGCTCCCCCGCCTGTGTGAGGCTGTGCAGGAGGACGTCCGTGCCCGGGGCCATAGCCAGCAGGTACCGTCGGGTCCCTCCTGCTCTACCCCTGCCTGGCGCTGGCCCTGTCGGGAGCGGGCGGCACAGGGCAGCACTAGGCTGGGACTGGCCCCAGGCTGGTGGTGATTGTTCTCTCTGCCCCTCTCGTGCCCACAGCACAACAGACGCAGCGTCTCTGAGACTTGCAGAGCGCCGAAGTCCTTGGGGGCCACTTTGGCCAACCAGACAGGGCCCAGCGCGCCCGGGCTGCTTGCAGGGGGCTGGGGCTGTGGGAAGGCTCAGAAGGACAGGGTGGGTGGTAGAGTGACTGGTGCCGGCACAAGGACAGCCCCCCAGGGCTGGTGTGGTGCAACCGGGGGTGTTTTTGTGTGGTCCCACGGGTCCCTTTCCACTGCGGGACCCACCCGTGCAGATCCTCCTTGAGCTCCCTGAGCAGATCTGTTGTCCCGGCAGTGCTCCCGGCTGTCCCAGCCTGTGTGTGCCCAGGGCTGCCCGGGTTCCTGCAGCTCCAGCCGCATCCCTGAGAGAGAGATGCTGTCCCTGCCCTGCCCTTCACTGCCCGTCCCAAGGTTACAACGCGGTTATAAGCCCCGCTGCGGTGACAGAGACCCTGGCCCCGCAGAGCTGCCTTTGCCCGGGGGCCTCTTGCAGGGCCAGCGGCAGGCGGGTGCGGGGGGGTGGTGCTGCTGCTGCTGCTGCTCTCCGGCACCCCCGCAGCTGGGGCACTGATGGATTCGATTGACGCCCAGCCCTGGGTCTCAGTTAGGCAGCACCCCTAAGTCCGGTGTCCCCAGCTCCACCCTGGGGGCAGTTTTCCAGGCAGGACCCCCTTGTGCCGCGGGCGCCCAGCAAGCTCTGCCTCCAGCCTGCTGAATGCTCGCATGCCCATCCAGGTGGCCCAGGAGAAGCTCCAGGCCGACATCTATGAACGGGTGAACACCTGCAACATGCTGCTGCACCAGGTGAGGCAGCGGAGACAAGTGCGGGAGGAGCTGCAGAGGCGGCTGCAGCAGCTGCAGGATGCTGCGATGCCTGACAAGCGGCAGCAGGCACAGGCGCAGGTACCTGGGACCCCCTCCTGGGCTGGCAGCACCTGCAGAGGGCTCTAATCCAGCCCCTGCACCCCCCGGCTGGCCTCTGGGCTCGGCATGCGGGGTCACCCCCTGTACCCCCCCACCTCTGCCCCAGGCCATTTGCCAGCTGGAGAAAAACATTGAGAAGGTGCTCCTCAAAGTCCACACTGGACAGAAGGTGACTGCCCTGTACCTGGCGGTGCGGGATGTCCTGAGGAAGGTGAGCTCCTCCCCACCGTGCCATCGTGCCACCTGCTCCCCCAGCAGAGACAAGGAGGTGCCCCAGGGGCAACGCTGGTGGGACGCCCCCCTCCCAGATCAAAGAGGTCCTCCTGCTCCCCTCCATCTGCTGTCACAGCACGGGGGACCCCTGGGGCTCACTGGGGTGACGTGCTGTGGCTCCCTGTGTCCCAGGAGCTGGCCCACCTGCCTCCGCACCTGGACCTCCTGTGCAAGATGGCCGAGCTGTATGGTAGGGAGCTTCAGGACATGGATCTCATGGCCTTGGAGGCCTGCAAAGCCGCTGACAGAGCCAAGGTGAGATGGCCAGGGGCACCTCGGGGCCCTTTTCCACCCTCCAGAGCCCACCGACGGCACCATGTGCCCCGGAGCTGCTGAGTGTGCCTTCAACCAAGAGCAAAAGAGCCGGAGCTGGGCTTGCCCACAGCACCCCGATGGCTGATGGCTCCATAGCTCCTCCCGGGTGTCGCTCTTGGGCCGGGCTGCCCTGGGGCTGGGGACAGCCTGCCCGAAGCCCCAGCTACAGCGAAGGCAGCACGCTCCACCCGCCAGCCCTCCTTGCCCACTATCCTTCCCAGCCTGTCTACTTGGCGGCGGGGCTGGTCATTGCTGACCCTGGCCATCCCACAAGTTCAGCTGGCTGCCAAAGGTCCGTTCCAGCTTTGACAGCCACTTCTCCCTTCTCTGACACGCTCCAGGAGGATGCAAACAGGACGCGCAGCCGGATCCTTGCGGAGAGAGCGCGCATGTACCGCTCCCGGGCCACCCAGGAGGTCTCTGTAGACACAGGGTGGCGGAAGGACGTGTACCAAAGGCACCTGAGAGCGGTGAGCTGGGGGTCCTGGCACAGGCCAGGCTGTGGGCAGACGGCAGGCATCGGTGCCGGGCCCCCCACGGGTCGGGGGCCTGCAGGGCCAGCTCCCCCCGGCTGTCAGCAGCGTGGGGGGTGACAATGCACATCCTTGCAGCAGGAGAGGCACGAGCTCACCGTGGACTCCCCGACCCCGGCCTCACAGGACCAGCTTGTGGGTGAGTGCCTGGCAGGGTGCAGGGGGGTGGGACGCGGGCACAGCCGCAGGCATCCTTCCCTGACGCTTCCCTCCCACCCCAGGCACCAGTCTGGAGGCCGTCAGGTCCCAGATGGAGCACGAGGCCAGGGTCACGCAGAAGATGCAGCAGGCCAAGGCTGCGCTGCAGTGCTCCAGGATCTGGGTAACGTGACCCCCCCCTCTGGCAAAACCCACGGCTGCTCAGGGCCCGGGGAGCTGAGAGCCCTCTGCTTGCCTTGTTTCATTGTGGGCTTCTCTGCCCTCCTCTGCCTTGGAAGACCCCCAGAGGCCCTCTGGGGCGGGCAGGGATGGCACCACACTTCTCCGTGACATGAGCTTGCAGCCGTCCATGGTGCACACGGCTCCCCGAGGCCACGGCCCGGGTCCTGTACCCTGCAGGAGCACCGGGGGCTGAGTCCTCGTGCTCTCCCCCGGCCAGGACATACCCGGCAGGCTCCTGGAACAGCAGAAGTCCTCGGCGGACCTGGAGCAGTGCATCAAGGAGGGCGAGGAGAAGAAGCGGGCACTGGCGGAGAGGCTGCACGAGCTGGAGCTGAACCTAGCTAAGCTGAAGTTTCACCAGCCCTCCAACACAAGCAGGTGTGCAGTCGTGTCCACCGGGCCACGGCCCTTGGCGGGGGGGACACGTGTGTGCCAGGTGTCCCGACACAGCAGGGCACCCCTTCCCACGTCCCACTGCAGCCGCCCACCCCTCCTGTGCCGCCAGGTTTTCTGAGCAGGGGGCTCCCCCAGCTCTGGGCCTGGCAGAGCACCCAAAGCTCCCGCTGCGGCGGCAGGAGGACCCCCGCTTCTGGCCTGGCGTGGGAAGTGGTACCAGCAGCGTGGAGCTGGGTTGCAGGCAGCACCTCTGCTCTGCATTGGCAACCTGAGCAGCTTTTGCAACAGCTCTAGGGTGTTCCTGCCGCCCCTGTGCACTTGTATGGATGTGAATGTGCTTGGCTCCAGGGTGCTGGAGGAGGAGCTGCGGCTGAAACTGCAGTGCCAAGAGGCTCGGCTGGAGGACATGCGGGCCCAGATGATGAGGAGCAAGGATGTTCTGCTCAAATGTGAAGAGGACATCAACAGCCTTTTCGTCCGCCTGCAGGGCATCACCGTGCCCGGCCAGGTACCCACATGGGGCTGGCGTGAGCTTGGCCCCGGCCACTGCCCGGTGGTGCAGCAGCACGGCGTGGAAACGCTTGGCGCAGCCACTGTCCCCCCGCCGTGGCTCGTTTTCCCCACCAAGGTGGTTGTTCTCTCTCTGACTCCAGGAGGATCCTGTCAAGGCCATGGCGGTGGAGGAGAAGCTGCAGCACTGTGAGCAGAAGCTGCGCTACCTGGTGCAGCGGGTGGCCAGCCTGCCCCACGACTGGCGCAGTCCCAACAAGGACAACAAGGTGCGCGGGGGCTTCATCCCTGCTGTGGCCTTTGGGCACCCGCACGGGGCTTTCCCATACGGCCCATCCCAAGCATCCTCCCAGCTGGCAGGATGGAGGTGGCGCCAGGGGAGAGCCATGAAGCAGCTCAGCCCCCAGTGGCACAGGGCACTGCAGGGTGTGCTCCGCGCGGGGACCTCGAGGTGGGGCAGCCCTTGGCTTGGAACACCCACCTCCCCTTCAGCAAGTAACCCAGAGTGTCTTCCACAGATTTTTGCCGAGGTCCGTAATTTACTAGAGAACACCACTGCGGATCACCCACAGAACCTGAGGGTTTCCTTGGAGGACGCAGGCAGCGGCCAAGGTAGGAGAGCACAGCGAGGACACGTGCCACAGCAACCATCCCAGCCCCTGCCCGTGGGGATTCCTGGGCATCCTTGCCTGTCTTCCACTGTCCCAGCAGAGCCCAACCCACGAGCTGCTTGTCCCAGGTGCTGTGGGACAAGGAGGGAGAGCCTTGGCTTCAAAATCACCTGGTTGTGGCCTCCTCCTGTTGGATGTTCTTGGGGGAGACCATGAGCTTTTGGCAGCTCACTACTGTGTTTTTAACAAAGCGGGAGCTGTACCCACCACCCCCTGGCTCCAGGCCTTTCTGGGAAGCCCCAGCAGTGTTGAAGAGGGGCCACAGCGGTGGCAACCCCAGGCTCTGCAGGTCCCCCTGGGATGCAGGGCTGGCAGAGCCAGTCGGCAGTGCCTGTGCCTCAGGGCTCCGCACGAGGGCTCTCTGGGATGCCACCAGCCCTGCAAAAGGTGCCGGCTCTGCCCAGGGACACGAGCGCACAGAGCCTCCACAGCCCACTCCACTCTCTCCTCAGAGTCCTTGGATTCTGATGACGAATCCTGTGGCCTTGTCCTCACCCGGGAGGGCATCAAGAAGCAGGGGCTGCTCCTGATGAAAAGCAAGCAGCGTGGCAAGAAGTAGCAGTTTCTCCAGCAGACCTTTGCATGCCCCACAGCCACCCGCTGTGCTCTTTGGCCGGCAGCTTTAATAAAGTAGATGTTTTGCACTCCTCACAGGCCTGTGGTACACCTGGAATGGGGGGGTCACTTCTGGCACCTGGGACGCCTGGGTGCTGAGCTGGCTTTGGAAGCACCCCCATCCCCGCCGCCCCTCACCCCGTTGCGCTCTCTGCAGAGGTGGGGATGGACTGGGGGGGAACCGCTTTCGTGGCCAAAGCAAAGCTGGGGTCAGGGTGGCTCTCTCCCCCTTGCTCCTGTGGGGCAATCGCCTTCGCGGGACCTCTGCAGCCCCAGACCACTGTGGGACCTCAAAGGGCTGTTGCCTGTCCAAGGCAGCTCTGGGGAAACGTGGGGCAGGGGCTGAGACCTGTCCAGGCATTGGACCTCAGGGTGGGGGTCTTCATGTGCATGCGTGGGAGCACAAGGGCAGACCCTGCCTCGGGAAGGGAGAGCCAAGTCTGAGCTGGAGCCCCCAGTCTGGGGCTGCCTGACCTGACCTGGCTGGGGACCCTTCCAGCTTCTGCCCTCCCCTGGCCCCCGCACACACGTTGTGCAACTCGTACTGATAACCCTGACCTCAGAGCACACGTCGGGCGCTACCTCTGGGCTGCGGGGCAGTGCCTGCAGGTAAGGTCTAACCCAGCATGACCCAGGACAGCAGAGGATGCCACAGCGAGCCTGTGGCTCCCGGACAGGATCCCCAGCCCTGCTGACTGCTCACGGACACCCAGCCGTGGGCTCCACGGTGCCTTCGCTGCAAAGGCACTCCTAAAACATGGCTGCAAAGGGATGGTGCTGTTTCCCCAAGTACAGCCAGCACTGACAGGGAGACCCGCGCGGGAGAGTGGCACCTCGTCCCCTTCAGCCAGGGGACATCAACACCAGACCAAGCTTTCACTTTCCTCTCTGCTTGGTCCCTGTACTTCATGGCAACAGCACTTGTAACATCATCCCTAGGGGGAAGGGCTGTTTCTGCCCAGCCACTAGCAGGCGGGTACATCACGCCAAGTGTTCCTGGTGGGTTTTGTGTGACTACTGGTAACGGGATGATATTGCCAAAATACAGCACAACTTGTGTTTTTCAAAGGAAGCTCCAGAAATAGGTGAACGTGCCAAAGAATGCATCTAATGGAGCTTCCCAGAATTGAGAGCGCGTCTATAGCTGTAGAGAGGCTCTTCTGCAATTGAAAACCACGCTCTAATGACACCCATCCATCTCCTGTCCCTGTGCTGTTCCCACATGGCCAGCACACCAGGGGGGCTGTGCTGGGGTCTGGGTCAGGGAGTCCTGCGCTGCGAGCAGCTGCCCAGCCATGCAGCAAAGATCTGAACATACTCTGCCAAGCAGGGAGCCAAGCAGGGAGCATGGGTGGCCAGCGCTGGGCCACTCTGCCCACGTCCAACGCACCCAGGCTTTGAAGGAACTCAGCTGAAAGAGATGTCATTAGGAAGCAAAACAGCTGCACAGTACCACCCGTCCTGCTGACTGGGCATCTCTGCTCTTGCTGCAGCAGGCCACCAGCTGATGGTGAGATTGATGCACCCCCGGCTCTCGGCTCTCGCTGCACCGCTGGCACCCTGGGGCAGCGCAGCTGCAGGCATGGCACTGTTGGCCGGAAATCATGGAAAATCTGCCCATCCACGCGCCTTTGTGCAAACCATCCATCCCTTCTCTCTTTCACAGCGCTCTACAGCTGCTGCCAAAACAGTCTGAACTACGACGAGGCTATAGGAGCCAGCATGAACGCTGGTGTTTGCCTTTACAAGGTCTAGTACAGCAGAACCACAGAGCATCAGGTTTTGTGCCCATCAGCTTAGAAGCAGCAGCTCCAGGATGTGTCTATTAGACAACAGTCACCACACCACTGGATAAATACGAATGCTTGGAATCCAGCTGATCAAACCATGCTAGCTTCATACACCTCACACCTTCTGAAAGGGCTTCCCTTCCTCCCTTGGCAATGCAGAAACAAGGGTACACCCCATGGGTGCTGCATGGGGGAGGAAAGGTTTACAGCTCTCACAAGAATGCTGCCTTGAGCAGAGAGGAGCCCACCAACATCTGCCAAAGGCTCGGGTAGCTGAGAAACCCCTCTCTCTATGGTGACATTCACCCAGTCCAAAATCCAACATCTGTTGGTCAGCAGTTGAGAAGGTCCCAGTCCAGGTAATCTGATAGTATGAAGGCTGAGGAGAAGAGAAGGAGCAAATCATACACATTTTGTGGCTGGTAGAAATGAAGGATGACGTTTTAGAGCATGGTGGTGGTGCTTCGTCCCTTGTGCCCTGCCCTGATGTACGGTAAAGCAAGAAGAGACACTGGAAAACTTTGGGGAAGGCCTCCATATGCTGAGGTGTTTCCTCTCCTTCCTCTTCAGCTTCTAAAAGGTATTTGGTGAGGAGCAGAGCCAGCATCCCTCAGCTAGACCAGGGAGTCCTATCACTAGGGATGAACCCTGACAAATCTTTCAAGCCCTTGGTCTGCTCTTTGCCTTCTGGCTGTGGGAAACAGAGAAGCCACAAAACATGATGAAGCCTTCTCTCTGCTAAAGCTGGATGGAGAACGCAGTCTGCAGCCCATTTGCCAGCTGCAAGGTAATTTGGGGATGTTTTGGCTGCCTTGAAAGGAAGGAAAGAGCAATGGCACATGATATTATAGGGCTTCCAGGTCTACTGCACTCATAGAGTTGTGAGTGCAGAATACAAAGGCTTCCTGCTTCATTGTGAGCATTCATCAAATGCATTCAGTCATGGCATCCCAAATCCTCATCATCTCTGCAAGGCAAGGGGAAGGCATGTCATCCTGCCAGCCAGCAGCTCACAGCCACGCAGCATGCTCCTGACTGGGCAGGCGGCACTGGGTGCAATCAGACTGGCTGCTGCTGCCTTATCCGGACCTGGGAGAGGCAGCGATGGAAATGGATGTGGCAAGTGTCAGAGTGGCACAAGAGAGAGTGGGAAGAAACCAGAGGCAGTGCCTTGGTTTCTGGATTAATAAAGATTTAAAACAAACAATCATAAAAAAAAACCAACCAAACAACCCAGCCCTGGTTGCACCAGGCAGGCAGCAGCAGAGTTAGCAGCAGCAGCCAGGCATCCCCCTGCCCAGCTGACACCCTGAGGCACACGGGACCTTCCTGACTGGGGCCACCTGCCTGCAACTGGCAGGGGAGCCGCATGGGGCATGGTGGGGCGCTACCGCCACACCACAGAGACCCTGGGGCAGGAGAGCCACGCAGTGGAGTCCCCAGGCTGGGCTTCACCCCATGCAGACAGCCCCACATGCTGGAAAAGAAGTGAGGCTGCACAGGGCTCTCCAATATGGGAACATATAATGAGTAATATAAGGAAGAAATGAATGAGAAGGGGCGGAGGGCAGGGGAGGTGAGGTGCCAGTGGGAGTGCCATGAGGTCGCAGGCCTGGGGTGGGACAGCCCAGGGAAAGAGGGGAGAGATTTCCTTTCCTGCCTTGAGAAACCCTTATTTCCTTCCCCTGGATTTCCTGCCAAAGGCTCGCAGGGAGCTCTGGCACGGATGGCTGCAGCCAGAGCTGGCACTGGTGAGAAAACTGAAATAGGACATTGGAGAATTTGCATTGGAGTGTTCACTGCACGGAAATATCTCTGCCTTGGGAAGGCTGGGTTTGAGTGGGTTTGAGGTTTGTTTTGATTTTAAAGATGTGATTGACATCACGTGGAAGTGCAACAAAGGGTAGGCACAGGCTGGGACTGTCACTGGAGCTTCAGCACTAGGTTTTGTCCTCTGGGGAGAAAGGGAACCAGGCTAAATCACTAAATCATCCAGTTTGGGGCCAAAAAAGGAGGCTGTGTTGGCTGTTCTGGGAAGGGACATGCAGGCAGGGCCACCATTGTGGGGATCTATCTTGGTGTGCTGGGAGCTGCAAGGTTAGGATGTGGGAGGAGACAGGTTCATACATTCCAGCCTTTGGGGCAAGAGCCGCTTCCACCCAAAGAAACACAAACATTTCCCATTTCCATGTTGCTGTTAAGAGGGTTGATGTTTGTGATGGTGATTTTTGGTCCAGTAAATAGACTGCATTGACATCAGTAGCCACCGGTGTGTTTCAGCATCTATGTAAAATGAGGAAGGGAGCAAGGTGGGACTGAGGCAGCAAGCGTAAAGGAGGGAAGGACCCCAGAGGTCTTGCCCCAGCTCTGACCCAAAGCAAGGGGAGAAGGTATAGCAGGCAGTGGGTGTGGCTGGCAGCTCCCCACAAGGTAACTTCCCTCCATAGTGGAGGTGTTCCAGCCCTTGGACCATTTTGGTTGCTTCCTCTGCACCCATTTTACCAGGGCTGTATGCCTGTCTCGTGCTGGGGACCCCAGAGCTGGATGCAGTATCCCCCCGTCCTTCTCCGCAGGGCTGCTCTCTATCAGTCCACCCACCCACCCCACCCTGTCTGGTGCTGGGGATTGCCCTGACCCAGGTGCATGACCTTGCACTTGGCCTGGTTGAACTTCATGAGGTTCTTATGGACCCACTGTGCCGGCCTGTACAGGTCCCCCTGGATGCTATCCCTTCCCTCCAGCATATCAACAGCATCACTCAGCTTGCTGGAAGACCAAACCTGGTGCGTCTTTGGTGAGGCAGAGACCACAGAAATGCAGAGTCTGGCCTTAGCTCTCTGCCAAGGACCTCTGGGGAACCCCTTGGAAATGCTTTGGCCATGTTAGCAGAGAAAAATAATATAACCATACACTCAACAGACTTTTGCCATCCATGCAGGGGTCAGTGATGGCAATGGCATGGCTCTCACTCGGGAGCTCCCTGGCTCTGACGTGAGTGTCTGTCTGGGAGAAATCCTCATGGGAAGTATTTTGTGCTCTGTGATTTAGGTCATCTAAAGAGCACAAGCAAGGAGAGCAACTGCCAAAACATCCACACTGACCTGAGCAGCTCAATCTTACCTTGGGAAGGAGGCAGCTGGTGCTTGTCCCAGCCTGGCCATGCCACAGGCAACCAAAAGCAGCCAAGGGAGCAGCCAAAAGCAGACCCTCTTTCTGGGCTCCATTCCCTGCGAGACCGTGGGCAAGATCCCATCCACAGGGGACACAGGGCCTGCCCGAGCTCTCACTGCCCTTGCAGGCAGCTCTGTCACACAGGGAGTGGAGGAAGGGGCAGAGAGGTCTGAATGGACCCAGAGGGGCTTGGAGCAGACCAGAGCAGGGGGCACAGAAACCCAGGAAGGGTCTTAGAGGCAGCAAGCAGAGAGGTCTGGAGGGGATGCAGGCATATATGGGGAGGGGGAAGGGGGTTGGAGAGTGTAGGGGTTGTCACACAGGGGTGTGAGTGAGCACAGAAAGGACCAGAGCCAAGCTGAAGGTGCTCGAGCACAGGAAGCAGGATGGGACCAGAGAGGACCCATCCCTGCAGAGGGGATCAGAGCTGATTGGGGTACGGGGGCAAAAAGGAACGGGGTGACATGGGCAGGCCAGGCAGGGATGTGAGGTTGTGGGGCAGGAGTGAGTGCCAGCACAGGGCATCACAGGAACTGATGGTATTTAGCACCAGAGGGACTGGAGGGAGGATGTGCAGGGGAAGAGAGATGGGGAGAGCCTACAGTGCACAGAGAGGGGGCACAGGGCAATGGGAATGCCCTCAGGGTGAGGGGAAGGCTGGTTTTCCAGTCATGTTCCCCTCCCTGCATCCACAGGCTTCCCATGAGGTCAACAGCAGGGATTGCAGGGTGCTTTGCACAGCAAACGAGCTGGGGACTGTGGGTCACCCCAGCACCCACCATCCCAGGGCAGCAAGCAGAGTCATGGTGGTAGCATCAGACCCCACTGCATGTCCAGCATCCATTGGATGGAAGTAAAACACCTGGGGAAGCCAGGAAATGCCATAAGCGAGTGAGGACAGGGCTAAGCCAAGCACATAGGCTGCTGAGCTTAAATAGGGTGTCAAGGGTGTGGGTGGGAGCCAGGTGAGGATGTTCAGGGTGATTAAGGCATCAGGGGCAGGGATGCCCATGGAGGGGTGGGGAGTTTAGGGGTGCCTGGGGATGTGCTTCCCACAGCCCAGCCCTGAAGGGTGCAGGGGGACAGGTACAGCCCTGTGCCATGTGCATGATGGCTGCTGCAGAGTGTCACAGTGTGGGGTGCAGGATCACCCCAACACCCTGCCTTGGGAGGGATAACAGGGTGTAGGTGGATGATGCCCACTGGAAGGCAGATAGAGACATAGCTCATCCATCCTGGGGCCACTCTGCTCACTCCATAAGCTCCTGGTGAAGCCAAGCTGTGGTAACCAGGCATTGGTACTCACAAGAGAGGCCCAGCCATACAAGTGCCCGTGGTGACTCCCAGCTGGAGTCACCCCACTGTGGGGGGCATGAAGATGCCTGGGGGCAGCATATGGAGGGTAATTTCATCCCCTGGAATTTTACCCACAGTTCCCATCATGGCCCCAACACCAGCATCTCCCAGGGCCATGGGACCCCAAGCCAGCAGCAGGCAGGTGGGACCTCATCCCCAGAGCTGGGTCCCATGGGGGTCTCCCACCCCATGCCAAGGTGGGTACCCCTGTGGGTGCAGCATAACCACCCCCCCTGCAAAAGATCCATTTTGAGCCTTTGTCAGCAAAACAGGAGCCAGGAGTAAGAGGCCACAGGGATGGCCACCATCAGCCCTGTCCTTGCTTGCCCAGGGACTTGGGGTGCCCACTGCCTGTGCAGAAGTGACTCAGGGTTGCAGACAAGCCAGGTCAGTGGTATTTATTGAGAACAGTTGTGGAGGGATAAAAATATTTCCACTAGCTTTATAAGAATTTATAAACCTATACTCTGCTTATTCTTTCATAAATGCCTCTATGACCATCATGCAAAGGTAGGTACTTCTGTAAGAAAATAGCAAGATTAAAAAACAGGAAAGCGCTAATACACTCTGCATGGCCTTGCCCGTGGGGTCCCTGCCTGCAGGGGCCAAGGGACCCTCCAGCTGGCACAGGGACACAGGTGGCACATGCCAGATGCTGCCCCAGCACCCCCTCCCAGCCTCAGCTGAACACAGGCCCCATCAGCCAAGCCACCTGGATGCAAACCCCTTGCTCAGGTGTGAACCTACCCGGGGGACCCCAGCTCAGGTAGTCCTGCCAAGGAGGGGATGCATCCCCATGCCAGCAAGCTCCCAGTGATCCCACCTGCTCCCAGTTCTGCCTCCACTGTGCAGCCTCACTGTCCCCTTTTGTCTTTCCCCATAGCCAGGGCAGAGCAGGGAGGTGTGTGGGGGATTGCATCCATCTCCCCTGGAATGCCCTGTGGCTGCTGGCCAGAAGGTGCAGGCCACAGCTTGCCCCAGGGACACGCAGCAGTGCTTTGCTGGGAAGCAAAGAAGATGGGGACATCCTGGGGAGACACAATACAGTGCTCTGCAGGGCAGCAACACAGATAGGGACATCACAGGGGACACAGAGCAGTGTTTTGCCAGGAAGCAACATGAACAGGGACATCCTTGAGGGACACACAGTGATTCTCTGCCAGGAAGCAGCAGGGACAGGGACATCCTGGGGACACAGAGGGATACCACAGACAAGCAAGTGGCACCAGGGGCCAAAATGCCAGCGAGGGATACTCCTGCTGCCATAGGTCAGGAAGCACCACAGGCATGGGATAGTCGTTATTGCTTTACAGGGCCAACATCAAGGGGGTACCGGGCTGGGCACCCAGCCTCTGATGTTCAAGGAACTTTCTCCAGGGACTGTGATTCCCCAGTGGTCTCCCTGCCACAGCCCTCACCACCACCTGGGGACCGAGGGTACTCCCAAGGAGTACCTTGAGGATAGGGTCCCTGCTGAGGACACAGGGCTGGACACAGCCATGCTTCAGTCACTCCTTGCATGGGTGCTGGCACAGAGGTGGCTAAGGGTCTAAGTGCCAGCTGCCACCCGGGCCAGGATGGGCGCTGCCCCTCTGTCCCCTTGGTCCCCAGGGTCTGCTGTCTATCTGTGTCAGCAGAGGCCAGTGGGGAGCAGCCCTGTTCCCCACTGCAGGGCAGCTGCAGTGTTGGGGAGGTTGGGTACCGTTTCCTCTGGTCCCCTTTCCTCTTCCCTTAAGCCAGGGCCAAGCTGAGCATAAAGGCTGTAAGCAGGCAGCCTGAGGTGACATGGGGACAAAGGACACGACGTGGGGAGCAGGCTGGATGGTGGCCCTCCCCAGAGCTGCAAGGGAAACAAGAAAAGCCAAAGCTCAGGGGACAAAGCTGTCCCCAGCCTCGAGGAGAGGGAGAGGGGCAGCAATCTGGCCAGGACAGGTGTTCCCAAGGCTGGATGCCCTGTCCCCTCGCTGTCCCCATGAGATGGGCACTGGTCAGTTGGATAAGGCGATACCGCAGCAGCTTAAGGTGGTGGGTGCAGTGTTGGTATTGAGTCTCGCAGCAGGGCTGGGGCAGGATGGAGCATGATGTAAACATTTCTGATCTGGGGGGGTGAGGAGGAGGAGAAAAAAGGGGCTAGTGCGAGTCCTTCATCTGCTTCTGGATCTTCTGGAGCATCTCCTGCATCCGTCGCAGCTGGAAGGGAGCAGAGTGGGGGATCATAGTGGGGTGCTGACACCCACAGGCACGCCAGCTCCCTTGCAAACATATTCGGATCAAGCATCCCAAGCAGATTGGGATCACCCAGATCTGTGTGCTGTGGGACTTGTGGGGGAAGCCCTCTGATCCCCCTCCAACACCTCCTCACCCTGGCCTGAGGAGCAACAGCTGCTGGGATGCTGCAGGAAGGGTGGTCCCTTGCAGCCGTGCCATCACTGGGGCTGGGGACATGGAGGGGGGGGGGGACTGGGGGGACTCAGCCCTCCCCTGCACTCACCTCCTCATCCTTCTCCCGGATGAGCTTCTCTGTCTCCGCATCAGGTACCGGGGGGATAACAGGGATGGGAAAATCTGTCCCACTTTCCCGTGTCAGCTTGCTGTGGGCAGAGAGAGGAGGTGAGGATGCTGCCACAGCCCTGCTGGCCCCCCATGGGGGACATTCCCCAAGGATGCTGCAGCCCAAAGACCCCAAACCTTGCCGCGTACCCAACACCCACCTGCACAGACCCTAAGCATCCCGGCCAGCATTGCACTGGGCCTTTTTCCAGGGAGGGAGGGTATAAGTGGCAGCTCCTGGCATTCCCCAAAACCTCAGCACCCTTGACCTGCCACACAGCAGTCTGGGGAGATCCAGGGAAGCACCACCACAGTAAGGGGTGCCAGGGACCCTCCCAGGACAGAGAGCCCTACCTGGCTTTCTCCATGCTCTCCCATTTTGGGAAGCATCCCACCAGGTTCTTCAAGCTGGGGTTGGGCTCTCCTTGCCCAGTATTTTCTCTGCTGCTTTAAAACATCTTAAACTTGGCATCTCCCTTCTCTCTCACAGCCACAGACCCACTGCAGAGTGGGCTCCCAGGCACCCCACTTCCCAGCGAGCCCCAGGACGGATGCTCTGCAACCCTTCTCCTGAGCACGAGTTCCCATTCAAGCCCATCCCTGCTGGAGGGAGCAGCAAGTATCCCCCTGGGGCCATCCCACCACACAGTCACGGCCAGCCAAGTCGATGGTTTCTCCCATGGCCAGCAGCAACAGGGAGGGACTAGCTTTCCTGGCCGGGTCCCTGTGGATGCCACGTGCTACCCCAGTGGGTAACGGACATGGCTGGGACACAGCCACAGTGGCTGGCAGGGGTCACGCATGCCACCACGTGCCACCACCATGTGCCACCACCAGTGCACTCCCTCTGCATGCAAAGGGGTGATGGGCACAGCGGATGTTACATGGGCAGGCTGGGCCACCTCTGCCCTGCAGGGTCCTGCTGTGCTGTGGGGCTGTGCCAGTGTGTGGAATAGGTTTTGGCCGCATTTTGAACCGCTTTGGAAGTTGCTGCCTGTTGTCACGGCTCCTCACTGTAGGGGACCTGAGGCTGAGAGGGGACATTGAGCTCCTTCCATCCCTGGCAGCAAGACAAGGCCTGAGCCAGCAAGGCAAGCAGCTAAACCAGCCCAGAGAAGACTGTCTGCCACTGCCTCCTGTACCCCAAAATTGCATCCCCCTGGCAGGGAAGTACAATGGGGGATGCCCACCCTGCAACCCTTCCCTTGGGCAGCCTTTGGCTGGGGAAAGCTAGGTGCCACCAAACAGACCCATCCCCCCAGCCCCTCCTTGCCTGGGTGAGCCAGGGCGACGCCACCGGCACACAGTGTCCTCCCAGCACCACCAGTGGTGCTGGCACCACAAGGGCCATTTGTGCAACAGGTGGACGGCCACAGGGCCAGATCTCCTTGAGAGTGGCTGCCTGGCCCTTGTGTGGGCACAGAACGACCAAGACAGCATTGGGTACCAGCAAGTACTTTATATACGGGCCAGGGGGATGGGCATGGGGTGGAGGGTGGCAGGGGCCCAACGTAGCCCCGGCCAGATCCTGGCTCAGTCAGCGGAGCAGTCGACACAGCACAGCCTCAGCACAGAGGGATGCCGCCTTCTCCGGCAGCGTGTATGGAGAGACCAGCTTAGAGGCACCTACAGTCACCACCACCCCTCCACTGGTGCTGTTGTTTTGGTCCCCCATGACCCGCAGAGCCTCCACAGCCCCCTGGCTAGAGGGTCCCACCAGGGAACCTGCTTTGGGGGGCTCCTCCCAGCAACTTGGATTGGCTAAAGGGGATGTGAGTGCCATGAATCTGGCTGGTACTAGCAGCAGAGCCCCAGCACCAGCTGCTTGCTTGGCACCTGCTCCAGCCCTGGTGACTGCAGGGTACCCCTCGCTGCTGCAGCATCCCCCCGCACACACACACACCCAGAAAACCAGCCCCAGCTCTGAGGGATGCAGAGCACCCCCACCACTTCTGGGGCATCCCCCAACAGCCAGTTCTAGGGGAAAAGAGTCTCTCCTTCACTGCTGGAGTATCCCCTTTAAGACAGACCCAGCCTTGGGGATACACAGGGTCCCCCTCACTACTTCCCCCAGCTAGCCCCAGCCCAATGGCATGGGAAGGGCCCCCCACTTCATTGGGTCTCCCCACCATGCCCCTGAAGCTTCCTTCCCCAGCCCACCATGCTGCCCAGCATGGACCCGCACACAACCCGAAGCCCCCCAAGATCACCACTTGCAATGGGCTGGGGTCACCCCAAAGAGAAAAGAAGCCCCCCCCCCCCCCCCCCCCCCCAGCCTGGCATTCCACTCCCAGCCCCATACTTGCGGTTCCTCTCCTTCACAACCATGCGGGTCATGCTCTGGATGCACTGCGTGCGGTAGTTCTCGTAGTGGGTTTCCCGTGTCACGTCCTTGAGGTCCTGCATGTGGGTCCTCACCAGCATTGTCCGCAGCTTCACAAAGTCACAGTGGGAAGGATTCTCCACTGCAGGGGAGCCCAAGGTCAGGGGGCCACAGCCAGCCCCCTGCATCCCCCTAACCCCACAAAGCCAAGCAGCACAGAGATGGGGTATGTGGTCTCCCTGTCCCCAAAAGGCGAGTGGGATACCAGGGACACAGCCCAGTGTTACCTTCCACAATGCCCCAGGGGTAGAGGCGCCCACGGATGCGCCGGCCTTTGGCCTCCACAACTGTGTTGCTGCCAATGACAGCAAAGGGGATGCTCTCCTGCAAGAAGATAGTGGGAGTCAGCAGGGCTTGGTCCTGTCCGCTGTGGCCCACATCACTCCACATGCATCTCCTCAGCCATGTCCAGCACCCATTTGCCATGATATTCCAGAGCCCCAGCTTCGGAGAGCCCCAGATGGGACAGCAGCAGTCATGGTATGGGTTTCTCCACCCCAGCCCCATCCCACCAAGCTGTAGGTGGCACCCATGGGGTCTTGGTGACGCATCTGGGTAGTGTGATATGTACCAACCCCATCACGCTGGGGCTTCTGGAGAGTTCGTGTGGCCCCAAAGAGTCCTAAGAGTACCCCAGGATGACATGTCTTCCCAGCATGGGGCTCTGCCCCTCCGAGGATGGAGCTGGAGGAGCCAGACCCACCTTCAGTGCCTGGTCCTGCAGCTTGAACTCTTCATCTTCATCTGAGTCACACTCAGGGAACTGGTAGATGCGGATGCCGTAGTGGTCGATCTCCTCCCGAATCTGGAGGCAGACAGACCCACTGAGGGCAGGGCTCTGGCCCTTGGAAAGAAGGTGGGAAGCACCACACAGCATTGGTGTCCCCAAAGGACCCACAAAAGCCTTTTCCTCCCCAGACTAGATGTCATGGACAACACCCCCAGACCCTTCCACCTTCCAGCTGAGCACCAGGGAGACGTGTCCTTGGTGGCCATGTGGGCAACATGGTCTTCTACAGTGCTGCAAGCATAGAGGACGCTCCATGGCAAAGTCCAGGCAGGGAATGAAGAGAGCCCCCAGCCAAGCAGGGACCCCAGCCCCCAGGACACCCCCAGCCCCAGGGACAGTTCCAGGCTGGGCCAACCTCTCCTTACCTTGTTCTTCATACGCTCCACCTCAGTGGGGGTCAGGGTGTCAGCCTTGGCCAGCACAGGCACGATGTTTACCCGCTGGTGCAGGGCTTTCATGAACTCCACATCCAAGGGCCGGAGTCTGTGAGGGGAGCCTGGTGAGCACCACCCCACCAAGCCCTTTCCCCAACCCCCAACATCCCAGCAGCATAGGCAGGGGCTGCCCATACCCGTGGCCAAAGGGTGAGATGAAGTAGATGCAGCAGTGGACACGGTTGTCCTGGATGTTCTTCCGGTTGAGGCCACTTTCATCACGGAAATACTGCTCAAACTGCTGGTCAATGTAGTCAGCCACTGGCTTCCAGCTGCAGGGACAGGAAGGTGACTCTCTCCCCTGTGGGACCCCCAGGCTTTCCCTGAGCCCTCAACTCAACACCTCCCATGGCGCAGCATCACAGCCCAACGAGCCATGGGCATCCCATGCTCAGAGCCACTCACAGTGGTGCTGCCCAGCCCCAGTGAGACCCCCCCACCATGGGACACACCACTCTGTGTTGTTGACAGCATCACCAAAGCCTGGCGTGTCCACAATGGTCAGGCGCAGCTTGACACCCTTCTCCTCGATGTCCACCATGTGCTTGGTGATCTCCACTGTCTGTGTGATGCGCTCTGTGGTGGCAGGAGACATGTTGACAGGGGAGGCACCCCAGATAAGAGATTATGGAGGTGACACAGGGAGATATTACAGCCCCCAGGTATCACACCCCACCCTGGGGGCTGGGGTGGCTTTGTAGGATCAGCCCCGACACATGCCAGGGTCCAGTGCCAAGAGATAATGCTTGATGCCATGGCTCCCTGCATCCACATGGATGCACACCCATCCCTCAGTGGCTGTGCTGCCACCAGCCTCTGACAGCCTTGTTCCAGCAGCACGGGGATCTGCTGGGGCCAGGCATCACTGTGGGAGCATTTTTAGCTCCCCACATGTGACCCCACAGATCCAGGACTGCACATGCCCCTTTACCCTCAGGACCCCCTCATGTCCCTGCATCCCCAAGGACTCCCATTGCATGGGAGGGCATGCGGCCACACACGTTTTAACTTTTGTTTCAAGCAATAGAAAGAAATCAAACAACTGTCTCAAGCCCCTGGGGATTTGGGCAACTTTGGGCGATTTTAATTCAAAAACTGGCTGCAGCTGAAGCGGCACGTGCCCTGGACCCCGACTGTCCCCAGCCTCCCAGATTTGCTGCGGCTCCAGCCAATCCCCAACAAGCTGGGTCTTGTTTTCCCAGCAGGGACAATGGTCCCGCAGGGGTCCCCATGCCGGAAGGGGGTGGGGGGGGGGTGGGGGGGTGGGGGGAGGGAGGGGGGCTGGGGGTGGTGTCTTGCTGCCTTGGGGCAGTCCTCAGTGCCAGCAACATGCCACGTGCAGCTTCAGAGACCCAGAGGAGCCCGATTGGGCAGGGAGAGGGGTTGCAGCCCTCTGGGAGTGTCACAGGGCTCTGCCACCCCCCGGGACACCCCATCTCTGGGACCATTACCCTCACCTTCAGCATTCAGCAGCTTGCGGTCTCTGTACATGTCCGTCAGGAAGAGGCTGTTGACCAGGGTGGACTTGCCTAGCCCAGATTCCCCTGGGACAGGAGGACAAGGGTGAGGGGTGGAAGCTGGTACCACCCCCCCACCACATGGCTTCTGGGATCCAGAGTCGGGTCAGCATCCCCTGTGCCAGGCCTGGCCCCCCTGTACCTGCCACCATGAGGGTGAAGTCAAACCCCTTCTTCACTGACTTCCGATGGACCTGGTTGGGCAGTGTGGCAAAGCCCACATACTCCTTGTCATCCTGTGGGCAAAGGGAACATGGGACAGGGGACACCACCATCCCACCCCCACCCTGACAGGCCACCCCCTTCTCCACCAAGGGGTCCCCCAGGGTTGGAGCACCATGTGATGAGGCCATGCCTGCCCAAACCCTTTGGGTTCAGAGGGTGAGACTGCTGCAGCCCCTCACCCCATGCCCCCCCCTCCCCACAGATACATCCTGCACCTCAGAGGAGTCGTAGGGGTCCAGCTGCCCCCAGGGGCTCCTGGGACGGTTGGGGCTGGGGGGTGGGGGGGCGGCAATGTGCTGGTGAAAATCCAAGGGCCGAGACCGGGAGAAGATCTTGGGGTCCCTCTCGTCAGCAGGTTCATCAGGGGGGACCCTGCCCACACCGCAGAGGGGGTGGCCAGGCTCCCGACGGCTCTCTGTGGGCTCCACCTTCCTGGGGCTGTCAGCCGGTGGGCAATCTCTCAGAAGCTGGGTCAGCTCAGCCTCCTCTGAGTCCTCCTCCAGGAAACGCTTTATCTGTGGATGAAGGGAGGAGGTGACATCGACGGTGGCAGTGCCAGTACAAGGTGACATCACCCAACCCAGCATCGCAAGACCCCAGGCCATAGCAGCCAGATACATGCACTTTAAGGATGGCAGGGATGGGAGGAGAGGGGTGACATGGCCACCCCAGGGGACCAGCCACCAACCTGGGGACAGCCATGGGAACAGCAGTGGAGACAGCCATGGTCCCATGCACCCCGGGTGCTTACAGCTTGCCATGCAGGGACGGCAGCCAGCTCCTGGCACTCCAGGGGACAGGGATGAGGACCTTCCCCCTGGGCACCCTGCTGCTCCTCGGGGTCTTCTGGGGTAGCCAGGAAACCTGCACACCCCATGTCCTGCCAGGAGGACAGGGAGGGGGTGCCAGGAAGGAGAGACACCAAGGAGAGATGAACAGCAGTGGCGGCAGTGCTGGCAGTGGGGCTGGACCCAATGGGGAGGCAGATGGCAGGCAGGGGTCTGCCCACTCGCAGGGTCTCAGCACAGGCAATATCACAAGGGGCTTCCATCCCTGCAGTCCCAGTGGACAGCCAGGACAGAGGACCTGACCCATAGCCATCACCAACCCCATGCGCAATGGGCTCAGGGCAACAAAACCTGTCATGCAAAGGGGTTACAAACCCCACAGCCATGCTCAGGCTGTGTCCTCGCAAGCACCAGGACACCCACACCCCCTTGCCCTGGCTCTGCCTGTCCTGGAGCTGGTGCAGGCAGCAACCCCAGGCAGGGGCCGGGGCGGGGGCCAGTCACAGCAGCCCCCAAGCTGGTGGCCCCGTAGGGTGGCAGGACTGGGATCCTGTTTACAAGCTCTGGTGGGAGGAGGTGCATTCCCAAGGGCATGTCTGACAGTGGCTCCTGCAGGACTGAGCCCTCCTGCCAGCAGGCACCAGGGTCCCCAATGCCCTTCCACAGCAACTGCCAGAAGACCCCAGCCCCACATGCAGTGGGACCCCCAAATGTGGGGCACACAGGGTATGGGGAAGCTCCTGACCCTTCAGGCTCACATCTGGGAGCGAGTGCCCCATCAGTTCAGAGCCTCAAGGCAAGAGCCCTCCACGGGAACATTGTCCCCGCTCCATCGGAGGGACAGGCAGTCACGCCGCCGGCAAGGCGAGATGCACTGAATTAGTGGGCTGGAAACAAGGTCACAGCGCTGCCAGGCTGTGTGCTTGCATGCCTGCTCCCTGGTGGCCCCACGGCCACTGGCATAGGGGGGCCACAGTGCCAGTCTTGGGGGGTTAGCAGGTGCCCCCATGGCAGGAGCTACAGGGCCCCCCCATGCTCCCCTCTCCCCCAGCAGGTTATAGTGCTCAGCAGGTGTGACCACAGCACCCTCTTCCTCACCGACCTTGACCTTGGGGGGCTCAGCAGAATTTCCCACCTCACCACAGCCTGGCCAGGGGCCACACAGGCATGGGAGACAATGCCACCAGCACCCCAGCCCTGCTGCCACTCTATCCCTCATGGCTCCATCCCTTCATGGCTCCCCCTTGCCCCCCACCCCTAGAGAAGCCAAAGCCTCAGCAATGCTGTGGCACAGGCCAGGTCTGCACTGCATCCCTGGGGGTCCTGCAGCAGGTGCATATCCCAGCAAGGCTGTCCTGGGGATGGAGCATTGACTGTGGCACCTTCCCTCAGCACCAGGGTGCTCCAGGTCCCCCATCCCCACCTGCCCCCTCTCTTACCCTGACAGGAAGGATTCTGTCCCCATACCTCTTTCCCAGGCTGCAGCTCAGGGCAGGTGGCCATGGCAGAACCAGCAGCACCCGTGGCCAGGAGAGGATGTCAAATGGCCCCGGCTGTGCTGAGGGATGGGGAGCAGCATTAGCATAACTCCTCCCTGGGCAGGCACGGCAGCCTGGGCGCCCACAGCACCCAGCAGCCAGACTCTGCCCTGAGACTGGAGGGCAGAGGGAGCCCCAGGGCAGTCAAGCCCAGCTCCTGCCCAGTTGTTGAGATGTCAAGGACCAGCAAAGCACCCTTGGCCAAGAAGGTGGTCAACCAGGTCCTGGGGGGCTGCATGGCCACCACTGTCATCACCACTACCACCACCAGCAGCCCCCCTGGGCTGAGCACACAGCTTGGCTACAGTCCAGGATGACATTCAGCTCTTGGAAACACCTCTATCCCAGGACAAAAACCTCTTCCACTCCGGTGCACACCAGGTCCTCTCCTGCTTCCCACCCTGGAGCTCCCTGCAGCTGCCCCAGCAGGGCCCCACAGCCTCTTTGAGGGGAGAAAACCAGTTTTCCATGGAAGACTCTTTGAAAACTCAGCACTTTTGTTCCAGGAAATTAAAGTTTCTCTGCACAGCTCAAAGTTGCTGCTGTAGCTGGGCCTGATGGGTCTGGCTGGGAAGGACTTAACCCTGGGCTGGGAGAAGCAGGGATGATGCCCACCACAGGGATTCCTGGCAGAAGCTCCAGTGGTCCTACTTCCACTTCCCTGGCTCATTCTTGGGGAGGCAAAGAGTTAACAGTGTGCCAGGAGGAGCCCTGGATGGCAGCCAGGGTGCCCGAGCTGTCACTGTCAGGGGTCACCAGGGACAGTGATTCACCTTGATAAGTGTCAAAATGCATCAAAGCAGCTCAGGTGCGGAGCCGGGGTCACTTGGCCACAGAAGGGCTGCGTTCGCCAGGAAAGCACTAAAAAGCCCTGAAGCGTCGGCTGGTGCCGGTATGGGTGCGATGAACCGTGAGCCTGTCAGACACAGAGAGGGGCCTGGATGCTTCTGTGCCAGTCCCCAGCATCCCTGGGTCCCAGCCATACTCCTAACCCCAGCATTGGATCTCCCTGCTGCAGCTTCAAGGCCACCCAGTGCCAGCGGCAGAGACCCTGCCATGCCCACCTGGCTTCAGCCATCCCTGCTTGGCCTGGTCCTAGGGGAGTAATGCCACCATCCCCAGCTGACACCACACCTCTCTAAGGGAGCTCCCTGATGGCTTTGCAGCCCCTTTGCCCCCCGCCCCCCCCTTACAGGCTGCAGCACCCCACCATCATCCCACCAGCCTAGCCAGGCTCTGCACCCCATCAGCAGTGACTCTCGACCCCCAAAATCCACCCTGCCCAGTGTAGCACAGCTCTCCGACAGCACCCATTGCTTTCCAAGTGTCCCACCACACACTCCCAGCAGGAGCAGGGATTTAATGCAGCGAGAGCCTGGGGCTGTGCCGGTGCCCCCATAAGCGGATTACACAGCCGGCTGCGCACAAGCGGGCACTCAGAGGCACGGCTGTCACCAGCCCAGCAGCTCCAGTGAGGTGGCACTCGAGCTGCCTTGTCCCCGCCTGTCACACTGCATCACACCTTCCCCGCGTGGTGACAGCCCTAGGGCTGTGGCAGGGGGGAGGAGGCAGGGGGGAGGGGGGGCACAGAAGCATTCTGAGCCAGGAAAGCCACCAACTGCATATTTCCCCCTGGCACTACATTCCCATGGGATGTGTTTTCCCAGTAGGGAAAGGAAAGGAATACCCCAGCAAGGTGCTGTCCCCGAAGCCAGGCTGGCTGAGGCATCCCCAGCCCACTTAAAGTGACATCCATATGTGCTACCCATGGCACAGTATGTGCCACTCCACTGCAGCACAACAGCTGAGCACCCCAGGAACAAACACCCTGTCCCAAAGGTACAAACCCTACATGGGACAAGGGCATGGTGGCCCCTGCCAAAGCCCAGCTCTGCCAGGACCAGCCTGGGTCCTTCCAGGGGTAGCCAGCACCTGCACTGTGCCTGCTCCAACTGCCTCCAGATGCAGGGGAGGCTCCCGTTGGCATGCTTGCTGCAGTCGGAGCTTCTCACTTCCAGCTCTCCCCTCCCACCACAGCAGCATCCCAGTTGGGAAACAGAGTCTACCAACAGCTTTAACAGGAGCAGGGTGCTGGGCACCCTATGGATGCAGGGGCAGGCAGCAGCATGGGTCCCCAGTCTGGGCAGGGGGTCAGCACTAGGCAGGTGAGCACGTGGACTCAAAGCCTCGCCAACACATCCCTTGGTCCAGCAGTCCCAGCCCCTTTCCTTCAGGGAATCCTCCAGCTTGAAGGACCTACGAGCATCTGAGCAGGGACCCTGGGATGGCACCATGCATGGTGGCTCCCCACAAGCTGGGAAGTGACAGCAGAGCCAGTCTGGGCTGGAAACAAGGCAGCGTCTCAGCACATGGGGACAGGCAAGAAGATCCAGTCCACTAAGAGTAGGGAGCAGCAGCTGAGGAGGACAGCTGCTCATCCCTTCTCTAGGTGAGCTTTGGAGACAGAGGGATGTGGCACTAGTGTCGGGGGGCACCAGGTCCAGCTCTGCAGGTCTTCCTGGATGCACCCACACCCACCTCCAGCCCCAGCTCACCCCATGTGTACAGACAAGGGAGCCCAGCTCCCCTCCAGTACCCTGCTGTGCTGTCGTCCTCCCCCCTAGATGCTTCCAAGCCTGGATCTGGCCAGCCCCAAAGCCGTGGTTTGGAGCCTTTCAGGAAAGTGCTTGAAGGAGCCAGTTGTGACCCTCCACCAGTCACCAGTCACCCTCCTATCTGATTTCACTGTGTCCTGCTCTGGAGGAATGTGCCGGTCCCGTTCCCACGGCGGCTGCTGGGGAAGGACAGCCACAACAGTCCCCACCAAGGGCAGTTGTCCCAGCAGTTGCAACCCCCAGCATCATGCGAGCCACGGCCACAACCCTCCATCTTCACCCTGGGCATGGCAAATGCCTCCAGGTCTCTGCGGGGACGTGGCCCTGATGGTGGCTCCTGGGGACCTACCACCACTGAAAAGGGGTGAGGCAGGACGAGTGGCGCAGGGCAGGCTCCTGCCGAGCCGCGGAGGCCTTTGGCGGCCCCGGACCTTGCCGGTAACCGCGGGAACGTCTCCGAAGCGCAGCCGGGCTGCGGGCATACACGGCCGTCCCCGCGGGAGGGCCCAGCCAGCCTGGCAGCGCCGCCGGGACCGCAGCCCGGGGACCTGCCAAAGGCACGGTTGGGTCACCCACGGGACCGCTCGGGGCCACTCGGGAGCGGCCCCCGCTGCCCACGCAAGGACACGCCGCGGGGACGCGCAGGTGCCGCTTGGAGCCAGCGTCGCCTTTCCGGGAGCCGCCCGCCCCGATGACACGGTGAAGGGCGGCGTGCAGGCAGTCCCGTGGTGTGTCCCCCCTACTCCATCTCCCCATCGCCGGGACCCGGCAGGTGTCGCCTCGCTGCCCATGCCCCCTTCCCCTGCTGCGGCACCAGCGGCCCCGGCCCGCTCCGCCCCCGCCGCACCGTCACCTTCACGGAGGGCACCGGGATGCGGGAGCGGGCCCAGCCCCCGGTGCGGTGCGGTGCGGCGCGGTGTGGTGTGGTGCAGCCCCCCCCCCGCCGCCGGCCTTACCATGGCTGCGGCGCCGGGCGCCGTCCGTGAGCGGGGCTGCCGAGCGGCACGGCCGGGCCCTGCCGCCGGGATTAGCAGAAATAGCAGCCGGCGGGGGCGGGGGACACCCGGGGCGGGGCGGGCGGCGGGCGGGGCGGGGGCGGCCTCTCGGCACCCATGGCACCGGCATCAGCACCCGGCACCAGCATCAGCACCGGGCACCGGCATCGGGCACCGGTATCAGCGCCCGGCACCGGGCACCAGCATCAGCACCGGGCACTGGTACCAGGCACTGCACACCGCACACCGGCATCAGCACCCAGCACTAGCATCAGCACTGGTCACCAACACCTGTCACCAGCACTGAGCACTGCACACTAGGCACCAGCACCGGGGCACTGGGCACTGCACACCAGGCAGCGGTACAAGGCAGCAGCACCAGGCATGGGGCTCCAGCATTGGCACCGGGGCACCAGTGCCAGTGACTTAGTACAGGGCACTGGGTACTGGGAGCCAGACACCTGCACCGGGTACAGCGCACTGGGACTGGGTACCAGGTACTGGGCACTAGCACAGCGCACCATGCACCAGGTCCAGGGTCCCAGCGCAGGGAGCAGGCAGCGGGTACAAGGCCCAAGGCCCCAGCACTGGGTGCTGGTACAGGTGAGAAGGAACAGTCCCAGCACCAGGCAGTGACCTTCTGATGATGGGCACCAGCACCATGCATTGCTCGGCAGGTACCACATATCGGGCAGGAGGCACTGGGCACTAGCTGCTGCACACCAGCCACTGGGTATTGGGGGCAATAGATACCAGTTAGTGGGTATTGGGTACTGGGAGCCACACACCAGGTACTGAGCACCAGACAATTGTGCTGGCACCACACATCATGCACCACATGCCGAGTACCAGGGATTTGGGACTGCAGTGGGCGTGGAGCACTGGATCCCTGTCTTTCCCAAGTGCTCCTTCTGCAAAATCCCAGCCTGCCTCCCCCTCCCTAACGCCTGGTGATGCTGCCTTCCGCCCTGCCTTGGCTCGGCTGTGACTGGCTGGGGGGCTGGAAATCTGGCAAGAGGAACCAGCAACCCTGCAGGCTGTGTCCCTGTCCCCATCCTCATCCAATGCCAGGGGTTGTGGCCCCTTCCCAGGATGCCCCTGGCCTCAGGCCCATGCTCCCAAAGGCAGCGGGTGGGTGCCAGTGGCACGTGGCTGTATCCGCCCCATCCTCGCCGAGGGCAGGGGAGGACACTGGCACAGCCAGCCAGGGCGACATGGGGTGCTTGTGTTCCTGGTCTTTCATAAGGGCTGGGGCAGGCTTGGCTGGTGGCGACCATTCCCTGCAGTGAGCAGCTCCAGAGGCTCAACCATCCCCAAATTTCAGCCTCCCAGTCCAGCTACCCCCCCAAAGCCTGTCCTTGTCCCCCACAAATGCATCCCATGTAAGGGGTGAAGGGGATGGCAAGGCCACATGCTTCCCCAGCACATCCCTCTCATGGGCAGCTTCTCCCTGCCTCAGTTTCCCTACCCACAATAAAAATCCAGTGGTCTCAGCAGGAAAAGCTGGATCCAGCCCTGCACACAGACTCCTGCTGAGGTTGGGTAGCTCCACAGGGACCACCTCAGCTTTGTCCCCAACCTTGTCACTGCCCAGAGCCTTGTTCCCCACCCCACCCCCCCGCCACAGTGTGTTACAGGGCCAGGCTTCGACCAGATGGCTTCGCATTCCCTTTATTCCCATAAATAACCAATGAAGGCTCAACATGGCCTTGGGGAGCCCCAGCGACTGCCTGGAGCCCATCCATCTGGGGCGGCTGGGCAGTGAGCCCGCTCTCCTGGCAGCCCTTCCTCACCCGCGGTCGGCCAGGGGGCTGCAGGCAGCACCACAGGGCAGGGGCAGGTAGGTGAGGGTGGCTGTTTGCATCTCTAATCCCTGAAGCGAGTGCTTTCCTCCGAGATTACTGGGGATTACAGGCTCGAGTGCTCCAGGAGCTCAGTCGCATCTCTCCCTGCCCTTCAAGGAGCAGCGTTGAGCCCTGCAGGGGGTGGAAAGGCTGGCTGAGCACTGCTGTGATGAGCTGGGCATTCTCAGCCATGGCGACTCGCACTGCCTGGGACAGCCGCTGGCTTGCCGTGGCTCGCTCCAGAAGCCTGGTGCTCAGAGAGGCTGGCGAGCTACAGCCCAGGCTTTAACTAGAGCATTAAAAGCTGAAGGGATCAGCTGCAGAGTGGGAAGGGGGGGGGGGGGATATGCAAGGGGTTGCATTTTTCTTGAGGGGGGGGGGGGGGAGGGGGGCGGGTGATGCAAAAGGAGCGATGGTGACGCGGAGGGAGGCTGGCGCAGCTTGAGAGGTCCCTGAGGCGCCCTGGTCTCCCTCTGGCAGAAGCTTTATCAGGTCCCGGCTCGGCAGGGCTGGGAAGCCATCGCGAGCCACTACTAGGGACCAGAGCTCTATAATTACCATGGGAGGCTGCGTTATTTTGGGAAGCGGCTACGCTGCTGCCAAAGCTTTTATTCCTCCAAACCAAAACAAGATGGAAAGAGCCCAGCCCAGGATGCTGCATCCGGCAGGCTTGGGGAGGTTAACCCCTTGCCTCCTCACTGCCTGCACCCACAGGGGCTGCCTGCTCCCCCCAGCCTGCACCCGGCGTTGCCCCAGCATCAAGCCCCCCTGTTTTGACCCTTTGGGGTCATACAGGCCACAGGGTGTCTGCTGGGCACGGGACAGAGCTGGGGGGCTCATCCCTGTCCTCAGCTTCTGGCAGGTTCAGAGGCCACATGTTCGAATGCTTTTCTGCCTCTGCCGTGAGAACTGCTATTTTTAGCTCTTTCTGTTGCAACAGGTCCAGTTCTGGGGCCTTCCCAGCGCAGTGGCTGGGCCAAAGAATGCCAGGCGGAGAGGAGCACCTCACTGCTGCCCCAAATAAAGTGTTCTAGGGGACAAAGCCCCGAAGGGTCCATCCCAAAAGACACCCTGAAAGACCGGCAGAGGCAACAGCTGGGCAGGGAGGCTGTGCTTTGCAGCCTCTGAAGCAGCCAAACAGCCTCCAAGCTGGGGATGAACTCATTTTTTGCAGCATGGAAGAGGATGAACTGCATTGTGCACCCCACAGTGCCCCCCGCCCCAAGACCTCCTCCAGCCATCCCAAGCACAGGGTCGAGGTGGGCTGAGGGTCTGTACTCAGGGTAGACCCCAAAAACCTGGGGTTTGACTCCTGCCTTTTGTCTTCTTTCCCTTGATCTGAGCCTGTAAGGGCTGCCCGTGCCTGGGTCACTCCCCATGCTTGATCCCTGCAGGGCAGCAAATAGCCCCCAAACCCATGTGCTGGGGTTCCCCAAATCCTAAACCCACTCACCAGGGTCTCCCAACCCCCTAAACCGATGCACCAGGGTCTCCCAGGCCCCCAGATCCATGCACCAGAGGCTCTCCACCCTTGCACTGTCTCTGCAGGCAGCGCTGGTCCCCTGTCAGGGTAGGGGGGCTGGGAGGGGGGCCAGGAAGGGGGCCATGCTTCCCTATGTCTGGCTGGTGCCTGCCCCTCAGAGGGCTCAGGTATGGGGTGAGCTCCGTGGGACAGTGGCACAGCAGCAGGGGCAGAAAGTCATAGCCATTCAAAGCCACAAGCCAGGTTGTCCCACCCCAAGCCCCAGCCACACAGGCCTCCTGCCTGTCATCGTCCCCCCCAGCTGAGTCTTCCCACAACTCATCACATGTTACCAGCCCCCACAACCCCCTTTCAAAAGAAATCAGCAACCAGTGCTGCCGATCTCCAGTGCCAGGACTGGGGACATGGTGGCGCTGAGGAATTAGGAGTGCTCCGGTGTCACCCTGAGCTCCCACCCTGCAGCCCCAGCCCACCACTTACCTCCTCCCCTGGAGCCACACCAGGAAGGGGTTTGTACCAGGGCCAGTGGAGAGCAGCAGGATGGAAGAGAAACAAGTTTTCTCATTAGAAGCAGCTGAGGTTTCACAGGGCCCCTTGCTAAGCCCTGGCTGTTCCAATCACCTCCCACCTCCAGGTCCCTCTGTCTCCCACAGAACCACTAGCCAGGTCAGGGATGGAACCCACATGTCCCCAGTCAGCAGAGAGGGGCAGAGACAGGCAGGTGATCAGGGAAAGCAGTGATGCTGCAGGGAAGCGCAAGAGCATCGTATCCCCTATGCTGCATTTTAAAATGCCACGCTTATGTAGACCCTACAAAAACCACCAGCAAGCGAGGTGGCAACACGTGGCCCATGGGATTTTCCTGCCTGGCTGTGCCCAGGGTGAGCCTCATCGTTCAGGGACCGGAAGATGGCATGCCACTCATCAGCCTTGTCTAGGGGGGGGACAGGGAACTGGAGCAACTGGCCCCTTCTTCCCATCCTCACATCCTGCACCCCCAGCCCATGCACCGGCAAGAGGGGAAACTGAGGCAGGCAGGTAGTGAACCAGCATTGGCTTTGGTGCCCCACAGGACTTTCTGGGGTCTGAATTTGCCCCATGGAGTCACCAGGTTCCAGTGACCCAGGTGTTATCTATGACCCAAGGAGGTGCCCCAGCCCAGGCTGCTGCAGGGGACATGGGACTGTGACAGTGACTGTTCTCTGCCCACATCATGGAGGGAGGGCTCAGGCTACTTCTGGACTGTGCAAAGTCCTCAGTCCTGAGTTGGAAGGGTGGATGCTGTGCCCAGGGGACAAAGAGTGGCTCTGTGGGCAGTGCCAACCGTGACCAAGCCCCTGCAGAAACAGGCACCAGGCATAGGATGGTGGATCACAGGAGTGTAGGACAGGACAGAGCTCAGGACACCGCTAGTCCAGCCTCCAGCTCAAAGCAGAAATGGGCAGGTCCACAGAAACACTGGTGGAAAGGGCTCCCGTGGTCCCCACTGCCACCACCTGTTCGCTGCCAGAAAATCCTCCAGTGTGGGTGAGCCTTCCTGCTGTTGAAGATGGGGAACTGTCCCCACATTCCTATGGATCTGTGCACCCTGGCTGGATGCCAATGACCCCTTCAGCTCCCCATGTCTCTATGGAGCTGAGCACCCTGGTGGGGTCCCAGCAGCCCTTCTCCAGCTCTGGACATCCCTGTGGAGCTGGGTGGCCTGATCAGACTCCAGCACCTCTTCTCTTGGCATATCTCCTCAAGCCTCATGAGGACCCTGCTGCCCATCACCCACCACAAACAGCTGCTGTCCCCTGGGGAGGGTCCTCACAGCACTGGTGCCCACCCTGCTGAGATGCTGGGAGAAATCACACTCCTCCTCCCAGCTGGTCCACCAGACTTACCCATAAAGGTGATAAACACCGTGGCCGATAGATCCTCCCCATCACTGGGGCCAGAGACAGAGGTCTCGGTCTGGGCCTCATGCAGGTCAGTGGGGGAGGCTGTACCAAGCAGCACCGACTTGGCCATGTCCTTGCCAGAGCCACCAGAGCTTTTGGCCACCACCTCAGTGACACTCGGCTGCTGACCTGTCAGCAGGGATGTGGGATGTGGGGATGCCCAGCTCCCTGCATGCAGCAAGAGCCACCATCCTGAGCTGTGGTCGAGCTTAGGCACAGCCCTGCTAGGGATTTCCCGGGGGACCACCTTGGGTGGGGACAGAGCAGGACCCTGCAGGGGACAGGGGGCACAGAGGCAGCTCTCGGTGGTCTGCAGCTTGGTCTGGGTGCCCTTGTCCCTCCTGGGAGGTGATGGCTGGGGGGGGAACAGCCAGCTGCGAGGAGCAGAGGGGCTGAGCCCCTCACACCAGCCTCGGGCCAGGTTGGGGGGGGCTGCAGGGGCAAGGAGCCCTGCCAGGCTGCCACCAACTGGGCAGGGGGCTGGGGGGGAACCGGGTGCCGCACACACCGGTGGCTGGATTTGGGCATGGTGTGTGGCACATCTCTGGGGGGTGGCTTTGGGTAGATGACAGCTGTGGCACGGGGCCACCAGGGCTGTGTCAGGGTCATCTCCCTGCCTGCCAAGGGGCAGCTCCTGGCTGGTGACTCAGTCTGGGATGAGTTGCTGGTCATGGGGGCAACCGAGCAGCCACCGCTTTGGCCTTGCCATGACTGGCTGCTGGCTCTCGCTTCACTCTCCCTCTGCCTGGTGCTGAGGATCCTCTGCAGGGTCACCAGCAAGGAGTCCAATGGCACCAACCACACCAGGCACAGCTCACTCTGCAGCTCCATCCAGCTGGGCAAGAGGCTGGGGGTGGCCTGGGGGTCCCATGGGGATGGGGAGCTCTCATTGCAGGGCTGGGGGTCCCCCAGGGTCCTGGTCTCCTGTGGTGGCAGGGAATTGGGGACCATGGTGTCTCCCAGGTGTGACAGCTGCAGTGGGTCCCCCATAGTCCTGATATTCCTGGGGAGCAATGGTGTCCTGCTCCCGGAGCAAAGAAACCGTGCGGCACGATGTCACCAAGGGCACTGTGATGTCACCATGATGCTGGCAGTGCTTGCCCATCCCTTCACCCAAGATAACATGGGACAGGCAGTTAGACAAGGAATCACCCCAGGGGGGACAGAGCCACTGTCACCTCCCCAACACCCCTCCCTGGGCCCTCCCATGTTGAGGCTGAGCATTGCCTGAGCAATAAACCATGAGGTTTTCCTGATGGGAAGGGGGATCCAGCCTGGATCCTGGGACCTTGGGGCTGTGCTGCCGCCTCCCCTCCTTGCCCAGCTGTAGCATCCTTGGGCACATCCCCCAGTCCCTTCCCTGTCACTCCCCCATGAGCTCCTTTGGGTCTCGGTTTTCTCTAGCCAAAGCTCAACCACCCCACCCAAGGATGGAGATCCTCCACCTTGGGGACCTTAATTCTGTTTAGGAAGGTGACAAGGACACAGGGACAGCATGGGATGGCCATGGGCACAGGCTACCTCACTGTCCCTTGGGGCTTGTTTTACATCAAAGGCAAAGCTGCTCCATGGCGCCCACAGTCACACAGCTCCGTAACCTGCCTGTCACCACCATGGGCTCTTGCCATCGCATGGGGTGACAGTGGGCACGTCTGCCTGGGGAGGGGACCCAGGGCTTTGAGGTCCTGGCCAGGTGGCACAGGCAGGAACAGCATCAGCCTCAGGGCCAGGGAGGACACCCATGATGGGTTGGGGGGAACACAAGAGTGCTGCCACCATAGGGTGCCTGGGAGATGCCACCAAGCCCAGTACCACCACACCACCCTGAGCACAGGGACCTCATGCCTCAGTTTCCCCAAGAGCTTCCAGCCCCCCGGGGGAGGCGAGCAATTCCCAAGCAGGCCGGGCAGCGAGCGGGGAAGGATTTATTGACTCACGGCTCAGGGTACATCACAGTTTGAGCTCCCTTCCCGCCTCCAGAGAGGACATCTCCTTGGACTTCCCGGGCAAAAGTGCACGGAGAGGCTTCACAGTTTCATCCCTTCGGGAAAGCAGAACCGAGGCAGTGACAAATGGCAAACGCTACGTTGTATGAAAAAATAATACAAACTCTTCTCTTTAAATATCTTACAGAAAAATGAACCTGAATAAAGAGCATGAAAAGCACCGTGCGGCGCAACCCCCCACAACCACCCCAGGCCAAGGGGACCAAGACGAGCTGCATCCCCGCACCCCTCTGTACCACTTGGTGCTGCTCTCAGGGATGCGTGGTCACGGATTAGCATGGGCAGCAGGGACATGGGGGCAGTGGGGGGGGACCACTACATGCCTGTCCCCACACAAGAGTGTGTGTCCCCACCATGAACCCCTCACTCGGCCAGGGGTGCTGGCAGCCCCCTGAGCCCAGGGTGCCAGTAGAAGTAGCATGAGAGGGTCTGGCCGAGGACGAGGGCATTGCTGTGAGGCTGCCCCATGACCCATGCTCCCTCAAGGGGCCAGGGGCTGTGTACCCCACCCCACCCCCGACCAAAGGAACCGGGCAGTCCCTCCTGTGTCGCAGTGCAAGTTCATGGAAAGCCAAGGCACCGCCGCGAGGCTGCGGCTCTGTACGGGGGAGCCCACAGGCTTTTGCGGGTGCAGTGGCCACACAGCCCCCAGGCGTGCAAAAGCAAAGCAAGCCAGGGGAGGGGACACACACACGGGGAAGGTCCCCACCGTGTGGCCAGCCGGGCTTGTCCTGGGGGCAACCGCTACTCCGTGGGGGGGATGCATAGGGGCCGTGCAGCCCCGGGGAGAGCCAGCTCCCTGGGACGGTGCGGGCAGCAGCATGAGCAGCCCGTGCAGAGGAGACTGAGTGGGGGGCTCATCTGGAGAGCCCCAGGGATCCAGCCCCTGGGGTGGTGGCAGCCGGAGGAGATGCTTGCGGTGGGTGCAGCTCCTTCTCCTGTGGCTTCAGAGGGTGTGCAGGTGTGGGGGCGCAGGCAACCCGCCCTCGCCCTGCCGGTGCATCTCCCTGAAAGCTCGGTCCAGCTGCTCCAGCTGGGAGCTCAGCGGCAGGTGGATCTCCAGGTGCATGCGGAGGGTTTCCAGCCACTGCTCCAGCTTGCTGAAGGATGGCCTGAGCAAGAAGAGGGGGGACACGTGGCAGCTCCACTGCACTGGCCCCGTCCTCCCTGTGCCACCAGCCCCAGTGATCCCCCAGAGTGGGGGGTCCCAACCACTCACCGCTTCTCAGGGTCCAGGTCACAGCAGCAGACAGCGATGGGGAAGAAGCTGGGGGGGCAGGCAGGGGGGCAGTAGCGGTCCAGGAAGCCCCTGACGTTGAGGCCGAAGTCAGTGGTACGGGGCAGGTAGTCGGGGTCAGCACTCACCCGGCCAATGATCTGGAGGAGAGTGGGAGGGAGGAGTGGGCTCAGCCCCCCGGGCAGACCCCAACCTCAGTGAGGACCCCAACCCCACAGGGAGACCCCAATCCCGGTGGTACTTGCCTCGCACAGGACGATACCGAAGGAGAAGATGTCCACCTTCTCATCATAGCTCCTCCCTGCCAGGAGAGATGGGTCAAGCCATGCTGCACAGCCTGTCCCTGCCCCACCAAGCATCCTCTGCCTGGGGACAAAGCCCTAGCTGGCCACATCCCCACTCACAGCATCACGGCCAGGCTCACCATTGATCATCTCAGGGGCCATCCAGTACGGGTTCCCCACCACCGTGTACCGCTTCTTGCGGTCCGGTTTCTTCAGGTTCTTGAGATGTTCAGGCTGGTTCTTCTCATCCACCATCAGCCGTGCCAGCCCAAAATCAGCCACCACCACGCTCTTGTTCTGGGTGGGTAGAGAGGAATGGTGGGCAGAGCCATGTAGGGGGCTGAGACCCCCAGCCGGGCTGGGGGAGGACACCATCAAGGTGAGAGAACTCACCTCCCGCACGAGGCAGTTGTGAGAGTTGAGGTCACGGTGGATGATGTTCATGGAGTGGAGGTAGGCCTGGGGGAAGGATAGGCTGAGAAAAGGGGGGAACCCCTAGCTGGTTGTCCCCAACCCACCAGCACTCATCCTGCCCAGCCAGCCCTGGGTGGCACCCACCATGCCAGCAGCAATGTCCTTGGCAAAGCTGACCCGCTGGCTCCAGGGGTAGTGGCTGTCCTGGGGGCAGGAGGAGGGATTTGTCAGAGCAGAGGAGAGGGGTCCCCCAGCCCCACCAGGCCTGTGGGGTTGGGGGGTCCTGACCTGCCCCCCAGAGCTCACCATGCTCTTGATGAGGCCCCTCAAGGTGCCCCCTTTGATGTACTCCGTGATGAAGTTGAGCCTCTTCTCCTTGTACAGCACCCCGATGAACTTCAGCACATTGGGGTGCTCCAGGCAGCGCATCACCTTCACCTGCAGGACCCCCCCGTGCCTGTGACACCCCCACACACTCAGCACCCACCCGGACGACCCACTGCTCATGTCTTCTCCATTAAACAGGCAGGGGCTGCCTGCATCCTGTGGTGGCTGGCCATCCCCAGTCCAGGTGTCATGCCCAGCATCCCATATCATGGTGGGGGACAGGATCGGACAGCCCCATCCCTCATGTCCCCCTCCAAGCCAGGGGTATTAAAGACAAGGATATTCACCTCTTTGAGGAAGGTCCTCTGTGTCTCCTCATCAAAGCGAATCAGCTCCTTCATGACCATCACCTCACCTGTCTCCCGGTGTGTCACCTGGCAGGGAGGGCAGGGGCTGAATCACCAGCTCCCAGATACCATCCCCACCCTTCGGGACAGCCCAGGAGAGATGATACCCCACCCCTGGGAGTTGAGACCCTCATGCCCGTGACACTTGGTGGTCACCCAGCCCCACCTTGATGGCCTGGCCAAAGCAGCCCTTGCCCAGCACCTCGCCGTGGATGAGGTCAGAAGGGCGAAAGATGCGATGGGCACGGGAGACAATGCGCAACGACTCAGAGCGACCGATGTCCTTGCGCTGGGACGCGGGTGAGCCCACTGAGCCAGAGCCCGGAGACTTGTCCGTGCTGCAGCTCCTCCTGCGGGATTGACGGACAGACAGAGGGTCAACTCCAAGGAGGTATTCCAATGGAAGAGGTGGGCAAGCTGGTGGCCTTACGTGACAGTCCTCTGGCGCATGGCACCAGGCTCCCCACAGGGTGGGGGGGCAGGGGAGCACAGGGGGCTGCACGGGGCAGGCAGGGGGCTGCAGGCAAGCCCTGACTCGCAGGCAAGGGGCTCGTGGGGGTCATGCTCGATGGTCAGCTGGAGCAGGCGGCTGGTCTCCTGGATCAGCAGGTCAATCTGGGGGCAGAAAATGATGGTGGGGATGGTGGATGGTTTAGGGGGCAACTCGGGGAAGGTGTTGGTTTGGGGTGACCTGGGGGAGTATACCTCATCCAGGGGAACATGGCCAATGGGGGTGCCGTTGATCTCCAGGATGCGATCGCCAACGTGGATGGAGTTCTTCATGTCAGGGCTGATGCAGTCTGGATCCACCCTGCAGGGCCAGCAGGCAGCGGGGGTCAGCCCCCCCAGCCACAACACCCTCAGAGGTGGGGATGTGCTGGGACACAGCCCACGCTCCACCCCCAGCCAATGGGGAAAGGCTGTCATGTCCCCTGTGAGTCACCTCTATGAGATGGCAACATGCCGCCACGGTACCCACAGGTCACCCCAGCAAGATGGGGATGTGCAGGCGAGCTGCCCACGGGTCACCCCTACCAGATGGGGACATGGAAACAAGCTGCCCGCAGGTCACCCCTGCTAGTTGGGAACAGGCAGGCAAGCCACCCGTGTTGGCTGGGGACACAGACACTGCCCACAAGCCACCCTTACTTCTTGGGGACATGCTGTCATGGTAACTGTGAGTCACCCCTCCAGGATGGGGACACACAGTCACGGTACCTGCGAATCATCCTTGCTAGTTGGGGACATGCAGGCATGTTGCCCATGGGTCACCCCTAGCAGGTGGGGACACACAAACATGTTTCCCATGAGCTGCTCCTGGATGGGGACATGCTGGCACAGTACCCACAAGCCATCCCAAGCATTTGGGGACATGCCTGCCTGGTTCCCAGAACCCACCCTGGCAGATGAGGCAACGCCAGCCTCACCCCAGGTGAGGCTGTCATCACCCCAAGTGATCACAATGCCAGATGTCACCCTCCAAGCCACCCTGATGGCCAGGGACATGCCAGCACTGGCCATCCCTGGCTGAGTGGGACACATCAGCCTCATCCCTCACCCTCCCACCCCAAAAAGTCTGTGGGGTGCATCCCACCAGCAGAAGGGATGTGGGATGCCCCCAGCCCCGGGGAGGGGACGGTGGCAGAGGGGACACAGACGCACTCTCGGACGCGGACGGTGCGGGAGTGCTCGGTGCCACAGCCCTGGTCAATGGAGACTGAGAAGCCACGTTTGCCATCGGAGCAGGCGGGGATGGAGACGAGCGTGACAGTGTGCGGGATGCGGGAAGCTGGCGAATCCGGCAGGATCTGCTCAATGACCGGTGTCACCACCATCTGGTAATAGCAGTGCCCGCTGCGGGGCCAAGAGGAGGCGGGTGGTTGGGGGGCTGCCAGAGGACGTGTACCCCCCAGCCACTCACCCAGGCTAGGACATACCAGTAGAGCTTGGAGCGCTCCACCAGCGCATAGGTGTCCCCATCCCCGATGAATGTGTGGCAGTTGAGGCAGCTGAAGCACTCGGGGTGGTACTTCTGCTCCCCGGCCACCTGCGGACAGATGCCATCAGCCATGGGAGCCCAGATGGCCAGGGCACTGAGCACAGGTGCCAGGGCTCAGATGGTGTTGTGAGCACCCATGGGTGCACCAAGGCCAAGGGAAGGGCAGGCTGAGCTGTGAAGTGGTAGGGACAGCTGTGCCGCTAGGCTGGGGACAGCTGGAGGGACATCTCCCCACCACCCTGAGCATCCCCAGCCCCGGCATGGGTGCATGCCCCTCCCAGGGTGCCCCTAAAATGCAGAGGACACCCCTGCCACTGCCAGAGCCCAAGCCACGCTGGGGGTCTGCACCCCCTCCCCATCTCACCCACTCTCCAGGGAGTGCAGCCATGGGTCAGGGCTCCATGTCCCGCCCAGGCCCCCCCAGTGCTCACCATGACGAGCCCCTTGGTGATCTGCTCCGAGCAGCCATGGCAGAGCTCCCCAAAGCGCACCCAGTAATCCTTCTTGCAGTACAGGCGCCCATCCTTCTCATAGTACTGGTGGGACAGGGAGGTCCCGCACTCACAGCACCTGTGGCAGAGGATGGGGACTCTCTTGCTACCATGTCCCCATCATCACCCTGTCCCCATTGTCACCCTGGGGGGCAGCCAGTGCCAGTCTGCCCCATGGCGCTCTGGGCAAGCTGCTTCCCCTGTTTCCTACCCTGCTGCAGGGCCACTGCATCTGTGTGTCACTGTCCCCAGGGCGGCAGTGGGTGGCTCCAGGGGTGCCTGTGCAGGCTGGCAGTGTGAGGACATGTGGGGACATGGTGGGGGGAGGGACAGAGACAGGCATGGGGAGGGTGGTGCCCACCCTGCATGGATGTGCCAGCCTGGTCATGGACATAGTGAGGGATGTGCCAGCCTGCTCACAGACAGAGGGACATGCCGGCTGGCTCACAGACAGGCCATCATGGATCACAGACACACAGAGGGCTGTGCCACCCTGGTCACAGATGTGCCAGCCTGGTCATGGACAGAGGGACATGCCAGCCTGGTCATGGACACATGAAGGGACATGTCAGCCTGGTCACGAACACACCACCCTGGCACAGAGGGACATGCCAACTTGGTCACAGATGCAGGGATGGATGTGCCACCCTGGTCACAGACACACAAAGGGACGTGCCACTCTGGCCATGGGCATGCCAGCCTTGGGGATGCAACACCCTGTCTGCTGCAAACAGGGTGCAGGGGGACACGCCTACAGTGCAGGGTTCTGCTCTGGCCCCGGGGAGGAGGGCGCAGGGGATGGGGGTGCAGGGGGGTGCACAGAGTGTACAATAGGAGGGTGCACCCAGGGGCGCAGAGGGTGCTGTGGATTCTGGGGGTGCACAGGCAGGTGCAGGGGTGCTGTGTGATGGGGTGCTGCATCAGATTATGCAGGGGGGTTGCAGGGGGGTGCTACAGGGGATTTCCTGTAGGGGGGTGCAGGGGGATACATATGAAGGGTGCTGCAGGGGTGCAGGGGGGTGCTAGTGGGAAGTTCCCGGGTGGGGGGCTGGGGGGGCTATAAGAAGCTGCACGGGGACTGCCGCAGTCACCGGCGCCTAACGCAAGTGGAATACCAACCAGGCGTGACGTCACGGCGCGGAATTTCCCCACCCCATGACGTCACCGCGCGAGGACTCCACCACCGCCTGCGCAGCCCAAAGCCTACCCAAAGCCTACGCAGGGCTGGGGGGGGGGGGGGGGGGGGGCGGCGGCCAATGGGGGGCGGCTGCGCCGCCCCGCCCCTTAACCCCCTCCCCCCCACGGCGCCCCTACACCCCCCACCCCCCCCACCCCGCGTGCCTGGGCTGAGGCCCGCGCTCCCTTCCACGCGCTCCCTCCCACGGCTGCAAGCTGAGGGGGGGGGGGGGGCGGGAGGAGGCTTCGCAGCGGTTCCGCTGGGGCCGAGGGAGGGGGGAGCCGAGTGGGGCGGAGGGGGAGACACACAGACGGGGCAAGCGGGGGGCTGGGGGGGGGCAGGCGGAGCGCCCCCGGGGTCCGTGGGGGAGCAGAGTCCAGCCCGACCCGCTCCCACTCACTTGGCTCCAGCGCGCAGGACGCAGTTCTTCCTCAGCACAGCTGCCAGCATCCTCCGTGGGACGGGGAGGCCACCCCGGTGCCCTGCCGTGCTCAGCACCCTCCCAGCCCCACAGGGACCCCACCAGGCCCCGGTCACCCCTTGCACCCCTCGACCCAGGACCTTTCTCCTCCTGCTCAGGGCTCCCACCACTCGAACTGCCGGGAGGGTGCAGAGAAAGAGGAAACGGGGCGGGAGGGGGCCAGGTGACATCAGCCTCACACCCTGTCACCCGTTACCCAGCAGGAAGGGACAGCGCAAGGCGGCCGCGGGGTGCTGGCAGCAGAGCCCTCTGTCAGGCTCAGCATCACCTGGTGGGCGCTGCCCACCCCCCGCTGCCCCGGCGAGCATCCAGGTGTGAGTGACAGCCTCACACATGCCCCTGCCATGGCCAGAGCTGGGGGTCCCACTGTCCCCATCCTGTTGTCCCCACGGAGCATCCCGCTGTCCCCAGGCTCCTACCTGAAGCAGTCGGCATGCCAGTTGGCGTTCAGCGCCTGCAGGTACTGCCCGTCGTAGATGCCCTGCCCGCAGCTCGAACACACTGGCAGGTCGGTCCCTGGATAGAGGGGGGGGGAGGGATGGGACACGGACGACGACACACAAAAGGGGGACAGGGCTGTCACTCTGCCAGCTGTCCCCACCCACCTGCAGCAGTACCCAGGCACATGCCCCTGAGTTATGTCCCTCTGTCTGGGGTGAAAAATTCCACCCACAGCCCCCAGCCATCCCATAATGGGGACAAGGTCGTGGCACTGATGTCCCCAGGGCTGGGGACAGGGGCTCAGCGCCAAGCCACCTCCAGAGAGCCCCTGCCCCCAGAGGCACTGCACTGACCCTGGGTGCCCCTGTCACTGGGGGTGCTGGGTGCTCATGGTGGTGGGGGGACACAGGGAGCCTGGGGTGCAGGGGGTAGCGTTGGGGTCCCAGGGGTGTCCCACAGAGGCGCTGGGTTCAGCCAGCACAGGGCACAGGCAGGCCAGGGGGCACAAGGGTGATGGAGGGACGACAACACAGTAAGGTGCTGAGTGCAGAACAGATGTTTGGGGTGCATGGAGGTGTCAGGGATGGAGGGGTGCCCGGTGCTTGAGGCTGGGTGTTCAGGAGCGGCGGAATGGGGGACACAGGCTGAGGTGCAGGATGGGTGTGGGAGTTATAATGAGGTGCAGGATGGGGGCAGGGAGGGATACAGGGCTACAGGATTGGTGCAGGGAGGGTAGGGGGGATGCAAGGGTGCAGGGGGGATGAGGAAGGAGTGAAGGATGGGTGCAGCAAGGGACACAGGGGTGCAGGATGGGTGCAGAGAGTGCAGGTGAGATTAGGGGGTGCAGGGTGGGTGTGGGGGGAGATGGAGGGGACAGGATGGAAGGATTGTAAAGGAGGGATGTAGTGGGACACAAAAGTGCATGGGGGGACCCTGTGGCGTGCAGGATGGGTGCTGGGGGATGCAGAGGGTATAAGAGGGTGCAGCGGTTGCAGGACAGGTGCTGTGGGATGCAGGGGATGTAGGGGAACCCACAGGGGTGCAGGATAGGTGCTGGGGGACGCAGGGGGCATGGCGGGACTCAGAAGGGTGCAGGAGGGGATGCAGAGGTTGTAAGGACACACAGTGGGGTGCAAGATGTGTGCTGGGGGATGCAGGGGTACCCAGAGAGGTGCAGGACAGGTGCTGGAGAATGCAGAGGGCATAGGGGGACACAGAGGGGTGCAGGGGGATGTAGGGGGGACCCAGAGGGGTGCAGGATGGGTTCTGGGGGATACAGGGGGCATGGGGGTACTCAAGAGAGATACAGGATGGGTGGTGGGGGATACAGGGAGCATGGGGGGATACAGAGAGATGCAGGATGGGTGCTGGGGGATGCAGGGGGACCCAGCAGGGTGCAGAGACACAGAAGGTGCTGCAGGATGCAGCATAGATGGGGTACTGAGCAGTGCAAGGATACAGAGAGGTATAGGATGGGTGCTGGATGGGGGGGCTGCAGGATGGGAAGGGGTGCAGGGGCGCGCAGAGGGGGCAGAGGGGGTAAAGGGGTGCAGGGGGGAGGCGAGTGATGTAGAGGGGCTGCAGGTGTGCAAGTTTAGTGGGGGTGCGGGGAGGGATGAGGGGTGCAGAGTGGATGGGAGGCACAGTAGGGATGTGGGGGTGCAGAGAAAGAGGCAGGAGGGACAGGGGGTGCAGGGGGATATCAGGGTGCAGGGAAGGAGGTGTACAGGGTTTGCAGGGTGCAAAGAGGGATGTGTGAGTGCAGGGGAGGATGCAGGGTGTTTGTGGAGTGCATGCAGGGATGCAGGCTAGAAGGGGGTTTGGGGTACAGAGGGGTGGGGATGCAGGCTGGACAGGGGATGCAGCAGATCTAGGGGCGCAGAGAGAGTGCATGCTGGAAGGGGGGTTCAGGGGTGATGTAGGGGTGCAGGAAGGATACAGGCTGGATGGGGGGTGCACAGAGGGATTTGGGGATGCACACGGTAGATGTGGGGGACACAGGATGGAAGTGGGGTGCCGTGGGGGCTGCAGAGGGTGATGTGGGCTGGAAGAGGGGTGCAGGGGGTGGTTTGCGGGTTGCGGGGGGGGTGCTGTTTGGCTGGGGAGCGTGGGGGGGATGTGGCGGGGATGCAAGCTGGATGGGGGGTGCAGAGGAGGCTGCAGGGGTGCGGGAGGAGATATGGGGGTGCGGGAGGGATGCGTGGGGGCTGCAGGCTGGCTGGGGGTGCGGGTGAGCCGGGCGGGGGGTCGCGAGGCCCCAGTGGCGGCGCGGAAGCGCTGAGTCAGGCGGGGGGCCCGGGGGGGGTCACGCACCTTCGTCCTCTCCCATAGGCTCGTCCCTCCAGGTGCAGCACAGCAGCATCAACCTCATGCAGCCGCGCTGCCCGGCCCCGCGCCAGGCCCTGCCCTCGCCACGGCCACGGCCACGGCCACGGCCACGGCCCCGGCCCGGCCCGGCCCCGGCCCTGCCGCTGCGGCTCCGGCGGGCGGGCGGGGACGGCCGGGGGAGAGCACGGCGCCGGCGCGGCCGCCAGGGGGCGGGGCCGCGAGGGACTAGGGGCGGGGCCGGGGAGAGGGCCGGGCCCGGGCCGGAGGGGGCGTGGTCTGTGTGGAGGGGGCAGGGCCAGGGCAACGTGGGGCACGAGGGGCGCCGGGGCTGCCACCGTGGGTAGGGCACTGGTGTCCTCATTCACCCGGGGTGTCACCATGGGTAGGGTCTCCCTGTCCACCCAGGCTGCCCCCGTGGGTAGGGTGTCCCTGTGCACCCGGCTGTCACCATGGGTAGGGCACTTGTGTCCCTGTCCATCTGGGCTGCCACCGTGTGGCACGACATCAGTATCCCTCTTACTTCCTGAGTTGTCACCATGGATCAGGGCACAGCCGTTCCCCTGGGATGACACTGTGGGACAGGGCATGGACATACCCATCATCCTGTGGTCTGTCACCATGGGGAGGGGATAGATGTCCCCCTTATCCCCTGGGTTGTCACCGTGGGACAGTGCATGGATGTATCCCTTGTTCCCTGGGCTGTCAGCAAGGGCAGGGCATGGACAACTCCCTGCACCCCCAGGCTGTCACTGTGGGACAGGACATGGCTGTCCCCCTTACCCCCAGGCCATCACCATGGGACAGGGCACAGACCTTCTCCTGGGTCCCCAAGCTGTCCCCTCGCCCACCCACTGTGTCCCAGGGCTGTGACCATGCAGTGGGCCACACCACATCCCTGGACCAAGGACCCAGGGCATCCCCAGGCTCAGGCAGACCCATGGGCACAGGACATGGGGCAGTGCCACCCACTGGCCTGGGTCACCTGTCACTGCCACCACCACAGAGGGGTCAGGGACACAGAAGAGAGCCAGAGTCCTTTAAAAACTTGTCCTTTATTAGTCTGTTGGAAGCGAGTCCCTCCGTATAGGGCGTCCTACCCAGTTATAGCAAAGTGAGTAACATGACAGGACAGAGCCCCTCCTGCCTGCGCCCCCCCCAGGCCGGGGGGAGTGTGGGGACTGGCTGGGGTGGGGGGAGGCCAGGCCGATGGGGACATCCCTCCCTGCCGCTGGGACCCCCTTCCCTCCCTCCCTCCAATGTGAGGTACGCCTCATCCTGCCCCCTCCCCCTGTGGGGTCAACTCTGGGGCTGGGGGGGGGCGGGGGCTGTGACACCCCACGACCCTCCCAAATCCCGCAGGGAGCGATAGCACCAAGGGGGACAGCTGCTCCCCGCAGTTTATTCCGCACTCCCTGCCGGGACAGAGGGGCTGGCAGGGGGACAGGTGCTGCCAGAGGCACGGGGTCCCTCCTGGGAATGTGGGACCGGGAATGGCCCCGCGATGGGAGCGGGGGTCCAGGGTTTTGGGGAGGGGGGGTGTCTCAGCTTTGCTTGGGATGTACATTCTGGACCATGCAGTAGCACCAAAGTTCATGAGGTCATCAGTGATGGTGAGTGGTTACTTCCGCTTCCTCCCGCAGTACTTCCCTTGTGCGCAGCCCACGCCACCTGGGGGGGATGCACAGGGTGAGCCCCCCCCTGCACCCCCCGAACCTCTCGGTGGGGGGCGGGGTGCAGGAGCCGGCCCCAGCAGGTGGGAGTCACTAGGCGGCAGCACTTACCTCTAAAGCCCAGGGCACCAAGAGCTCCTCCGAAGGGCTTGGGGGGCTTCCCTGTAGGGGGGAGGCAGAGCAGGGTGAGTGGGACCCCCACCCCACTTGGCTGCTGGGTGCTGGGGAGATATGCATCCCCCACCCCAAAAAATGCCCGACTTGGGGGATGGACACTCACCACCGAATCCCAGCTGGCCAGCGACCCCACCTGAAAGGAGAGCAAAGCCCTCAGCACTCAGCCGGGACCCACATTGCTCTGCCCCGCAACCCCCAGCCAAGCACCCCCGGATCAGCTCCCTGGGTCCCCCCCCAGGCCACGGCCATGTCCCCATGTTCCATGGGCTGTGCATGTCTCCGTGAATCAGCCAGGGAGCAAGATGCGCCCCAGGTGTGTGCCAAGGTGCCGAGCTGGGTATGGTACCTGGAAATATCGGTGATACGCCGAAGCCGGGAACTCCAGCTCCTGGGGAAAAAGCAACAGCCAGTGACAGCCTGTGACAGCAGTGCTACCCTAGCCCTGCCTAGCTGGGGACATTCTGGCTGAGGACCCTTCCTCACTGCAGGGACAGCTCCTGCAAAAGCCCCTGTCTGCACCATGGCACCCGTCTGGCTTCAGGGTGCCCTCCCGGACAGTGTCGTGCCCAGCAGGGGACGGCAGCAGAGTGGGGACAGCAAGCGGGGATGAGCACAGCATGGTAAGGGACATGCTTCCACCCCAGCCCCAAACCTGGCTGCAGCCCCCCAGCACCAAAACCTGTGGAATGGGAGAGCCCTGATAAGGACAGGCAGTTTGGGGACAGGGATGGGGGTCACCGCTCCAGATCCCCAGCCAGAACAGCCCCTGCTCCTTACCTGGCTTGGGAGGTTTCCCAACAGCTCCTGGATACAAGATCCCTGTGTCAGAGAGGGGCATCAGTGCAGACCCCATTGGGGCTCGCTGCCCCGTGGGCTGCAGCCAGACTCTGCTATGAGCCCAGAGGGTCCCCAGGCAGGAACCAGCATCTCCACATGTTGGGGACAATGTACAGTACCGTGCCCTGTCCCCATGGCATGGGCAATGCTGGTGCTATGGCCCTCAGTACCTGCTGGGTGATGGCATTCCTTTCTGATCATACCCCGGGAGCAGGGCAGGCAGCGGACACAAGATGGGGCACAGGGCACAGTGACAGTGTGGGGTGGGACTGCGCCGCCACTGGAGCAGACAAAAGCAACCCTGCATCCCCTACATCCTCTCTCCTTTTTGGCACTCTGCTAGCATGCTACTGCCACTCCGCTCCCTGCACCCCAGCCCTTGGAAGTCCTGATGCTAAGGGCCAGCATCACTCACCAGCACCGAGCCCACCGACTCCAAGGCCACCAGCTCCAAGCCCACCGACTCCAAGGCCACCTATGAGGGGGATCCTGGGTGAGCACCAGTGAGGACGGGCAGCATCATCTATAGATCTGTGATCTACTCCTCACCCAGCGCCACATGTGGCTGTCCTTCCTCGGGCAGCCTCACTCCCCCCAGCTTTGGCAGAGCATCCCTCTGCCTGCACATCCCCACTGCCTGGGCTCAGCTCCCACCAGCACCTACCTGGGATGCCGCCGACTCCTGGGACTCCAGCCCCGGGAACACCTGCCAGAGAGAGCCCATTAACCCCCGTCCCCCCGCAGCCTGGCACCAACAGCTTGGGGCACCCTCAGCCAGTTCTCAACCAGCTGGGGTGGCCCTGACACCCATCCTGGGTGTCGCTGGCATCCATCTCACATCACCCAGACCAAGGAGACCCAGAGGGGACTCACCCCCCTGCACGATGCATTGCTGCAGGGAATGCACAGTGGGAGAAAAATGTCCTCAGCAAGTCCACAGGAGGGGGCCCTGGTGGTACTTTGCACCCATGGGTGACAACACGCCACCTCCCACACTTGGCCCACCCTCCACCAGGGCACCAGGGGGCACACAGGGGACATGAAGCAAGGCCAGCACCCCAACAGCCACATGAGGAAGATGGCCAGTGACTACCCACATGGACATGGGGCAGCATGACAGAGCTACGTACCAAATTTGGGAGGTTTAGCACCAGGCTGCACTCCTACTTGGGGGATGCCTGCAAAGCAAATGGGGACACCACGGTTAGGACAGTCACCCCTGCACCCCTTCCATGTGCCACTACCCCCCATCCCACCTGCATCCCTCCACATAGCTTGGTGACTTTTAGCATCCCCAGCGATTGCTGTCCCCAAGCAGGTCCCCGACTAGGGTGTGATGAAGCACCTACCTGCCCCAGGGAGGATGCCAGTGCCGGGTACCCCCACACCCGGCACCAGCCCGGGCACAACACCAACACCAGGCGTCACTCCTGGCACTCCAGCAACACCAGGCACCCCACCTGGCACCCCTCCAACACCAGCACCTGTGGAGAGAGGGTGTGAGGCAGCATGGGGGTGATCCCTGTGTGATGTTCATACTCCTGTGGCATGATCTGTCTGTTGTGGAGTGCCCACCACTGAAGGCCCCCAGCTCCCCCTGGACCAGTCTGTGCCACAGCAGGGCTCACAGGGAGACCCCAGATGCCTACTGGGCAGGTAGAGCTGCCTGCTGTGGGCTGAGCCGTGAGCAACGGGCTTCTCTGGCCAACTCACCAAATTTGGCTGCCTTTGCTGCTGCTTTTGCTGCTGCGGCTGGACCTCCGACCCCTGAACAGACACAGCAAGAGGGGTTCAGTGTTTCTCGGTGGGTCCTCTCCAGCAGCGCTGGACAGACCCCATCCCTCCCACCTTGTCTGCATTCCCCAAGGGATGGCCATGAGTTACTGGAGACCACCAAGATCCTCCTCATGCTTGTCCTGCACCAGATCTGCCCCTGCCCCAGCCAGCCTGCCACCACCACCCACCTTCCTCCTCCTCCTCACCTGGGACACCTCCAACACCAGGTGCCAGGCCACCCACTCCAGGTGCCAGGCCACCTACACCAGGAGCCAGGCCACCCACGCCGGGAGCCAGGCCACCCACGCCGGGAGCCAGGCCACCTGCTCCTGCAAGGAGAGAGGGAAGGATTTGGGCTTCAGCTCAGGAAGAGAGATGGTGGAAGGAGCCTCCTGAAAAGGCATGGCAGGCTGGGGTGGGTGGATGGATAGGATGGGATGGATGGGATGGATGGATGGATAAACAATGAGGTGGATGGATGCTGGGGTGGCTGGCTGGATGTGGAGTGGATAGGTGAGTGGATGGATGGGTGGATGGTGAGATGGATGGATGGATTCAGGTATGGATGGATGGACAGCTGAGTGGACCGATGGATATTGATGTAACCATTTGGCGATGGGATGGGTGGGTCTTCTATGGGAGGGTAGATGGAGTAATGTATGAGAAGTTATATGGAGAGTGAACTTAGGATTCTCCATGCAGACCAGCTCTCTGGAGAGCACCCCCTGACACAGCCAGGGCCTCACTCCACATAGAGCCCTGCGGAGAGCTCACCCCTCGCCCCAGCCCACCGGGATCCCATGCAGTGCCGGGCCTCATCCCTGGCAAGGGGAGCAGCCTGGGGTGAGGAGGCAGTAGGAGGCAGGACATATGGGATAACCCGGAGAGACCCTGGCTTACCGTACTTGGCTGCTTTGGCGGCTGCTTTGGCAGCAGCAGCAGCTGCTGGACCTCCGACACCTGTGGGAGAGGGAGCGCATGAGGGGCAGTGATGGACCATGATGGCCATGTCAGTACCCTTCAATCAGCACATCTGGGGACATCCCAAGCATCCCTTAGACACCATCTCACCTGGTATGCCTCCGACTCCAGGCACCAGACCAGGCACGCCGACACCAGGCACACCAACTCCGGGCACGCCAACTCCAGGCACACCGACACCGGGCACACCGACACCGGGCACACGCCCTGCACCTACAGGGAGGTTCAGGGATGTGGCCAAGCAGGCAGGCTCTGTAGGCAGGGGCCCTGCTGACCACCCCGCCATCCACAGAGCCAGCAGTGCCCCGCACCCTGCAAGCATCCCTCCCTGGGAAAGGATGACAGTGACTCACCGTACGCTGCGGCTTTTGCTGCAGCCTTCGCCGCAGCTGCTTCTGGGCCACCCACTATGGGGACAGAAGGAAGAGAGTCAGGGGAGCGGCGAGGCCACGACCACCCCATCGGCTCATGCCAGCCTATCCACTCACCTCCAACACCAGGCACCACGCCAGGAACCCCAGCCACACCAGGCACACCAGGTACACCAGGCACACCGGGGACACCAGGGATGCCAGGAACACCAGGGACACCACCGATGCCAGGGACACCTACACCAGCTCCTGCAGGCAACAAGAGGGAAGAAGTTAGATCTCGTCACAGCAACAGCTGAAAGGTGAGACCTCATCATAGTCTGCTCTTGTCACCATGGCATGGTGAGAAGAGCACCCCACCACCTCATCACAGGAGAGATGCACAGCGGTGCAAGGGAGGGACTGGTCCCACGTCTCCCAAAAGGCCCCAGCAAGGATGGGAAATCTGCTGTTGTAAGAGAGAGGCTGGGAAGTCACCAGCACAGTGGACCATGATGATCCTCATCATCACAGAGGGCTCCAGATGGTCCTTATCATGGGGACATCAAGCCTTGCAGCCAGACAGGCCATAGAGAAGAAATGGCTGATGGTCTCCAGTAGCTGCCTGGAACAGCTGAGTGCCCTGGGTACTGGCCAGACTGGGAAGCTGCCCAGGAAGTGACAGCCTTGACCTGCTGGCACTTGTTATTGCCACAGGGACAAGCATCAGGTCACTTTTGGAAGGGCTGAGTGCCAGACGCATTGTCCTCATGGCCTCCTGCTCAGCAGGTGCCTGGCACCCCAGCACAGAGCACACACTCATTAACTTGTCACTGCCAAGTTTCTCCCTAAATCCCATCCTTTCCTGGGCACGTAGTGGGGGTTTTTTATACATGATGTATAAGAGAAATAGAAGAAATGGCCGGCAACAGCTTAGCCCCCGAAGGAAAGTAGCCATCAAGCATGGCTGCTCCCAGGGGACTCCCAAGCCTCTGCAGTATTGATGCAATATCATCATACATGCCTGGAACCTGGCATGTAACCTCTGGCACTGCCTTTTGGAGCAGCACATGGATCCTCCAGCCCTGTATGGAGCCTCAGGGCCCTTCCTCCTCTCTGTGCCAGGGCTCCCAGCTTCGTTGCTGCTTGGCCACATCCCTCACTCTGCTGGATACTGGAGCTCCCTTGGGTGTGGTTATGCCTGCTGGGCATCTGGGTCTTGCTAGACCCAAGTCAGATGCACTTCGTGGATCCCACCAGGTTTTTGGAAGGCAGTGACCCTGGGCAGGGGTCCCTCTGCCAGGGATCTCTGCCCACTTGGGCAGCGAGGCTGAGCGTGCAAGTACCAGACCCTGGGTCACGTGTGCTGCCAGGAAAAGGGATTTCATACAAAACCCAAGAATTCAGACAAAGTCCCAAGACACAAGTTTGGTCTCGTCCATTCACCTCCATGAAGCAGCCTGCAAAAACCCCATGGAGGGAGAAGGTACTGCTCTGGGGGTGAAGCCAAGCCTGGGTGCAGCAGCTGGGAGCTGGGCTGGGTGCACCCAGTCCCCAGATACCTCCCCATAATGAGCCATCAGGAGTGATCCCCAGGCGACACCCGCCTGCCTGGGGCACCCTGGGTGCCACGGGTGGAGAGGGTCAGCAAGGGTCCCCGGGGAGCTGTTTGGGAGCTCCCTGAGCACAGCACATACCGTACTTAGCTGCCTTTGCTGCTGCTGCCGCTGCTGCCGGCGTCCCGACTCCTATGGACAAGGGAGAGACAGACCCTCAGCCACCAGTCCCTGTGCCTGTTGCAAAGCCAGGCAGTGGGGACAGGGCTCCTGGGAACAGTTACCTGCCACCCCGGGGACACCTCCAACACCAGGCACCAAGCCGGGGACACCGCCAACGCCGGGTATGAGGCCTGGGACACCGCCAACCCCAGGCACCACCCCTGGTCCTGGAGGGAAGCAGAGCAGTGAGACACACACCCCAGAACACCCCATGCCACTGGTGAGGACATGGTCTCCCCTGGTGTCATGGCAGGCTCCCAGGCATCTGGCTTTGAGGTGGGCTCCCCACACCTCCCAAACCAGCTGTGCAGGGGACCTGGGATGTGCCCAGGATTGGGCTTCTCAGCTCCCTACACCCAACCCAGGGGTCTGGAGCCCACCCAGTCACCCAGGAGCTTGAGGACCCCAAGGTCTCACAAGGCCATGGTTGTAAATCCCAGCTGCTCCTGGGACTGACACATTTCCTTTTGATGCTCCAATGAGTGGTTATTTGCTACTTGTTTTTCTCCTGCAAAACAGCCCATGAGGGGAGCAGCAAATGCAAGGTCTGCATCACCAAGTGCATCCCTCCACTAACAAATGATGGGTCGTCACAGAGGCCATTTCCCTGGACTCCCTGCCAGAGCCCAGCACAGAAAAATCACATCTCTTATGGAGAAACCATGCACGATGGGGATGTACTGCCCCCGTGTCAGGCTGCTGCATTGCAAGGTGGCCCAGCCAGCCCCACAGACATCACTGAAAAAACTGCTTTTTGCAAACCAGGCTTTTGATCTCCCAACAGGCTGCTGGAAGCTGCCCCCAAGGGGTTAAAGCCTCTCTGCAGCCCTGGAGAGGTTTTGCACCTTGCTGCCTTCCAGAAGAGTGGCTTTCCATTGCCCCAGGCTCCAGCAAGTAGCTGATGATGCTGGGGCTGAGGGCTGGGACTGGGACAGCAGCCCAGGAGATGGGGCAGAGGGTGGAGGGGCAGGTGGCGAAGCTGTGCAGCCCCAGCACCAATGTACAGCTCTTCCGTGCCCTGAAAGCAAGCTTGGCCCCTCAGGCAGCTGCAGCATGTATCTGAGACAGCAGGGAACTCACCAAACGCTCCTGCCTTTGCTGCTGCCTTTGCCGCTGCTGCTGCTGCTGCTGGCCCTCCAACTGCCAGGGTAGTGGTAGAGAGTCAGAGGTGTGGGAAGGGGGAGATGACCCTCCCTCATCCCCAGGGTCAAGGGTCAAGCCCTGCTGTCACCTCACCTCCAGCTCCTGGGACCACACCGACACCAGGTACCACTCCACCGACTCCCGGGATGCCAGCCCCAGGTAGGACACCGGCTCCTGCAGCAGTGGAAATCATAACCATCAGTTCGGTGATGCGGGGACACGAGCAGCATCCCCACAGCCTGGGAGGGAGGGAGGGAGCAGATGCCCTTCTGGAGAGATGGGGGATGGGTGTGCCCACGGAGGGTGACTTACCATACTTCGCTGCTGCTTTTGCTGCTGCTGCCTGTGCTCCGACTCCTGGGGAGGGATATGGGCAGCCACTGAGGTCCTGAGACCGTTCCCACCTCAGCTCCCCCATCCCACCGGGACCCTGGGGCCTGGCCCCTCCTGTCAGCATCCACCCCCTTTCCTTTAGGAGGTGATGCCCCCTCCAGGCTGTCCCTGGGGTGACACGGCCACCCTGGGCCACCAGACAGCTGGGCAGTGCCCAACATCCCATCCAAGGACTGGCAAAGTGACCAATGGTGCTCAGTCCCCCCGCCACGCCTGTGCCAGTCTCCACCCTGGGAGCGTACCTGTTCCAGTGGGGTACCCTGCCTTTCCTCCTGCCCCGATGCCAGCTCCTATCCCGCCGGGCCCGAAGCCTGCAATCACAAACAGAAAGGCAAAGACAGGTCAGGCACTGGCCTGAGGCAGGGGGATGAGGCAGATGGAGCCACTCTCAGCCCAAAAGGATCTCCTCTGTCTCTGGCATCAAGAGGTGTGGAGGGGGATGCCAGCTCCCCCCTAGTTGAGATGCCAGTTCAAACATCCCTGCCTGGAGTTGGCCACAGCTCAGGACATGTCCCAGCAGAAAGCCAGCCAGCCAGCCAGCTGCTGCTGGTGCCACAGCATGCCTGCGGGTTAACAGCTCCCAGCCCCCTGGCGCAGGGTGCCAGGAGAGCCGATTGCTCCCAGCCGGGTCCACAGGCATCACAGGCATCCCTGAGGGACCACCTCACCCTAGGAGCGGGATGCCCCTCATACACGGCAGCAGTCAGCAGAGCCATGAGGAGCTACAACCGCGGAGCAAGGGCTACAAGCACTCACCGTAGGGCAGCTTACCAGTGCTGTAGGGCAATCCATAGCCACCTGGAGAGGAGAGAAGGTGGCGGGTTAGCACTTGGCTGCCGGTGGCTGTGCCCCCTCTGCCCTGCGGTGTAGCCCCTCTCTGCCAGCTGTCTGTGCAGCACCAGCCCTCAAGGCTCCTTCCGTTGGGATAGTAAATGCTCCCAGATACAAACCCCCATGATGGAGCCAAGCCAGGGGGTGCTCTTCTCCATCACCTCGGAAGCAGCGTCTCCATAAAGAGCTACACACTCCCAGCCCCGTGCCGAGGGCTGTGGTGCCCAAAGCCAGTTTTGCAGCAGCCTCTCGTGACCCTGCTTCAGCAGGGGGTCCCCTGGGAGCCCTGCGGCAAGAGCTGTACCCAGCTGTCTGCACCATCGCCAGCTCCAAATTAAAGGTTTTAATTGGAATCAGGGCTTGGGAGCCTCTGCTGAAACGTGACCTCATTAGGAGGTCTGCACGAAGGGATGAGGAGGGATTACAAGTGGGAACATCGCAGCCAGGGAAATAAATGTCTCCTTGTGAAAGAGCAGGATCCCACCACTCAGGACAACATGGAGATGCTCGTGACACGGCGGGGACCATGCACTTGGGAGCCAGCAGCATCGAGCTCCCATCACTGCTGGCAGTAGTATGAGGAGGAGTGATGGGCTGCCACATCCCCGATGGGGACAGCTTGAGCAGCACGTAGAGCAAGCCCTCCCACTGGAGGGGGTTGCACGCAGGGCAGGGATGCAACTGCCTGTGGCCAGGACGGGATTGCTCATGGCAAAGCATCTCTTTGGGCACGGGACACTATCCCCACCCACCAGCCAGCACGTGGGGACCAGATTTCCCTTCACCCTGCCGGCCTGACCCACCATGTCCCACGCCAGCGCAGCATTGCTGGAAGATGGGGGCTTTCCAGGCTGCAGTAGCCTTGAACTGTGCTGGGTATCCCCTGCCTTGGGGACCCCCCCTTGTTGCAGCACCTCATCAGCTCCTTGCTCACCCCAAAGCTGCAGAAGAGCTCAGCACTGGGTGACACTGTGGAGGTGACTCCAGGGGTCAAAAGCCAAGCCCTTGGGTCTCCAAGGGTTCTGCCAAGTCCAAGCCCAGCTCCCCAGCAGCTCCAGATGGAGGAGAGAGCAGCCTCCGCCCCAGGGCTGTGCCACCATCCTGCGCTGGCACAGGATGCCACCAGCACTCCTGGAGGGGCTCAGGGCTGATGGGGGCACTGGCTGGCGTGGAAAGGGCTTCACACAGACTGATGCCACCCAGCACAGCCAGGCAGTGGGGAGCAGTCCCCATCCCCATGGCATTGGGTGGGACCCTGATTTCAGCCACAGCTTCAGGCTGTGGCCCCAGGGCCACCTCCTGAGCACAGAGCAGGAGATGGCTGGGGCATTTGGAGCAAATCATCCAAAAAGGAGACTTTCCTGAAAATGTTATTTTCCCTGCTGTCCCCTCGTCCCCTCTCAGCCCAGTCTTACTGTGGCTACAGTGCAGAGGATGCAGGACTGTGTGACAGCCCCTGGGTCCATCCACAGCATCAAAGCCAGCCCAGTATGTCCCCGCACTGCCAGCTCCAAGCCCTCAGAGGTGACAAACTGCCATCTCCCAGCACCCTGGGAAGAACCAGGGTGCCAGGAAGCACCCAGCAGCTGAAACCACAGCTGGAGATACCACTGTCCTGCTGTTCCCCACAAGAGCTGTAACGTACCGATGGTGCTCCCTGGCCAAGGGATTTATTTAACGAAGGTTCCCCATAAAGTGGGTCAGCCAGCAGCAGCGTCCTGTCCGGGCTGCAGGCCACTGGTGGGGCCGCCACGGGATGAAGCCAGGCACAGCCATGCCATGTGCCGGCAGTTTGCTCTCCGCACCAGGCACCCCATGAAAGGCAGTCTGGGGTTGGGCTGCAGCAGGGAGGCCAGACAGTATCCGATGGCAGCAGGGCCGAGTCGCCCTAATGAGTGCAACTCTGCCTCCACGGGAGGAAGCTGATGTGGGCCAAGCATTTCTGCTGTCATTTGTGGCCACGGGCCCCGGCAGGGGGAAGCCAGCAGAGCTGCTGGGGCCAGCGCCCATGACGGCATGGGACCTGCTCCCTGGGGGTGGGCTCCCACTGCCAAGGCTTTTCTGCCTGCAGCAATTTGTTTTGGCAAGTGGGAAAATACTCGTGGATCTAATCACTTCCCAGCACCCCAGGAGTGTGAGATGGAGGCCCCTGCCCAGACCTGGCTGCCCTCCTCTTTGGGAATGCTCTTGGGACCAGCAAGCTGGCAGCATGGCCCTTGGAGGGCACAGCACCCGGTTCTGGCTGCCTGGCACTGTCCATCCTGGCACTGTCCCTGTGTGGGCACGGCTGGCTGGGGAATGGGCAGAGCTGGCATCCAGCACAGGGCTGGGAGATGGATGTCCCTGGAGCAGCCCAGCCTAGGAAAGGGTGCTGAGCACCCCCAGGCTTCCCTGGGCAGGCAGTGGGGAGAGACACCTGTCTGGATCTTCATCCCCACTGCCTGCCTGCTGTTGGTAGCCTTGGCTAGACCTCCCTGAGCCAGGACTTTTGGCCCAGGTGAATGCCCAGCAATGCCTGGCACAACTTCTGGAGCCACAGAAAGCAAACAGTCCCTGCAAGGGCTGTGCCTCATGCCAGGTGGAGCTGGCAGGGACAGCCTGGGGTGGCCTGGCCCAAAGCATGTCCCCAGAACACACTCTTTCCTACCTTACAACAGCTGGAGAGAGGCATAGCATCATCCTCACAGGCTGGGGGCAAGGCCAGCAGCAGCATCCAGGCAGCTGCCCACGGGGCTGCGATAGGCAGGGCTGCTGCTGAACACACCTGCCCAGTGTCCCTTGCCCTGTCCTGTGGTCCCAGGGCAAGCACCGGCACTGCCAGGTCCAGGGGACCCGGGGGCACCACGTCTTAGCCCTGGGGAACAGCAGGTCCATCTCCTGGCATTGCTGGGGGTCCTTCACCCCTAGCCCCGTTGGCTGTGGCAGCTTACCTGGGAGCTTAGGAGCTTTGATGGGATACCCCAGAGGGACACCAGGCTGCTGACCTCCAAAACCTCCCAGTCCTGCAAAGCCAACAGCAGACTCTCACCTGGAGCCCGCACCCAGGCTGCCACCAGTCCTTGCGAGAGGGGAGCGCCCCAGGGCACCCCGGGAGAGGACAGCAGGTGGCTTGGGAAGCCCTGAGGCATCTTCTGGTGTGTGGAGGCCATGGCTGTGATGAACAGGCTTGGAAAGGAAGAGAAGGACGGGCGAGAGAGACAGGACACTCACCAGGGATTCCTGCGAAGGCTCCTGCTCCTAGGCAGAAACACAAAGGCACCCACATGAGCCAAGGCTGGTTTCTGGGGTCCAAACTAATCTGAGTGGGCTGCATGGGCTCAGCTGGAGGTCAGCTTTGCTCACCCATGTGCCCTGTGGGGCTGCAACCCCAAAGGATGGGCTGGGGCCAGCCCCAGCAGGATGGGGATGAGGGCAGAGCTGGAGCCAGTCCTGCATGTGCCCTCCACCCCAGTGTCTCCAGGCGATCGAGGGGACCTACCTGGACCTTTTGGCTTGACTCCAGCACCTGTGGGTACTCCAGGCAGCACCCCTACACCAGGGAAGCGGACACCTGCAGCAGAGACCGGAGAGGCCAGGTGAGCACAGTGGGACGTTGTGGGGTTGCTGGTACCCAAGCCCCCTGCACCCAGCTCCCAAACCCTTGTCACCCATCTCTGGCTCAGCACTAACCCTTGTACCCTGGGACAAGGTACCCTCATCCCCCAGGGGCTTGCTGGGTCCCCCCTATGCCAGCCTCCCCGCACTCCCCGGGCAGAGCTGCTGGAGAAGGGTTTGCTCCTGGGACTGCCTGTGCTTTACAAGGCAGGGGGCAGGCTGCCGACACAGGAGCTCAAGGTGCCTGCAGGGTATATGGCACCCATGAGTGAGTCCCACTCGTGACCACAAAGCACCAGCCCATGCCATGGTATAGCCAAGCCCAGGCATTGCTCTCTGCCCCAGTGATGTGCACTGCTTCGTGCATGCTGGGGCTCTTTGGGGAGTGGGAGGGTCCTGTCCGCTGAGCCCTGACCCTCCAGGGGCAACAGGCAGTGCTTTGGCCTTGCAGTCATTTGGGTTGGGTTTTTGAGTTTGGGGTGGGGTTTTTTTGTTTGGGGTTTTTTTTTTTTTTACTTTTTACAAATGTCTTTCATTATAACTCACATGTTTTCAGACACGGAAAAGACATTCCTGACCAGCAACACACTTCTCCTTCTGACGATGTCGAAACATCTTTTTTTCACAAGTTTTCCTCCCCCAAATTACTTTGCAGTGAGGAATTCCTCTCCCCCCTCTGCCACCTCCTCCCCCTCCTTCCCATGCTGCCTTTGGCTGGGCAAGCCAGCCCCGGTGGTCTGTGCCAGCTCCTCTCCCAGAGCTGATGCCGCCTGCTCCCGTGGAGCTTGGCATAAGGCCCCTAGAGATGCCGGGTCCCCCTGCCTTTGGCATGGTGGAAATGTCACTATGGCCCCAGGGAAAGGGTTTGGAAACTGCAGGGTGCAGCAGTGATGGGGCAGGCAGGGCGTTAGGCAGGCAGGCAGCATGGGGCTGCTTGCAGCCTTCTGCAGGACAGGGTGCTCTGCCTGTGTGGGCAGGGCAGGCAGGAGTGGTGTTATAATGCCCAGGGTGCAGCTGGCCACAAGGCTACCAACTCAAACCGGGGTGCTGGCACCAGTTGAGGACACCCTCAGAGGTCGAGGTGCTGCCAGTGGGGTGGGGACCCCCAGCTCACCTGCACCAGGGAGCACGCCACCTGGGAAAGCTCCAGGAATCCCAGCACCTGCCAGGCAAGAGAAAGACAGGGATGAGCACGCAGCCAGAGCCATTCCCCGCCCTGGCCCCAGCTTTGGGGCCGTGCACCTACCTGGTACTTTGGGGGGTTTCCCTGCTGCACCAACCCCGGGCTGCACCCCGCCCGGTACCACTGCACCTGCAGGCAGCAGAGACCCCTGAGCCCCAGGCACCGGCTCCTGCCCACCCTGGCAGGCATGGGGACAAGTCTGCCCCAGGACTGGCTATGCTGGACAAGGGGTATTTCCTACCTGTGGAGACCCCGAGGCCACCAGGACCACCAACTCCACCCACGCCACCAATGCCAGCACCTGGAGGCATTGGGAAGAGGAGTGCACCAGTGTGAGATGCCACTGCTGGGCTATGGGTGGCCGGAGTGATGCCAAAGGAAGGGACAAGCTCAGGGCAGCTCTTGGGGGCAAAGGGGACACCCTGAGGCAGTACCAGGGATAAGTCCCCCAGACCTGGGCACAGAGACCAGGCAGCTCAGTGCCCTCTGCTCCTGAGGGCTCAGGTTTGGCCAATGTCATTTTCCTGGCACACCAAGATGTGCTAGGGTCCCTCCAAATTGGTGGGGATCCCCACAAAAGCAGACCCTCCCACTTACAGCCCCCCAGTTCCATGGGGAAAGCTCTCCTAAACCAGGCTTCCAGGGAACACCAGGAGTCCCTGGGGGCTGCCCGAGCCCCAGTGTTGCCTGGCCCAGCATTGCATCAGACACCCCCAGCACTCACCAGCTTTTGCAGCAGCCTTGAGCGCAGCAGCAGAGGCAGCGCCTGGGAAGACGCCCCCAGGAAAGGCACCTCCAGGAAAGAGACCCGCAGCACCTGTGGGAAGAATAACCAGCATGAGCATCCCCAAAAAGCAGCTGGCAAGAAGGTAACCTGCCCTCCATGCCGGCCATAGTGGGTGCAGGGAATGGTGAGCCATGGGGGGCTGCACAGCAGTGCCAGGGCTGGCGTTGAGCTGGGCAAGGCAGGGGTTAGCAGGCACTGCCCTGTCCTGCACCAGCTTCTCCCTGCATCCCCTCAAATACCTGCTCTGATCCACATCCTACCCATCACCAGCTGTGCTAGCACCACCCAGGGCACCCTGTGGTGTCATCAGCTGCTGCAGACTCCCAGGTCCCTGCCAACTGGTTCACGTGGCAGGCTGGCCAGCTTGTGCAGGCACTGTCCCTCTGCTTGCAGACCCCGCGGGGACCCCAGGTCCCTCCTTGCCTATTGCTGGTTGGGGTCACCCAGCCACAGTTGATGCCATGATGCTGGGAGACCACAGGGCTTCCTGTTGGCAGCTGCCAGTCCCTCGGGTCTGGGAAGGGTGCCCAGCCCAGATGGGACCCACCAGGCAGGCTACAAAGAGCACCCAATGGAGACAAGCCACATGCTGTCCCCAAGGTATTTCTCTGGGGACATCACCCTGGGGACAGCCCAGAGCATGGGCAGCCAGTGGTCTGTGCTCACCTGGCTGCAGGCCAAGTGGGCCGAGTCCCCCGAGGCCTCCGACCCCTGGAAAGAGAAGTGGGATGAGGTACGGTGGGGGGGACAGCCAGGGCCAGACGAGCAGGAGCATCCTGTTGCACCAGGTCCCCCTGGGACAGGAGCATGCCTCCGGGCTGGGCACCGGGAAGGGTGACAAACATGCCTGCCAGCATCCAGTGCCAGCATCCAGGTCCCCCATCCCATCCCTTTCTGCCTCACCCATCCCCCCACCCTGCCTGGCCACGAGGGGACTAGCCGAAATGTTTATGGCTGAGGAATGAGCCCCTCTGGCTCGGGCCAGCGCTGCCTTCCAACATCTGGGGCTAATCAGTCCTGGCTCCCTCCAGGCGCAAATTCCAGTGCCTTTGGCTCGGGGCACAGACACTGCTCCGGCTGGGGCTTCACAGCCGCGCCGCGGTTGGTTTTAATTATGCCGAAATAAAGGGCCTTGTTTTTCTTTCCACGAGCTGAAATCTGAGTAAACGGAGGTTGCCGGCCCCCGCCTCGGGCTGGCGCTCCCGCCGCGCAGACAAGCCGGCTCGGGGGGCCGGGGGGATGCAGCATGCCCCTACCCTGGGGCGCCGCGGGTACCCCTGGGCTGGGCAGGGAGGGGAGACCCTGGTCTCCACCTAAAAGAGCATCTGTCCCTGGGCCTTGGTAGGCATGAGGCATCTCTGTTGGTATCAGATTTGCCCCCCTGTACATTCAGTCCCTGCTGCCCCAGCACCTCCCCACCATGCCCCAGGCTCAGTGCCCTTGGGCTGTGCATCCTCCTGCTAAGCATCTCGTCTCTCTCCCGGTGACGGCCCCTCTCACCCCCTCATTTCTAGGCCAGACAAACCCCAGCGTCGGCTGCAGGAGCCCCAGCAAAAGCTGCTCAGCCACGAACACAGGCAGGCAGAGGTGCTGCCAGCTTCCCACAGACATGGGCTCCCAGTGGGGCTGAGTGAGTGTTGCCTGGCTTTACATCGTCCTGAGGAGCTTTGGCACAGGTTTGCAGGCAGCAAGCACCCCAAAAGGGAAGTCTGTGGGGGCTGAAGGGGAGAAGGGAGTGCGCCAAAGCAGGGCATGAGGGAGGAAGGCTCCCCTGTGGCTATGGGGGCTTGGCAGGGGTTAGTGTGGCCAGGCAGTGCAGAAAGTGGTGGTGGGGTCCCCTTGGCCGTGTGGGAGAAACATGAGGGCAACAGGGGTCAGGAAATATCCTGTCCACTGGCATGGCCAGAGATGGCAAGAGCACCAAGGAAAGGCTTTTTACCTGGTTTGAGAGGTTTTCCTCCAGCCCCAAGTCCTAAGGGAGAACATGTGGAGAGGGGTCAGAGCCACCCTTCCTCTGAGCATCCCGCAAGATGGGGCCAGCCTCGTGGCAGACCCCCTGCTCACCACAAGGCAGCTCTTCAGGGGGTGCTGCCCCCCTCCCCGTCCTTGCACACCTTGGGCAAAGGGGTATCAGCACTCACCTGCTCCCAAACCTCCAACCCCAGCACCTGCAAGCAACAGCACAGTCTTAGCACCCATCCCCGTGAGCACCCACCACCCATCCACCCACGCCAGGCTCCCAGGGGTCCATGGGGAGGCAGAGAGGGTCACAAGGGGATGGGGCACCTCCCCGCCCCAGGATGCCCCCAAGCTTTTGGCTGAAACATCGGGGACAGGCTGTGACCTCTGAGCACCTCCCATGGCCAGGGCTGGGAAAGGTGTAGGTGCCAGCCCTGGGCTAGTGACACCCAGTGTAAGCCTGGCACTGCCACCAGTTCTGTCCCCATGCCATGAGGCTGGCATTAGTGCAGCCACCCAGGGCTGAGCAGCCAAACAGTGTGTCCCCATGGCCCCTGATCCTGGCTGGCAGGTCCCCAGCCCTCCATGCTGGCTCAGAGGCACCCAGGGACCACCCAGGCATCTGCCCCATCCCCGCAAGCCAGGTGATGTCCCCCCAACACTGCCTGGACCCCTTTACCTGGGAAAAAGCCTGCTCCTGGCACTCCCCCTCCAGGGATAGCACCAGGGACCCCTGCAAGAAGAGACAATAATCATTAAAATCTCCCCAGGGATCCAAGTCTATCCAGCAGGTCAGGGTGGGGGAACGTTCCCTGGGATAGGGAGCTGCTCTCTGCAGGTGGGGGTGGGATGCAGAGCCCTGGGCAGGGCTCAAAGGCAGGTTCCTGCCTTTTCTTGCACACCACAGTTTCCCCAGTATGATAGTGGTGACGGGGCTTAGAGGTGCCCCAACTGGGAGCCGGAGAGGACATCTTGGTGGAGATGTCAGCAGGACTTGGTCCTGCATGGGACAGAGGGACACAGGGGTGGTATGGAGTGAGGCTAGCTGGTGTCCAGCTCTGCTTCCCAAAACCTGTCCTGTACCACCAGTGCCATCTCCATCACCTCCAGCTTCACATGGCTCTGGAGGGACAGGTCCAGGCATGGTCATGCATGACAGGGTGAGGCTGTCCCAGTTCATGCCCACAGCCCTCACTGGTCCCAGTCAATCCTGAGCATGCTTGGCTGTGGCTGCCCCATGCCCACGCTGCCTGCCCTGCCTTGCCTTACCTGCTGAGCTGCCAGCTGGAAGAGCCAGATCAGGCCAGCAGGACTGCTGTTGGACTGGGAGGACAGTGCTGACACCCAACCACCTGCATGCCTCTGCCCATCTCTGCAAAGCTAACTGCCCAGATCCCACCAATTTCCAGGACATCTGGAGCTCATGCTCAGACACCACAGCAATGTTTTTTGGCTCATTTGGACCCTGGCAAAGGTGTGTCTTCTGCAGACCACCAGGCAGCCATCTCCTCGGTGGTCGCCCCTGCTCCATCAGGGCTATGGATGGGGTGGCAGCTTACAGGAGGGTTGGCAGCACAAGGAGGCTGCAAGGCAGAGGGATGCTCCGATTCCCGCTGGAGCATGTTTTTGACACTGGGGGAGTTGCCATGGGGTTTGCAGTGGGATTTGCAGGACAGCTGGCAGTGCTTGCAGTGAGGCTGGCAGGTAGATTTGGGGGTTGCCAGAGGCAAGTGCAGCACTGCCATGGCCAGCAACCCCAAGGCAAGCTGCACCCAGCTCTCCTGCCTGCTCTGGGCAGAGGGGATGGAGTTCAGGGTGGACAGGCACTGGGGACCCTGTGGTGACATGGCTGGGACCTGAGAACCTGCTGCCCTGCTCTGAGGCTTAGCACCTCAGTGAGGGTTGGGGGACCCAGCACACCCCCAAGAGCTGGGTGCGTGCAGTGGCACAGCCCTGGCCACACCGTCACAGCCTGTGTGGTGCCCTGGGACTGAGCAGGGCAGCCAGTGCAGGCAGGTGCCAGACAGGTGGCAGAGCTGGCATGCCAGGGAGGGGGGCACATTGTGCTGCACATCTCCATCTCAGATGTGGTGCAAACTCTGGAGTCCCCTCTTGCTGTGCTCCTTAGCACCCTGCTTCACCCCGACATTTGCCCACTGCAACATGCCAGGGATGAGGCTGTCCCCTCAGCCCTGCTCACCTGTGTCCCCCACCACCCAGGGCACCTGTGACGGACCCCCAGCCCAGCCGCACAGAGACTCAGTGCTAGGATGCACCCACACGTGTGTCAGGACACATACAAGGGGGATGTCTGGCTCTGCGTGCACAGGAGAAGTTGGGACACATGCATTGGCAGGACACACACCCACAAACCCATCGGCAGAGGATCTGTGCCGGGACACATCACACAGCCCCCATATGCCCCAGTGATGCCAAAGAGTGGGGCTCAGCCCTGTGCCCCAAAAAAACACCTCCCAGGGCCTTGTTGGGGCTGGAGGTCGAATCCGTCCCTGGAGCAGCTGATATCCCCTGCAGTGGAGGGGACACGTGCTCGGTCATCGCTCAGGCCAGCCAGCTCACCCCTCTGGCACAGCACAGCCCAGCCCGGCTGCCAGCCAGGGGTTTATGGAGCAGCTCATTTTCCCCACACATTCCCACACCCACCCCACACCCACCCCACCACCCCCAGCTTGGAAACACAAATCCCAACTTCTTGCCTGTTTCCAAACAAACTCTGAGCAAGCGTCCACATATCGCCTGCCCTCCCCAACCCACCCTGCTGGGAGGGGATGCCCCACTGCCGCTGGGAGCGAGAGCCGGCAGGATGGCCAGGATCCGGCTAGGAACCCCATGCCTGGGGCCAGTGACTTTCCCCCACCAAGCAGGAGGGTCCCTGCTGTGCTTAGCCAGGCCAGGTCCCTAGTGCTGGGGTGACACCAGGCAACTGGGGACCCAGGCTGAGGTCCCCTATCCCTCTGTCCTGCTGTGCCAGTGCTGCCTGGCAGAGACCTCTGGGGAAGCTGGGGCAAGGCACAATGGCTTTTAGCCTTCCTGGGCTGTGTGGGGACCCTAGAAAGGTCCAAGTGACACTCCAGGTGACATATGCCTGCAGCCACAGCTGCCCTTCATTGTTGTCACCCTCCTGGACACTGTAGACCCTGGCAGGGGGCTCCCACTGTGGTGCCACTGTTACTTCCCCCTCCCTCGGCATCCCTCAAACACCATCCCAGGGCCAAGGTGCTGTGCTCATCTGCACCTTTTGGAGGATCACAGGGGATGTGCTGGTTCATCAACCATCTCCATGCCCAGATCAGGAGGCAGAGGCGATCAGCAAGTCCTGGCAGGAGCCGGGATGGCTGGGGGCAGCGGGATGGCTGGGCTGCGGATGCCATGCGGCTCTGGGGAGGTGAGGTTTTCTCTCAGGAGCATTGCAGGAGGCTGTTCCCTCCCTTGCCACTCTCCCTGACCAGCTCTGCTGCCAAACATGGCCAGCTCTGGACTTCCCTTGAAGCTCTTTTACAAACTGCTGTGGTGCTGGCAAAGCCGGACTCATCCCAGTGGGGACGGAGTGCCCGTATCTCAGCTTGGGGTCTGCTCCCCGGTGTGGGCACTGCCAGGGGGCACAGGGCTCTCTGACCTGCTCTGCTCTCCAACTGAGGACCAGCAGCCAAATTCACCCCAGCACCACCAGTCCCACCCATCGGCAGCACCACCGCAGCTCAGGTGCTGATAGCAGCCACCACGGCCTCCCTGAGGTCACACTGGGCTGTGGCCATTGCTCTCCAGCCAGTCCCTATCCTTCCTCAGCCTCATCATTCATCACCCAGCCCTCTCCTTCCTTGGGGCCGGAGCCCATAGCCTAGCTCCGCTCTGCTACCCGGTGAGGCATACCCCCTTCAGCCTTTCCATCTCGCATTCCTTTGGCACATCAGGGAAGGGGAAACTGAGCCACGAGCCTCTCAGCACTGAAGGAGCTCTGTGCTGCCTCTGTCCCTGCTCCAAGCCTGCAGGACTCCAGGAAGGGGGGTTTCTCCTGTCTCCCAGCTTTTCTCCTGGGCTGTAAGACTGCAGAGCACAGGGCTGGCCCTCAGCACCCCAGCACTCCCCCTGGGGATGTCTTCTCAAGCCAGAGGCAGGAGAATTTGCAACCCATATGTGGTAGGGTGTGCCAGCTGTGGTAGAGTTTGGCACTTGGAGATACTCAGGTTCTGGTGTGGAATAGGATCCGGTGTTTATAGGAACTAGACTTTTTTTCACATAGCTCTGTACCACAGGTCACTCTGCACTGTTCTGTCTGCACTACCTGTGCTGTTTCAGATTGACCACTGTTTGCATCATCAGCATCATTTCTACCTACACCACTGCTTGCAGCTTCCTTTACAAGCTAGAAATACATGTTTTCTCTATTCGACAGCTTTCAAGACCAAGACCAGGCTGGAGAATCCACTGCAGGACATGAGCTCACACCCTCACCAGGCAGCCAAACCTTGTACCTCACCATCCTCCCTGCACTTTGTGGGCAACCACTCCTGGAGGAGGTTTATTATGTAACCACCACAGATATTTCCCCTCTTCCCTCACACCACTGGTGTTTTTCTTTCTTGGGAGAATCAGTTCTGGAAACAGCAGTCTCCAAGCAACTTTGAAGCTGTGTTGCATCCCAGCCCGAGCTCTCTGGTAGCAGCTCAGGGGGAAGCAGGAGGGGCTGCTGTCGAGAGCCTGGCTCCTCTCCAGCCCCCTCAAGCATTCAGCTTTCATCTCTGAGTGCTGGCGGACAAGCTGCACCCTGCAAGTTGTTTGCAGAGGGAGCAACCCCAGCAGGCCAGTGCCTTGGGGAGGTACTCAGCTGGGAAGGGGAGATGCCATCCCAGCCCCACAACTGGCACTACTGGCCCTGGGGCACACAGGGGACTCTGGGTGTCCTCAGAGGGTCTTCATGGTACCCAGGCTGGGATGCCAGCACACCTGGTGCCAGCCTCTTTGCACCCACTCAAGCTGCCTGCTGTGGTCCCAGAGCCTGCAGGGCTGGGACCTGTGTCCCTCTTGTTCCCCCTGGGAGTGTCGCTCCTGCAGGATTCCCTGTGCTCCAGCACAGGAAGCACTGAGGGATGGATGGAAGCACTGAGGGACAGATGTCCCACTACAAATGCGGGGACATGCTGCACTTAGAAACACACAGCAGCTTTCCCAGGCAGCAGCCTGGATCCAGCCATGCACATCCCCACAGTGCCCAGTACAACTCTGCTGAGCAGCATGGGATGATCCTGACTTGCTGCTGGGAGCTTACCGACTACTGCCAACTGCTGCAAGTCTGGGGCTCAGCCCCTTGACACTGCTCTCAGGGGGACAGTCTGTGTGTGCAGGGGTCCTTTTTCCCCCTCGACCCTGGGATGTCTCAAGGGTCCCCTTCCTGCCAGGCTGGTTTGCAGCTGCACTGGCAGCAGGTGCCGGAGGATGCTGCCCTGAGCCCTCTCCAGGCTGGGTGCACCCCACGGCACCTTGGCATCCCACACACACTGTGCCCCTGGCTGTGCCTCTGTCCCATCTCAGTCCCCGAGGGTTGGCAGGGCAAGGAGCATGGCTCAGCCCACCCAACGCCATGCAGTACATCAGGCTGAAGAGATACTAGTCATTTCTCCATTGGGGAAGCATTTTCTGGTGTCCCCATCAGCACTGGGAGCATTTCCAGGGCCAGGGCCACCTCCTCTGTGAGCTGCTTCCCAAACCAGCAAACACCCCTGGAGACTGAGCCAGGGAATGGAGTGGGGCCGCCAGTCCCAAACTGCTCAAAAACTGCTGCAGGATCTCGCCCAGAGCCCAAAGTCCTCATGAGACTGTCCCAGCTGGCCACTGCTTGAGAGCTGGGGAGCAAAGCCACCGTGGTTCAGGAAGCCAACAGAGAACATCACTGCCTGAGATGGAGAGTGCCCAGGACTAAGATGCATCCCACCAAGCACCTTGACCCTGAGCTGTAGCTACCCAAGATCAGGCACTGAACAGCAGCTTGGCTTTACAGGCAGCTGCCTGGCCTGGCACCACTCTGAGGTCACACTGCCTGCACAGCCAGGGTCAGACCAGCCCATGGTAAGGGTCATTGGAGCCCACCACAGCAGGACAGAGCAGGGAGCCGCAGGGCACTGGCAGATGGAGCTGCTGGCTGCAGAGCCCTAAGGGCTCTGCCCTGGGCAAGGAGTAGCCCAGCCTGAAGCTGCCTGATGCCACACGCAGCCCTGGCACTGCCCTCCCCTGTCCACAGGGTCCTGCCCCCTCCCCTCCTCTGGTCCTTGGTCCTCTCTGGCTGACAAGCCTCACACAACAGCTCTGGCACCAACCCCATCACTGATGGTAGCTCTGCCCATCACACACCCTCCATGGCATGACACAGGGCGAGCACTGCCTGGCTCTCTGGAGGTGGCTGTCCCATCCCTGACCATGCTGTCCCCATCTCGCAGACCCTTGCCCTGTTTGGCCAGTGCAGCAGGCCATAAATCTGTTCTCAGAGCTGCTCTCCCCACCTCTGTGCATGCTCATGTCCTGACCACAAGACGCAAGCCGTCTGGTGGGCAGGCACCTGCTGCGCTGGCGGCTCCAGCTTTGTCACGCGGTGCCGTGGGATGTGCACAACTGTGCTGGCTTTTGCCTCCCCGCCCCAGCAGCGAGTTTGCTGCATGTGCATGTGCTGGGGTGTGACACAGCCCCTGTCACTGCCCGCCAGTGAGCCATGACCTGTGCCATGCACTGGTGGATGGACCTGACAATGGTGACATCAGTGCAGGGAGGATGGTACAGGGGCCACCCCAGGCACCCAGAGCGATTTGGGTGGGTCGAGCTGCTCTGCAGCTGCACCAGCCCAGCAGGCTGTGTCTCGGCCACACACTGCGCAGCAGCTTGCACACATTGACTGCGGGACGCACACCCCCCCCCACTGCCCCTCCAGCTCACACCGCCACCGCAGAGAGGGGGTGACAGGTGTCAGGTCCCCTGGCCCCTCACACTTATGTTCCCCATGGCAGCTTGGCAGCTACCCCCAGCTGCATGTGCTCTGCCTGCATGTCCCCAAGCCCCTTGTGTCCCTGAGCTTCTCATGGCCCTGACCCTCTTGTGTCCTCAAGCTTTGCGTGTCCCTGAGCCTCTCATATCCCCAAGCCCCTAGAGTCCTGCATGTCCCCGAGCCTCTCGCCAGGATGCGGCACCTCATAGCCTCCCCCTGACAAGTGCTTCATGCAAGCGGTGCCAGTCCCGGGCTGCCCGGTGTCACCCTCCTTGGTGACATTCCCCCCCACCCGGGCACGGTACATGCGGCTGGGGGGCAAAGAACCCCCCGGGGTGGTGGCACCCTGGGGACTGCCCTCCCACCCTCGAGGACGTCCCCAAGGCAGGGCAGGGGGGTTGCCTGTCCCTGCTCGGGGACATACAGCCGCGGCAGGCGTGGGGCTGCCCGGGGGGCTGCAAGGGGGGCAGCGGCCGATCCGTGGCCCTCGTGGAGGGTCCCCGCAAGCAGGGGGAAAGCACGGGCCGGGGCTAAGGGGGAAGGAGCCTTTTCTTTCCTTACCTCCTTGCTGAGTAGCCGGGAGGATGGAGAAGAGGAGGAGGACTCCGGGAAGGAGGGGTGCAGCTGCCTGCCTTGCCATCTCTTGAAGCAATGCCCCCGTGCTCCTGCAGGCAGTGTGTTTTATCCCAGAGCTGCTTAATTGTTGCTTCCAAGGATGCGAGGGGAAGGGGGGGGGGGGGGGGCGTTGGAAGGAGGGAGGGGAAAAGAGGAGGGAGAAGCGGGGAGAGAGGCTCAGGACACTACGTCATGAGGAAAGGGCAAGCACACACAAGCCTCTCCAGCCGATTGGGCTGGCTCAGTGGTTATTTTTTTTTTCCCCTTCCCACCCCCAATCCCCCGCTTTTTTTTTTTTTTTTAATTTCTCTCCTTTGCTGCTCTTTCCAATCCGGGCGCGCCCCTGCCAAAGCAGCCGGGAGCAGGGGAGCTGCCAAGGCGGGCTGCGGCGGGTGCAGGGGCGGGCTGCGCCCCCGCCAATGGGCCGCTCCCACCCCCCACCCCCCGCCTGGCAGCGGGGAGGGGGTCGGTGCCCAGGCTGGCACGGGGGGGCTGGCATCCCGGGTGGCACCGGGCAGAGGCGAGAGCCGGCTGGGTGAAGGGATGGAGGGTCCGGGGGGTGTCGTGCGAGGAGCCGCCCCCAGGCGCGGGGTGCGGGGTGGGGGGCCCGGGCCCGGTGCCGGTGCCCAGCTGCGGCGGGGCACCACCGGCGGTGGCCGTTAGGTGGCGGGCGCGGGGTGTCCGGCCGCCGGCAGCAGCGGGAACCGGGGCACCTCGCAGCCCCGGAGCGGTACCCTGGCCCCGGGGTAGCCTGGGGACACGCCGCGCCCAGCCTGGCCGTGGCAAGTGGTGGCCACCGCGTCCCCCCAGCCACCTCCAGATCCCGGTGCCACGGGGCGGCTCTTGCCGCTGAGTTGGGCTGCGCCCCCCTCTCTCCAGCCCCGGTTCATTCGCGGCCACCCGGGCTCCGACCCCCCCACCAGCTCTGAGATGCTCCTGCGAACCTAGGCACTGAGTGTCCGTGCTGGCCACCTCGCCCAGCCTTCTCACGGGGTGTCTCTGGGCAAGTGTCGGGGAGCAGCCGGGGCAGGCAGCGAGTTAAATTTGGAGAAGGGATGAAAAGCAAGGAGCGCAAAATCCCCCTCTCCCTACAGCCTGCAGCACTGGCCACACTCAAGCGTGGGATGCTGTCGCTGCAGGTCCAACACAGGGTCTTCCTCTCTTTGCCAGGTGCTGAGATGCTGCTCATCCCAGTACCTGACCCCCCCGTGAGCCCCAATCCACTTCCCAGGGAGTGAGAGCACGTGCAAGGAAATGCCCTGTCTGCACCCCCTTCCCACGGGGCCCCCGTGAGCAGCCCCCCCCCCCATTCCCCATGCTCCTTCCGTGGCTGTGGAAATTGGCAGCAAATTATCAGCAAATCCACCCAGTTCCTCTCCGCCTGTGAGAGGTACGAAGCCCCAAACCTGGACGCCCACTTAAAGAAGTGTGAGCTAAATCCATGCACTGGACGGCCCCTCTGGAGCCCGGCTGTCTGGCTTATCTCAGTTCCCACTTTATTTTAGAGAAAGAGCTGATGGCTGTGGCTGCAGGAAATCCAGGGGGTGGAAATTACTGAGCATTTTGCCCTCCACACCCAGCATTGGAACACGTCAAGGAGATCTGGGGGAACGGGGGGGGGGGGGGGGGGGGGGGGCGAGGGCGAGGAGGGGGGGGGAGACGGGATGGGACGGGGACACGGGGGGGGGGGGGGGGCGGGCGGCGACCGTGCATGAGTCACTGGCCATTCGGGGGGGTGGGGATGGACGACCGTGCATGAGTCACTGGCCATTCAGGGGGCTTTGCATGGATGATGATTTTCTGTTCATCTGCATCCTTGCGAAAGGTTGAGGGCTGGTGGACACAGAGCACCCCACAACGCGGAGAAGAGGTGAGCACCATCTGCCAAGCTGGCATTGCCGAATGACATAATGGTTGAGCGAAAACACACGCAGTCGTTAAACACTAGCTGTCTACTCCAGAGGAGTGACACAGAAGTGGATGGATGCGGGAATGAGCAGCTTTGCAGTGGTTCCAGTGGCCTCAGGGCTGCAATGTGGCCCATGGGATGCAGATTCCTGGTCAGGGCTGGCCAGGGCTTTGGGCAGCACATTGTCAATGTGTGTGTCTGCAAAACATGCAGAGAGCAGGGCTGGGAAAATGGCCTTGCTAGGAATCATAACTGGGGCAGCTGGCTGTCTCTAGCAGCTTCCATCCCTTGCCAGTGAAACAGCTCTGATTTTTGAAAGCGTGATTTGTACCTAGAAAGAATAGATGTGAGGCAAGATCTCCCCGCCCCTGGCACTCGCACCAGGGAACAGGATCCAAGCCCTTTGTGATTTGGCCAGGGCAGAGCTGAGCGCTTCACAAGCTGCCCACAGGGAATGGTTGGGAGTATTCCCCAAAGTTTTCAAAGTGTCAGGGAAAAGCTGTGTAATTTGGCACACGCCAGGAAGGCATGGATATGGGTATGGTCTGACGAGAAAGGAGGAAGGCAGAAAATGTTTCTTCCGGGGGGGGCCCACATGGAAAAAAGGGGTCTGCTGCGTAGTGCAATATCTGGGTGAGAAAAGCCAATGCAACGACTGGAGCAAGAGTACCTGAGACCACATCCAGGGCCTGCCTGTACCAGCATGGAGGCAGGTGAAGGGCTGGGGGGTTCTGCTGGGAGCTGTGGCAGCCCTGGGGAGGATGCTTGCTGCAGCCGGTCCCTGGTGCAGGTCCCATCGCTGTGAGTGTCAGGTGTACATCACACATGGTTCCCCTAAATGCTGACATGGTTGTTGGGGGAGATGCCAAAGAGCCTTACCCTCCTGTTGCACACACAGAGAGCTGTCCCAGGGGTAACACTGACAGGCAAAACACAGAAGTAAACACCCCTTTGCCATAGCTACAGAGGAGCCCCGCACCTGCCTGCGCTGGGACCCCAATCCTGCTCCACGTGCTGTTGACAGCGTTGTCATAGGAAACAGCACTCACTAACGGGGTGTGACGGGGCTTTATGGTGCCTGTGCGGGAGCCCACGGGATGCGCTCAAAGGAAAGGTATGTGTGAGGGGCAGATCACAGAAACACCAGTGGAAGAGGCCCTCTGAGGTGTCCAGCCCCAGTGCTGGCTCCCAGCAGCAGTCTTCAGTCTCAGCTGCAAATCCTCCAAGGATGGGGATACCCCAGCTCTCCGGGGACCTGTCATGGGCCTGCACCACCCCCTTGGGGAAGAAATTTTCCTGATATAGACACAAGATAGCTGCTGGAGATATCCTGCAATGACCAGGGCAGCACCCATGGGAAGCCCTGCCTTGCATCAGCTCTTGGGGGAAGAGGTGGAAGGGAGACATGGCATGAGAGTGATCATGGAGAAGGGGCCCTGTGCTCTGCATTTGGATGCAGATATCCTGGTGAGCTGGAAAAGAGAGGATTGCTCTCCCCAAAGTGGATGGCTGTGAGCAGGACACATCACACTCTTGTCCAGCAGCTGCATTTCTGCAAGGAAGCAGCCGTGGCAGCTGGTGCTGGGAGAGATGCAGCTGCAGGGGATGAGGGACAGGGAGAGGTTGGGGATGCAGCTGAGCCACTGCAGGTCCTCACTGCTGCTATGCACAGACACTGACACTGATGACCTGACTGGCATCATGTGGGCCAAAATTTTCATTTCACCTGCCCACCCCTCTGCTGAGCAAGTGCCTCCTGTTTGGCCACACTGTGTCTTCAGAAAGGCAGTGAAGTCTTCATCTAAAGCACCAGGGGACAGGGAAGCTGCCTCTTCCCATGGCTGAGCATCCTTATGTTTTCCTGCCTTGGTTCACCAGCTGTTAATTGTTAACTAACAGATTATCACTCCTGTAGATACTGCAGAAAGAAAGCTTCAAACTAAAGAGGCTGCCTTCTGGAGATCTCTGTAAATCTGCCTGCTACAGCATCCCAGAGAAATGCCTCCCAGGGATCAGGGCAGGAGGGGGAGGCAGGTTATGAGGCACAGACAGGGATCTGTAGTACCTGGGAATCAAGACAAGTCTCTGCTCAGTCTTATTTTTGGCAGGCGAAACCTACAGGCTTGTCAAGTCCCACATTCAGAGGTATTTTCACCAGCCCACAGTTATCTCCATGGCTCTCTCCTGAACCAGCTCTGACATTTGCAGCCAGGTCCCAGTGGTGGGCAGTAGGGATGTGACCAGCCAACACCCCAGCATGTGCTTGCGGCTGTAGCTCCAGTGTTTTGTGGCCAGAAACCTGGATACACTCTGCCCATCAGTGAGCACGCTGGGGGCAGCCAGGCAGGAGGGCACCCATGGGAGGCCAGGGTGGAGCATGTGCTTGGGTTGGTGCATGGTGGGGGCTCTGGAGCAGGGGAACATCATCCCCCCACTTGCATCAGCCATCCAAGAGTCACAGCTTTGGTCTTGAGACCAGGTCAGATGGATGGCTGTTAAGACATTGACACCCCTTTTGAGGACCACTGGATACTCCAAGCATGTTTTGGGGATGGGGTCTCCATCTCTCCCTCCCCTGTGCACCCCATTGCATCAGCCCTGCATGTTCTCTGGGGGGGGAAAATTCAACTACCCCTCATGCAGCCCACACCACACCACCACAGGGCATCCACCTGGCACCTGCCCAGTGCAGCCAAGGAAGCCATCCCATCCCCAGTACAAGGCTGGAAGCCACTGCAGAGACCTGTTTCAGCATTACAGGTAGGATCTTCTCAGCTATCCCTGTGTACCCTCTGTGCTGGGGTGTTTCCCAAAGCACAAGAGGCATTGCCAGCACTGCAGGGGCTGTCTGGGGACCACAGGGGCTTAGGCAGCCTCTCCCTGCTAACAGCCAACCGCTGGCATGTCCTGCTGTACATAACACTGTTGGGTTTGATTGAGTTACTAATGAGGCTTGTGTGAGTCCAGCTGTACCCCTCCCAATCTTAATTTTCTACTAGCTTTTCTTTCTCTGGCAGTCACTTCCCACAGTTGTTATAGGAAGAGGTTTTGCCAACACAATGTTTGTCATCAGAGTCCCATTGAGGAGAGAAGGGGAGACACCATCCCCAGCCCCTAGTCTAGACGTGTAACCCATGTTCCTGTTTTCTGTCATCCATGAAAAACCAGGTGATGTTTGTAACGGTGCCTTCTCTGAGGGCTTTGCCTCCCTTTCTCATCCTCTCCTCTTCATTTCCTCTGTGGGTAAACAGCTCTTCTTGTGTGGAGAAGTGGATGTGCAGCACCTGTGAGGTTCGGATTGTGTTGTGAGTGGTGCAGCCCTGGGACAGTGGTGGTGGGATCTCCATCCTTGGACATGTTCAAAACATGCCTGGACAAGGCCCTGAGCAGCCTGACCCAGCTTTGGAGTGTTAACTTGCTCAGGGGCTGGGCTGGAGACCTCCAGACATCCCTTCCAACCTAAATCCTTCCATGATTTATATCAAATTCTCTTTTGTAATTATGTAGTTCTGGGAAGCCTTCAGTGATGTATCATTGAACCGTTATAATCCAATGCTGGCCAAGGAGGGATTTAGTGGTCCTGGATCCATACATCTCATTCACATTGTCCTTCTCAAGGACATTGGAACATCTGCTGCCAATAGGTAACTCCAGGCCGTGGTGTAGCCCGGCTCCCAGCTCAGACGTGAGACTTCTGCCTGCCTGCCTCCATCCCTACTGCTGCAGACCTTCAGTCAGACCTTTCAAGTGGCTGTTTTCATCCTTCTCTGGACTGCTTGTGAGCTTTCCAAGTGTTGATTAAAAGGTACCATCACTGCAAAACGTGCTGTGCCTGGGTGGATATAGCTTTCAGCAACTGAAACACAGTGTTTACTGGAACGCACCACAGTCGTTCTCAGTCAGGACTGATTCCTTGCCAGATGTCAGCTCCGACCCCCAGCAGTTTCAGCAGTAGAGCCGCTTAAAAATTGGAAGATTGTTTTGTATTCTCAAAAGCAAAAAAAAGGGTATGTTTATTATGGAGATATTTCTTTTCACTGCCTGCATATTCTGAAATGGCCAAAGCATGTTCAAAGAGACTTTCAAATTGCCTTTATGCAGAGACCGAGGCTGGAAAATATCAACCCAGAAGGGGAAAACTGAAGTGAGTTGTGGGCAACTGAGCACAGAGATGTAGCTGGTAACACTCAGCCAGAACATGAACTTTAGACACTGCCTGTGCTCCAGTTTGTGTCTGTAGCACAGAGGGGCCCTAAGGAAAAGGCGGTGGAGCTCTATTATCTCACAGCCAGGTCCTTGTGGTGTTGAGGGGAAATATATAGCAGGCAGGGCTGGGCTGCCTCCATCCCCTCCCAATGCACCCTGCAAATGCCAGTCGATGGCTCCCAGAGCCCTGATAATCCCAAGCACGAGTCAGAGCCCAACAATCAAGAGCAGAGCTTCAAATTAAGAATTATTAAAAAAAAAAAAAAAAAAGCATATACTGGGTATGGTTTTTTGTTCTGCTTTTTCAGCCATAAGGTTTATGCCTCCAGCTTTTCTATGCATCCAGAAGAGCTTAAAGTTTTCCTCTCAGCCAAGTAAAATCTGAGTCTCCCCCAGGCACATGACTCCAGGAGATGGGGATTAAAAAACCCGCAAAGCAAGTGATGCATTTGCTAATGGCCACAGGGATGTGGATCTGCAGAAGCAGTGCCCTGGGGACAACACCTTTCCCCAAAAGTCCCCTGGCAGGGAACTGTAACTCCTCAGAGAGGCTGCAGGACACTAGCCTGTCTTGTTTTGAGGTGACCTGGAGGCTGGGAGGGACCGTCTCAGCTGTGGGGTGACCTTAAGATAAATTCCCCATGCCAAAATGCTTGTCAAGGGGAGGACTTGATTCAGCAGTAATCTCCAGCATTCTTGCCTGACTCCCAAAGAGGCACCACATGTGTGATTAAAAACTCTGCAATCCTGAGATCTGGCATTTTGTGATCTCCTTGCTGAGAAAGGACAGAAATCCTCCAAAAAGCTAAAAATGTGCTTTACAGCAGGGCTTCAGCTGGCTACATATGTGGTAGACTGGTGGCTCGGTTCCTCTCCCATCCTCCCTGGGCTGCCCAGGGACCTGCAGTTCCCCTGAGGAAGGTTTCCCCCTTATTTTTCCTCTTGGGAAAGCACCCACTGCTGTGCAGGGTGGTTGCCCACAGCTGGTCCAGCTCCGCCCAGGAAACTGGAAATGTGACTGCGAGGTTTAATGGTTCTAACAAAATAACATGGTGAGGAACATAGAGAATTGAGGGCAGAGGTCGTGGTTTTGTGGGACAGCTGTGTTGGGGGGGTTTCCACAGTGATGCTGGTGTGGGGACAGGAGGAGAAGGCAGAGGGGACCAGGGGTGGGCTAAGGTGGCTGGACCAAGGCAAGGGGAGCTGGAGCAGGGCTTGCAGCTGGCAGCCAACTGGCATGACCTGCAGCGAGGGGGACCCAGCCAGCACTGCCAGTTGGGGTGTCTGCAGCAGCAAAGAGATCATTGATGCAGGAGAGATATAGGGAGCCAAGGAGGATGGGGGAACCAGGCACCAAAATCAGGGGAAAGATGGAAAAGGAGAGCACCATGGAGGGATGAGGAGAGACATGGGAGGCCCAGTGTTGCAGGCCAGTGACCAAAGAGATACTGGTCTGGTCCAAGCTGGGAAAGAAGAAAAGTCAAACACTATGCAGGGTGAAAGTGTCCAGCTCTCGGAGCCGAGAGCTGAGGGAACAAGAAGGGCTGAGGCCTTGTGACAGGGAGACTGTGCCAAAGACAGCAGAGGGGTCAAGGTGAGGCCTGGTGACACCAAGGCAGAGATGATGGTGGGAAGGGAGCCCACAAGTTCCTGCATGAGCTGACTTGGGGTTAGAGACATCAGGGATGGGAACTGTGACAGGGCAGAGGAGGCATGGAGGTCCCTGGTGGGATCAGGGGCAAGCTTCATCCCAGCACCTTCCAGGACTTCCCCACACCTCCTGGGGCTCCTCCAAAGCTATGTCCCTGCAAGACTCTTCCAGAGCATTGCTGGCCATCTCTGGCCCATTCTTCTTGAGTTAATGCAGTTCTTCAGTCTTTTTCCCTGAGGAGCAGCAGCAGCAGCAACCAGATCCTCCTGCAAACAGGCTCTGCTCAGCCCAGCCTGGCTGCCTTTCCCCATTGCTGTGGGGCAGTTGGCCAGCAATGGTCCTGCTCTTATCCTGCCAGTGACCATGCCGGAAACATCCCTCCCAACACATCCCCAACCCATGTTTCCCTGAGTGTCCTCTGTGGGATGGCAAGGGAAGGGGGACCCCAGCCAGTTTACCATCAGCCTGCAGACCCCCACATCTCCAGACCACTGCCAGTGCCTGGCACACTCATGTGGGATCATGTTGAGGAGCTACCCCTGAGGGATCTGTGAGGGCTAATTCAGGGCCTCTTCTTGCTACCTTCTCCTGGAGATGGAGGCAAGAAACACTGCTAGACCCCCTGTTTGGGGTGATCGCAGGATGGCAAGAGCCCTTGGGAAGCACACAATGCATTTTTGGGCCTGTTTGATTGAATTGCTTCTCTCTTTCCACCAAGCCCCACTATAGGTCTCAGCTTCCCAGGGGAAACCATGACTTTGTCCGTCTGTTGGAGTTTGGCTCCCCTCCCAAAAATCCCTGCAAGCTGCTGCCCAAACCTGGCAGGTCTCATTGTCCTTTGGTTCCCATCAGCCTGTCTGGGCCAAGGAGCGAGCCCCAAAACACAGCCCCCCAGGAGGGATCAGCCGTTTGCCGTGCAATCTGGCAGTGAGCTCCAGCACAAGCGAAGCCCTGGCCCTCCACCAACGCACGCTGTTTCCTCCCGGCAGGCTGGCCAAAAGGAGTCAGATGAGGACATGAGAGGAGCTGGGAGTGCAGGCAGTGTAGGGGAAGCTGGGGGTAACGAAGGGCACTGGGCTGGATTTGACGAGTGGACAGTGCCAGGGATAAGCCTTACCAAACAGGAGTGGGAATTGATACCAGTGGGTCCTATTGCCAGCTGCATGGCTCATCTTCTCCTCCAGGTTTTGTGTGGATCAATCCTTCTCTAGGGTCTATCAGCAGCCCCTGGTACTTGGGGCTTTTCTCTAGGGCCAGAACTTCCTCACTTTCAGATAGAAATCACCTATTGCCTCCAAGTTCTCCCGCTGCTCAGGGTCACAACCATCACTAAATTTTCCTCCCAGCCTCAAAGTTTCACCTGTCACTACAAGCAATGGTGTCCTCACCCCTCAAGCCCTTTATTCCTGCTGAGATAACAGAGGTTTCATTGTCCTTGTCCCTTTTATTCCCAGGAGCATGGTCTGAACAGAGATAATTCTTCCTTCCACGTGCTCCTGTAAGCTGGTGGTTGAAACTCCTGCTTCCCATGGTGTGAGTCCCCTGGCATCAGCCATGTGCTGAAAACAGGAGACATTTGCCTTGGGGACATGCATGGACGAAGCTCTTGAATGGCTTTAAAGTTTGCTCTGCCACCCAGATCCTATTGCCCACAGTAATGCTTTGGCTTGACTCAGCCAATTAAGATGTTATTTGTGACTAGCACATGGATAAGTATTTCAATTTAATTAATACTTCTTTTACTGCAGAATGTTGCCTTGGGCCAGGTGAGCTGTTCACTGAAAAGGCTTCAGACAAAAAGATTATTGATGAAATATTTCACTATTTCAAAGTAAAACTGGGGGGGGATGTTCATTCTGGCATGGGACTGGGTTATATTTTATAGCTGAGCAAATAAAGCAAACCCAGCGATTGCACTTCAGACTGAAACAGGTGTTTCACTTTGAATACAAATTATTAGGGATTTAGTTTTGATTTCAGGGATAGAAATCACAGAAATACTGGGTTTAGGAAAAACAGATAAACATCAGGCTTTTAGTTCCATTGGAAATGCTGAAGGTGTTTCCCAGTCCCAGAGGTGCCCCAGTGCTGGGTCTGGGGAGCCCCAGCCTGAGCAGGTAAAAGGATGGTAAGTTCTGTGGTGGGTTCAGGAAGGTCCCCACCAGCCCCATATGTGCAGATGTGATGAGTGAGAGGCCACCCACAGCAGACACCTCAGGGCCAAGGCCACCCCAGTGCTGCTGTGGGTTAATCCAGTTGAATGCAAGGAGCATCCAAATTCAAAAGTGAAGAGCAAAGTCCCAGCAAAATGAGACTAAAGAAGCAACAGCCATACGGCGAACTTCCCTGGGGACTAGTGCATGAGAACATCCTCCGCAACATCATTTTCATCAGACAGAGGCTTTCAGGTGGCACTTTTGAGGGCAAATATTTCACGCAGGGAATGGCTGGCCAAGCACCTGCAGACGCAGTGCCAGGAGCAGGCAGTGCCCTCGGGCAAAGGCACCTTCCCCCCATGCTGAGTGGGGGCTGCTTGGCAGCGGGAGTGGGCTGCGCTGATGAAGTGCCCTGCCATCTCTGCTGTAGCTGCTTTTCCTTGCAGCACTTCACAACTCAGCACTCTTGAGTTAATTAGAGAACCATATGCCCCTTTCTCGCACATCATAAAAGCACATGTTTAAAGCCGGGTGATAAAAGGGAGCATTAGTCTGGGTCACTGCAAGGCTCTGATCTCAGCTCGGCTCCGCACGCTGCCTTGCTCTTCTGGACCGCTCTCAGACCAGGTGGAAACAATGTTTGAGTCCATCTGAACTCACTTTCCTGCCAGCTTGCTTGAGAGACTACCAAGTATTTTACAACTCTCTCCCAGGCACGATTTGTTCTCTAGTACCCTCCTCCTACAGCCTGCCTGTCCCTGCTTAACTCTCCTGGCTCCCTCCCACTCCGGGTGCTGAGTTTCCATCTCCCAAAGGAAACTTGGGACCTCACCTGACATCAGCTTGTCCCCAGTTTTGGTCTTCAGATGGCTTCAGGCTCTTCCAGATGGCTGTGGACCCTGCACCCTGCTCTCCCCTGGCGCACACAGGGTGCGGGGCATGTCCCTGAGCCATGGATTTGAGCACATCCTGGGGGGATGTGGGAGCATGGGGCAGCAAGCACATGGAGACGGCTGGTCCATTGCTCTTGGGCCAGTCACTGTATATATCCAGAGATCTCCTTTTTCCTTCCCTCTGCCTGGAGGAGACATTTCTCTCCCATCCTAGTGTGCAAGGCAGAACAACATGCCAGATGTTTTATGTTAAAAGTTCCCTTTTTCTCCTTTCCACTTCCTTTAAAGAGTCTCGGATGGGGAGGTGAGGACCCTGTCTGCTCTTGTGAGGACCACCTAATCTGATCAGGTCCATTTTGGCACAAGGCGTATCCAGGCTGCCATCAACCCAAAATTTGAATCTGAGATGGGGTACATTCCTCAGTAAAGAACTGTGGGGGCTGTACATGTCTGATGTGCAGCAGAGCCATAGAACTGCAGAGAGCCTGCAGCATCCTGCAAGCCAATGTGGCTGCCCCAGGAAGCCCAAACTTGTGGAGAATCACTGGTACTGTGAGGCTGTGAGACCCAAAGAGGTCACTGGGGATGGAGACCTGCACAGGGTTCTGAATTGGGAAAAATATTCCCAGTGGTGTGTCTGCTGCTCCCTAAGGAAATGTGTGTGCCAGCCCAGTTGCACCAGGCTGAACAGCGGGGCCACCTTGGCAAGGGTCCACCACAGACCATGTGGACCCTGTGTCCTCTGAGCAAGAACTGAGGGATGGGGAGATAGGAACTACCTGCTGGTCTATACACCAGGAATCCGCACTTGGAGGATGGAGATAGCACTGAGAAGAGCATGGTCAGTGGCTGAAGAGAGGGAAAGTCACTGAATCACAGGCTGGTTGAGGTTGGCAGGGGCCTCTGTCCCTGTCATCTTGTCCAACCCACTGCTCAAGCAGGATCACCTAGAGCAAGTTGCCTACAGACCATGTCCATTGGACTGTGTTGATGACTTGGAACATGTCCAGGTCCCATTGCTAAGATGAATAATGAAAAGCAGCTGTAGCCTGGGACACTTCAGAAAATCCAGGACAACATTCTCTGGTAGAGCTAATCCTCCTGCTCCGGTGTGGTCCTCCCAGTAGTTTTCTTGCCTGCAAGCCCATGGCACTGTGACTTCCCTTTGCTGTAGCACCAAGACCATGATCATTGTCTAGAAGAACATCCCCAGTACTGGTATGCTGGGGAGGACTCCGGGAGGGCCTCACCCCTTGCCCTCCTCCAGGGACAGGGTGAAAGACAGCACCAGTCCTGCTGGGAAGATGTGGAGAGAGATGAATAGCCAAGCAGAGCCCCAGTACACTCCTGGTGCTGTTGCAACCCCTTTTGACAAGGATTTCAGAATCCTCAGGGGCAGTGGTGTTCCCAGCCCCGGCACAGCAAGGGAGGCTTGGGGAGAGCTGTACACTATGATCCTGCCCAGTCAGGCACCTGGCATGCTCCTTGGCTCCAGGACAGCCCTGGCTTGCTCTGCCTGCCAGCATCCCTGGGACCTGGCTGTAGAGATGGCAAGGATGCTGAGCTGTGAGCAGCGAGCCCTTTGTTATTTTTGCTGTGCTCGGAGCCTTGCCCCGCATTCTTGTTTCCTTGTGCTATGTTTAGAGAACTTTGCAGTACACACTTGCTTCTGCTCCAAAACCACCTTTTTTTCTGCACAGCTCTGAAGCTTGACAAGAGAGGAGCAGGCGAAAGCCAAGGCAAGGTCCTGGGGCCTGTGTGCCTGGGTCAGGCAGACAGCATGAGCAATGCTGGCATTGGGCTTCCCTGGGCTTAGCAGGACTGGCTTGATCCTCTCTCAGTGGATTTGGGTGGATAATCTCCATCTCACACATGGCATTGCCAAGGCTCAGGGTATCTTATCATGATCTGCTGGATGGAGCTGTGCAGGAGGGCAGGGAGACCCTGGCCACCTGCATCCCTTGCCCTTAGTGCACCCTTGGAAGAGTAAGGTGGAGAACTCAGAAGTGCATCTCTTCCCAAGCCCTTGCATGGGGGGCTGGGCCAAGCTCACTTCTGCCCCTTGAACATCATTAATGCTTCACAGACAGGTATCTGGCTCTCCTTGCTTGCTGAGGTCTGGGAAAGCGGGGTCACCTTTCAGGGAGACAAGTATTAAATGTTCCCCTTCCTCCTCTGGCTCTGGCAGCTGAGCGCTCATCTCTGCGATGCCTAAGTGGGGAGATTATTAAGTGAATATGAACGTCCTTGCATCTAATCCACACATAAATGCAAAGTTAAATTGAAACCAGAAGATGGCTTTAGCAGCACAGTTTATAGCCATTAACCCTTGGGTGACACAAACTGGACTTCCCTGCAATGCCAGGGAAAGGTGGCCCACCTGAAACTCCAAGTATGGTTCGGGGAGAAGAATGTCCAGAGGCCATCTGTGGCCACAGTTGGCACCTGTGCTGCACCTCCACCTGCCAAGCCCTGTGACCAAATCCAGGCGTGCACCAGAGCAAGGTCAGGCTGCTGATGTGCACAGCTTGGGCTCAGCAGCATCCCAAAGGGGAGATGCATTCCCCAGCCCTGTGCATGCCTTGGGATGGTGTTGCTGTGCACCCAGAAGGGCTCACAGCTGCCCTGCACCCACTGGAGTCCCACAGACCTCTTTGGGGAAACTGGGAGGAAAACATATGCCCCAGGTAGAAGTCCCAACAGGCCTTGCTACTGACACTTTTGGGGGATCCACAGGGGATGCCCAGAGACCCTGCTCCTCTCTCCAAACTGCTGGTGTTACATACTGGATCTCAGAGGAGGCACTCAGCGGCAGTGATGCATTCAACCCCAAGAATGCAGAGTCCCCACAGGGAGGGGGAGCAGGATGGACAAGGCAAAGCAGTCCTGGCCATGGAGCAAGGGGAGCGGGTTGGGGGGAGGAGGGGAGATGGAGAAGTGGTGCAGCTGGGCTGTGGTGAGCAAGGGCAGAGTGGTTGGCTGAGGCTAAGAAGCGAGCCATGGGACAACCAAGTGTTTCCAGTGCAAAGGCAGAGCCATATCAGCCTGTACACATCTGCCTGCTGCCTTGGGCTGTGCCTGCCTGTGCTTCCTTCCTTCTCCGCTTCACTCACCTCCTTCCCTATGGTTCCCTCCCCTCTTCCCTTCCTCTTGCTCCATCTCTCATACACTTCTCCAGTCACCCCTTCCCCAGACACCACATGTCATCACCCCAATGCCCTGTCTCCAGAACCAAGCTGGGACCATGCCATGGGGTTCCTCTCCAGCACACCCTCTTGGTTTGTGAAACCTCTCTTAGAATCACAAAAATCTTCTTGGGGCTGGGATTTCTCTGAGATTCCCAGCTATCCATGCTTTCCCTGCCATGCTTGTGCCAGCAGCCTGTGACTGCATGAAACACTTGGCAGGAGGCAGGGTGACCTAAGAGATGCAGAACCCATCTGAGCACACAGGTCGCAGGTCAGCATGTTCCAGAGAGTGCAGGCAGCTGCCAGCAGGAGTGAAGGTGCACAAGGGGAAGGCTTAGGACATGGTTGGCAGGGCCGCGGCCACCCCTGCTCCAACAGCCACAGAAATATGTAAATGGGAAACTCAGCCCCTTATTTATGAGGCTTCACGATTCATTTTTCATTTGGGGAATGTGAACGAACAAAGATATGAAATATTTCTCCAATGACACAGTTTCCACCCAGAAAGCACATTCCTTGGAGGCGATGTGCATGTGCACAGGGGCCACATGGGACCAAGCCTGGACCCTGGTGCAAGCTCCGCTTCATGAAGGGGTAGAGGCTGCGGGGCCCGGTCTCACAACAGAGCTGTGGTGGGAGAGTAGTGAGGGTCTTGTTAAACTGCAGGGCCCTGCTGGGGTGCTGGAAGGGACCGAGCTGAGCACAGGGGACACAGCTAAGCTGAGCCTGGTCCAAGGGGAGAGGGGGCAGATTGCATGTCCTAGTCCTCCTCCTTTATAACTAGAACAAGAATTCAGCCTCCTGCTGCACACTGAAAAGAAATTTCCTCCTCACAGCATCTATAAAATGCTAACTCCTGGCAGTGCCTGAGTTTCCCAAGGATGTGCAAGTATCCCTGTTTATTGCCTTAACAATTAAAATTCATTACTGGTGGCTCCTCCAGAATGGCTCCTCCAGGTCAGTGTTTCCATGTGCTCCATGAGTGCCATGGGGAAAATCTACACTACTAGCATCTATAGTATCTATGAATTTAGTATTCACACTATAAAGACCACAATCTCATGGACCAGACTTGCTGCCTCCCAGCAGCATCAGTATCTCATTAAACCAAGCACGCTCTGTCTTATGGTCCTCCCCTGTTCCTATTGCTCTCCTGGAAAGTCTGTTCCAGCTTTACCTTCACCTAGGCCTGAGGCAGCAGAGAGGTGTCCTGCACCAGTTTGAATCCTTCTGTGCCCCTTCCAGCAGTATCCTCCAGCTGCTGCAGAGCCCTCCAGCCTCTTCAATAAGCCAGGCTCCTCCACTCCCCTGAGTCTTGGAGGGGAGCAATCTCCTTCCTGGTGGCCTCATCCATGTCTTCTGGAGCACAGAACTGTTGTCTTAAGTCAGACATAACACCTTCTTGAAGAGCTCACACAAGCCCCTGGTACAATTCATAGCTGTTTCCCTCTGTCCTGACTCTTCCTGTACCTCCTGCTGTCTCATAGTCATGTGCACTTAGCCAACATCCCATGATGCTGCTCCCAGCCTTTCCTTTAATTGCCTTTTACAACTGAGAAAATAGCCTATATTCAGAATCCTCCCTGCTAGTCCCACAGCACAGGATTTTGTCCTTTGCACCATGTAGTACCACTCCACCTCCAGAAGCTGCTGCCTTGAGAAAGCCTTCTCACAGGGACAGGGATGGAAGGCTCCCAGGGCTCCAGGGAGACCTGTCTCAGGACTGGGGGTGGCTGATAATCCTCCTGCCCTTGCTGACCCTCCGCAGCCCACACTGACCTATTCCCATGGGTGCTGCATTGAGCTGGAGCCAATTCTTCTTTCTCCTGGGCTGAGACACCACTGGGTTGTGTTTCCTGGGGCCATTGCCATGAGCCACTTTATGATGGGTGCACCATTGACCTCACAAGAAATGCAATGCACTTAGGATGGGGGCCATCCTGAGACTGCCTTTAATCTCCACTCTTCTCCCTACATACTGACCCCTTCTCTTTATTGACTTAGCTAGAGACTCTGTCGCTATTTGTTTGAACTGCCATTGCAAGGTCCAGCTCAGCCTGACTTCTGGCAATTCTCATTTATGTTGGGCATTTCCAGGTGCTCAGACCCACTTTTCCCTGAAGATCTGCCTGCTCTTTTTAAGCTCTGTTCATTCTCACCGTGATTTTGGTGGGCAAGCCACTATTGGAAGGGGTATCAAACAGTTTTGTACCTTTGCCTTGAAAACCCTGTTGTTCTCTGAACTCTTCAGTTCAGTTGGGTTCAGTGGCTGGATCTCTAAACTTCTCCCAGTACAGAAAGGAGAAATACTCCACCCAAACTGCTAATCTGGCAAAAGTTATTCTTCAGTTTGTTTTAGATGAAACCTATGTGGTCAACGTGCATGTTCTGCAACCAGCTTTTTTATTGTGTCTCCTTAACAGCAAAGACCAAGTCTAAAATAGTAAATTCTGGACCCATCTATCAGCTGCCACGTCCCAGAATAGTTGGTAGCATTTGCTTTCCAATCTATATCTGGAAGTGAAAGGCTCCCACTGTGACAGAAGGATTTATGAGCAGTCATTATTAAGGGACATATGCAGACTGCTTGCTCCGGTGCCTAAAAAGGACTTGAGCACAATCGATGTGAATAGCCCCCCAGGCCACGCTGGGCTCCTGCTCCACGGACCCATGTTAGGAGAAGCACAGCTCAGCCTCCACAGGGCATCTCTGCCCCAGCTCCCCAGGAGATGGACACAAGGACTGCATTCCACCCATGATGTTTCCTCCACGGTGATTGCAGTGACTCCAGCACAGGAAGCCTCTGAGTTAATGCAGAAATACCTGAGCACCGCCATGATCATACAATGCTTTGGTCCTCAGTCTCCCTTTTATGAGCTGTAGATCCCAGTCTGGAGGCAGCCACAGTGCTCTGGAGGTGCCTGTTTCTCTACACAGTCCTGGAGATATTTCTCCTTCCCCCAAAGTGGAGCCTGCAGCCAAAGCCAGTCAAACCTCAATCACATCAACCCTCAAAGCCCTTTCATCTGAGCAGGTTTCTGGCATATTCACACTGATGTATTATGTTTCTGCATGGCATTCCCCATCAAGGGGATCATCCCGTGTCCCTCACTCATCCCCTGTGCCCCCCTCACCTCTTCCTTCACCATAGCCATGTCCCACACCAGATGTCCTGTGATAAGCTACATGGGCTACTGTCACAGCACACACATCTCTCCATGGTTTTGGCCTCAGTCATATTGCTTGATGAGCCCAGCATTGTCCTCCTTTTAACCTGAGTGCCTGCCCAGCCTCTCCTCCCCTTGATCTGGGTGCTTGGTTGACCACGCTTGCTGTGAGCAGAAACCTGTGGGCATCAGATGGTGACACCAGTGGGACAGAGTCACAGTGTTTTGTACCTTCACTAATTTGTGCCATGTCCAGATTAGCTCTTGGTGGGGCTTCGGGTTGTATTTGGGTTAGGAAGACTATAAAAAAGTGACATGTTGGAGTGAGTCCAGTGCTCACCAAGACTGTAAGGGGCTGGAGCATGCGGTGCATGAGGGGAGGCTGAGGGAAGTGGGTTTCTTCAGGTAAGGGACTATCTAATTGCTGCCTTCAACTGCCTAATGAGTTATGAAGACAGACAGAGCTTCTCAGAGGTGTGTGCTGAAGGATCCAGGGGCAACAGGCACAAGTTGTGGCAAGGGAAAATCCAGCATGACATGAAGAAAAAGCTTTTCATAGCAGGGGTGAAAATCCTCCTTGGAGATGATCACAACTGGCCTGGACAAAGCCCAAAGCCACCTGGTCTCTCCTCGGAGCTAGCCCTGCTTTGAGGAGGAGGCTGGACAGAAGGCACCAGAGATCTCTCCCTGCCTGCAGCTCTGTGCCATACTATGGTGTCCTGCATACTTTGGTGAACAACGCACAGTCTCAGCTTTCATTCCAATTAATGGAGCTTTTTTCCCCAAATATAAACAGTCTGCTCTTTTCAGGAAAATCTGTCGGCCTCTCTTCAGAGCCAGGGAGCCACATTGCTGGTTATAGCCTGGCCATTGATTTACTGTGTGACTACGGCCAAGTTGGACAGCATCTCTGTGCCGAGATCCAGCATCCTTGAAATGCAGGAGAAACCCAGTCTATCAGCTGGTCCATCTCATCCTAATGCAGCACAGGGCCTTTGCAATGCTCAGCATAATAAGCTTTCAGATGAAAGCCACTGGGGGAGTGCATCCATCATTGTTAGCCTGATTAGAGCTAATTCACAACACACCGGGTTTCTAGAGATTGTGTCTTTTTCTCTGCCTCGCATCCTGTTTGCAAGCAGATCGCAGCAGTCTTTAATTAATTGTGGCTTGAAATTATTCAGGCACTTCTCAGGAAATAAATCTTCCCTGATGAACAGGGCGTACTGCAGCAAAGGCACAACCCAGAGGGGGAGAGAAACGTCTCCCTGGGCAGGGTTGTCTCTTTGTCCGAAAGCACTTGCCGGGCTCTCGGTCAGTGCCAAGGCCTGGGGCTGACCTCCATTCTCTGTGCACTTTGGAGCTGAGCACTCCTGTTCCTTTGCCGTTCCAAGGGCTGATCGCTCTCCTGCTCATGAAAGGCCGGTACAAAGCGTCTGCAGCCGAACCCTGATCTGCCCATGGAATCCAAGTGAATTTTCCTTGGGAATTACTTTCACTACTTGCTCTGCTGTTGCTGTCAGAAGGCCATGAGAAGTGATTGCCATAATGATGGTTGAAACCTAGTTTCCCTTCTAAGCTTGTTTTAATGTTATTTAGAGCTCAAATCAACTCTTTTTTGGTTGAAAGTTTCCACTCTTGGGCTCAAGCCAAAAGTGGATTTTTCAAGAAATTGGAACCGACTGGGTTCAGTCATTTCTGAGTCACACACATGGAAAAATACACATTTCCCTCTCATGCTCCACGGAGACACTTTGGACATGTACAACTCAAAACCAGCTGGAGCAAGAGACTTCAGACTTGGCTTGTTTGAGAGTCCACACCGAGGTGTAAAAATCAAGCCAGATTTGGAGAAACTCATAATGGCATTTTTAGACTTCCCTCCCCAAAAGAGCCATCAACTGGTGTGCAATGGGCGAGAAGACACGCTGTTCTCTCCTCGCCCCCCCCCCCCCCACCTTGCTTTACATTGCTTTCTCCAATGGGATAATCCCAGGGGATTAGCATTTAAAGTAATGAATGTTTAAAGTTAGCAAGTGAAGAATTCCAGCAATGTTCAATTCTTCCTAAGCCCCTTAAATGGAGCCGAGCTGAGGGGGCCTTGAACAGGGAGACATCAGTTAGCTTCAGAAGTCAAATGGAGTAAACACAGACAATAGTCCCTTCCTTGGTCTAGGACAAATGTAGGGAAATTCTGTCATCCCAAACAGCCAAGCAGCTTGGACGGCATTGGTCTAACGATTCCCATGGCAGACCAAGGCCGTGGAGAGCAGTTCGCTCTGTGGCATTTACCCCAGAGCAGCCCCAAGGGTTTTGTTTGACTTGCCCAGGACTGAAGCGTGGCAGAGGAAGGAACAGAAGCCAATGTCTTAGACACCAAACTTTTAACCACAAAACCCTTCTTTCTTCCCTTAATGAATTGTGTCAAGACCACATGAATCTTGCTGCTGGAAATTTCTGTCTTCCCCTCCTCAGCTCTCCAAGGCAGTTGCTGGGCATGGGATGAGCAGTTAACGCAAGACACCAAGGGTAGCTCCTGGGACAAATGAGCACACCTGTCCATATGGGTGGTGTGTGGTTGCCACCAGACCTGCTCTTTCGTACCCAAGCTGTTAGCTGTGGGGGTCAGTCTCCATCCCCACCCCAGGGGCATGGAACACCTCCAGATGTGGGGCTGTGCCAGGGGGCTTTCTCTAAGGGGATGGCCAGGGGAAACTCTAGGTTCAAGGATTTTCCAAGAGGTCATTCTCTGGAGGCAAATGCCAGTGCTCAGGGTGCCCAGGGTGCTCAGGTACTGCTCAGGGAGCATCAGGAGGGCTATGTCCAAGCTGGAGAACCATTGCCTGCTGCGGTCCCCCCAGCTCTGTGGTGTGGGTGGTGTGGAGCAGGAAGGTGCCTGCACAAGAGAATCACAGCAATCACTAGGGAGCAGGACCATGATAAGATGGGTATTTCACACCCTTCCCTGACATGGAAGGGTAGAAGTGGGAGGAAGAAGCCAGGAGGTGCAAGGGGGTGGGAGAGGAAACCAGCTGCATGAGTCACCACAGTGGCCGGCAGCTGATGGGCAGGAAATGCCTTTTCCCCTGGATAAGGTGCAGAGGACAAGCTGGCACCAGCCCATGGGCACAAGTTGTCCTGGCACTGCTGGGTGCAGGACACATGTACAATTGGCAGAGCTGAAGGAGAAGGTGGCAGATTTTTGCCCAGCACCGTCGGTCCTGATGTGCTCCACCAGAGGTTGTGGGTTCCCCTCTGCCATGGTACCCCTCTTACAACAGACATCTTGTGCTGAGCTGGATTTGGTGCACTGCTCAGCTGCCCATTGTGGAAGGAATATATCACGGCTGGTCCACCAACCCCACCACCCCAGGCAAGATGATGGGAATCCTACTCCTCCTCCTCCCTGCAAGACTCACACAGAAGGCCAGTACACCTGGCACCGTGAGTGCTGGCCCAGACCATGGCTTTGCTCATCTTCTGAAACTTCATCTGCTTATATGTGTGCAGATGTCCCCACAGCATCCCCAATGTTCCCAGCAGACCCATGGCCAGAGGACACTTCCAGCACCAGTCATTGACCTGGTGCAGCTTGCACACAAGGAGTCTAGGCAGCCCAGGGCTCTTCCCACGTGAGCCTGCTTTGGGCAGGCAGGAAGGCTATGGTGATGTCCCAACAGAGATGGGGAAAGGACAGTGTCTTCTGACTTCCAGAAAACATCTAGAAAATGATGGAGCTAGTGTCTCAGAGCAGGTTGTGGAAATCCTGCCAAGTGGGTCACCCGAGGCTTGTCTTCAAAGAAGTCCTGGAGAATGGCACACAGGCAGTTTTGATGTGGAAGGAGAGCAGGACATGCTGCTTATCAGGGCTCTTCAGCCCCTCTGCCCTGGAGGGACAGCCTCAGAGGGCTGGGGACACACAGGGGGCCAGCCAGCTATGGACACTTCCTGGCCAAGTCCCTCCCGGTTATGATAAGGGTCCTGAGCAAGCAGATGTGGGTGGCACAGAAATTTCCCAGACACCACAGCACACGGGGCTCAGCTGGGGCTGACCATGCCTTGGCAAAGCTTTGCCTTCCCAACAAGCTCCCATGAGCTGGAGCATGGCCTTGGCCACTGCATAGGTCATGCCTGGGACCAGGATGGAAATCCAGGCTTTGCCATCAGCAAAGGGGTAAAGGCAGGCAGGCAGGCAGGGAAGCTGGGAATGGTGTGCGATGCCAGGGAGTGACCCTTACCACACAGAATCAGCCACTGCTTGTCTGGCCATGGGACCTCTCTGCTTCCCCAGCCCACCTCATCCCACACCCCCTCCCCTCCTATGGGCAATAGCATCTCCAACAGCTCCCTATCTGGGACAGGGATGCCGTCACAGCTCCCAGGGAGAGCAGAAGGGGTAACAGAAGAAAAGTGTGGACAGAGCAGAGGAGAAGAAGGGGGAACAGGCAGCCTAGCCCAGGTTGGGAAGGGGTCAGAGCTGGTGTCCATGCCAATGCGCAGGGATTCCCATGGGATCTAACAGGGATGGCACAAGGTTCAGGAGGGCCCCTGGGTGCTCTGCCATCCCACCCTGCCCCAGCTCTGGGGCTGGGCACTTCCACACTGGCAGAGCTGCGCCGGCCTCTTTGCTCCGATAGCTTTTCCCGGCGTTTAATCTGACTTTCCCCCGCTATGAATTAAGCCCATTTGATATCCTGTCTGCCACGAGCAGGGAGAACAGACTGTTCCATTCCCCTCTGTAGCTGTTTTATGTCTTTGAACAAACCAGCACATCTGCCCTTGCCAAGGCTCTGTGAGCCCCATCCCAGTCCCCAGAGTTGCTCACCCCACAGAACGATGCTCTCTCCCCTCTCTTCCTCGGCACACCACGAGCAGCTGGCAGTGGGCAGCACAGCCAGCACAGGCTGTGCCCTGGCATCTGTCCTGCCATGCAGCCTCACAGACACGCGCTCGGGTCCATGCAACAGAGGTTGGCATGGGTGCTCACAGACGCACACACACTTCAGGAAGGGCACAGAGGGCATTTGCTGGAGAACACCCCAAAGCACATCATCTAATGCGATGAAATGGCTTGAATTCCCCACAGCTGCCAAGACCAGGCTGGAAGCATGCTTGCCATGAGAAGTCAAAATCTCTGTCCCCTGCACACAGGTCAGGTCTCAGAGTGGCATCCAGTGGTGCCAGGCAGTGCCACTGCAGTGGGATGCAGGGAAGGATTCTAGAGAGCAATGCTAAACCCAACAGCCATGCAGGAATGGCCCCTAAATAAAAAAGGTAGCCTGGAAACTGGGTGTCAAAAGCTGACCCCCAGGCAAGTGGTGGAGCTGGGCACAGTAGCAGGGACAACCCAGTGCCACCGGCTGCATTGCTGCTCACTGGCTTCCCTGCCATGGTGCCAGGGGAGAGGGCTGGGGTGGAGGCAAAGCAGGGCCAGCTAGGGCCAGGCAGGGGGAACTGTGCAGGCACAGTCCTTAAGGCTTTTGGTCTTTTTCCACCAAAGGGTTTTGGGGCGGGGGGTGTTTTGTATCTAGATTTTTTGGAAGGGTTTTGGTTTGATTTCCTCCTCTGCCAAGCACTAAGCGATCGCTCTTTCCCCCCTTGGCAGGAGCTGCCTGTCTCGTGGTGTTGACCTTGGCTGGGCTTTCTCTGTGGCTGGAGCAGACTCACTCCATAAATTCCCTGTCTTCTAGGAATCTAGCATGGGAAAGAAAAGAAACACAAAAGAGAAACGTGGATTAAAATATTTTGCATCTTAGCACATTAACGAAGTGGGGTTGGCACTGAGCAGCCAGATGACTTCCCCGAGTGGAGAGGTGTTGCATTGCCAGCCCAGGCACCAGCAGGTTCAGGTGCTGTGAGAGCTGGCACCTCATTGGCACCCATGGCCAACTGAAGGGTGTGAGAACAGCAGCTGCCCTGCTCCAGGGTGAGAGCTGTGGCAGGGGATGACACAGTGCTCGAGTGCGCACAAAGACAAGCACTGAGCACTACTTACTGCCTTTCACATCCCCATTGCACAGTCCACCAGTGCTTGGGGCAGCAGCACAGGCCAGCGGCGGTTCATGGGGTTAGATGTTGACCCAAGAGCAAGGCTGAGGCTGTTGTAGGAGAGCAGGGTGCTGCTGGGGCAGGGGTAGGGCTGCACCCTTGACCTTGCCTGAGGTGACCTCTGCACAGAGCACACCTGGCCCCAGCATCACGAGCTTCCCCTAGCAGTGCCCTGGCCAGTGTTTGCCATGGCTGCATGGCTTCGAGGGCAGTTTAAACCACTTGCTCAGCCCCAATGCAGAAAGCCTGGCAGCAAAGCACTGAGGTGAAGCAGCAGACACCAAGTGGGCCAAGACCCAGCTGCTTTCACAAGCAGGTGAGAGGCAGCACAGCCCCTAATTGAATCCAGCAGAGCTGCCTCGGACAGACAAAACACAGCAGTGACTCAGAGCACCAGTCTGTGCAGACACAACCCTCCCAGCACCCAGGGAGATGGGCTAGCACCCTGGGGTGGGGGGTCACCCAGCCAAATACTTCCCCATGGGCCCTCAGGCCGTGGAGGATAGAGGACCCTTGTGTGCAAGAACTGTTGGGACAAGCCCTGGGCCTGGGATGTCCAGGGTTCTTTTGGGTGTACAGAAGCTTGAGGAAGCTGGGGGTGCTAAGCACACTTGGGCAATAGGTGCTGTGGAGCAAGACACCCACAAGTGCTGCTGGTATTGCCAAAGCCACATGGTGCGCAGTGCTGCACAAAGCCAGCGCAGGCTTGAACCTGGGCCATGAAGCCAAGGGTGCCTGAGCAGCCTGCGGCAGGATGGTTGGATGCCCTCAAGGGTGACTGTGTCCCCCTGCTTGGAGGGTCAGGACTCCTCCACCCTGACAGGGCTTGTGGAACCCACTGGCAGGCTGGTGCAAGGGACAGGAGTGGCTGGTGACTCAAAAATCCAACTGCGAGCCTCTCCCACCCTGTTCTCCACTGCCTGGGATGGACGTGAGCTGTAGTACCTCATGTAGGCATGGGACAGGGATGTTTGAAGGTCCTCCAGGGAAGGAAGGACACAGTCACAGGTTGCTGGCAGCTTGAGCACTGGCAGGAGGTAAAATCTTTATTTTCACATAGGACATTAAATCTGCCTGTGTGTCACTGTGCCTGGGAACTCTGCAGAGCAGTGAATGCAAGACAAGCAGAGCCCATCCTAAAGAGGGGTCCCTGGGGCACCTGCAAGCAATGACGTTATGGGCATGTGAGTGTGCTGTGCTAGGGTAGCAGGTTTACATCTTCTGTGTTCTGGGAATGCCAAAGCACCATATATTTGACACTTTAAAAAGGCCTCATTTCCCAGAACTGTAACCTGCTTTAAGCCCTACCAGCTGGAAGGAGGCCCTGAGTTCCCCAAGTGTGAGCAATACTTCTAATCTCTTTTAAAACACTTTGCTACAGCCATTGCAACTGCCCAGCCGAGAGCATTGGCGGAGCTTGTTCCTGCTTCCCCTGAGCTTCGAGGGATGGGGAAAGGGCAAGACATTAAAATAAAACAAAGCATCTGAATCAGCTGGGAGGAAAGAGGAAATTGATAAGAAATGTGAATCAACAGGGTCACATGGAGAAAGCTGTGAATGGCAAAGCTGGGTGGGAATCCCCTCAGTGACAGGAGAGGGTGCAACTGGCAGCACCTGGGAATGTGCAGCTCCTTCCTTGGGGCTTGCAGGTGAAAGCTGGCTGCAGTTGCACTGGGCACACATGTCGTGTTACACATCATGCATCAGCCGCCACAGGCAGTAATGACCTGCTCTCCACTCCCACCACACATCTGGAAGGGGTGAGCAGCAGCGACCAAAGTGAGATGTCTACCTGCTGTGCCTGGGGAGCTCTTGCAATGGGGAAGAGTGATTATGGGAAGTTCGAAAAACATCAAAAAGCTGGAAGGGGGTAATGATGGCCCAGAATAAGTGAGTGGTAGCTCCATGAGCCTGACCCAAGACAGGCAGGGTGAGGAACGGGTGCAGGGTCTCTCTGTCAGCATGCATGACTCTCACCCCACCTCTGCCTCACTGATGCTGGCTGAGAAAGACAGCAGTGCTGGTACTGACCCCCTTGAGGACAAATCAGTACCTGGGGCTGTGGCATCCCCACCAAAAGCCTGCTGTGAGCCATGAATGCAGTGCAACAGCCACCGCCCTGAACTGCACCATAGACAGGGAATGGCTGCGAGGCAGCCCAGCATGGGAGCAGTGGGACTTGGCGGGGGCTGCCCTCACTCTGAGGCTTTTATCAATGTCCCACCAGAACATGGCTGTGGTGGGAGGACAGGAAAGGAGCATGTGGAAAAAAGGAACAGCAGTCCTGGGAAAAGGGCTTGGAGGGGGATACAGGGTGGGAGTGAGTGGGTAGTGCCATGCACCCCCAGCATGCAGGCAGTGCCGTGACAAGGGGGTCTCAGGTAGCAAAACGCTGTGGAAGCCCCTGAGTCAGCATGTCAAGGAATGGTGAAGGGAGATTTGATCCCAGATCACATGGGGAAAGGGAAATGGGGTAGCAGAGGTTCTGGTCACAGCAAAACAATGATGGGAGGAGGGAGCTGGAGGACAAAACAGGACCAAGGAGAGTAGGAGCGATGTGTGAGGTCCCTTGAGCATCATGCTCACATGGCTCTGCAGATACCAGCCTTGAGCCTCTCCTGAGCATCAGCTACGTCAGCTATGACATCCGCCTGCAGCATCACCTTCCCAGGCAGTGCAGTCAGGACTCACACACCTGTACTTTTGCTCTCTGCTTTCCAAAGGGTGATTTCCCAAGGGCAGTCTCGGTGGCCATGGAGCAGGGCTAGGCGGCACAGGAGGGAGGAGAGTGATCCTATAGGAGAGTGGCCAGGCCACCACTCCCAACCCGGCTGTGGCAGGGTGTCCATGTCCTCATGCACTGGACTGCAGCTGCAGGTCAAACGCTGGCCCGTGAAGCACTCCTGAGGGACCCATTCCCATCCCCTGCTACCACAGGCAACCTCTCGGGTAATCCTGCTCATAAATTTTTCAAGCTCCATCTTGAAACTAGTCAGGCTATTTGCAGCACTGGCCAGGTGCCAGGGTTTCTAGTTCACCAGAAATGTCGTGTTTGTTTTTATAATCTGGGCCAGGGCCAAACTGGATCCGCACCAGCCTGGGGTTTTTTTGAAGTTTCCGGTGAACCACAAGCTTCCCAGCCCCACAGCTGCTCAGTGAATTGTCATGCCTGTCAGCTTCACGGCTCACATCAGTGACAAGTGTGGTGAGATCTCAGCTGTGATGGCATCTGGGGCTCTGAGCATCATCCCAGTGATGCTCCTAGGTACCCTGCCAAGGGGTTCCCCTTCCATCGCTGCCCTGATGGCATGGAGACATTTGAGGCTATGAAGATGCAATGTGATTTTTGACAAGGCTGTTGGGCTGAAGGTTTCTGCTGAGCTGTGGGTTTGCCCCTACTTGACCCCAGGAGAGTCTTTTGGAGGGTTGCCTTTTGCAAAGAGGGAATTGTTCCTCTCCCTCACAGCGTAACCATGTTCACGGCCAGCTGATAGCCATCTGCTTCTCTGCCAGCACTGTCCTCTAGCCTAAATAGCTCTTACCCTCCTGCTGTTTACTCCCAGATGTATTTATAGACCAACTCTCTCCAGGCCTTCATTTTCCTAGACTAAACAAGCCAAGCGCTTTCAGGATTCTCTCATAAAACCAGCTTTCCTTCCACCCAGCTGGCGCACCTCTTCCCATGCTGAGCCCTTCATCACACTTGTGAGGAAGCAGAGCCAGGACTGGGGGCATCTGTCAGCAGTGCCCACTCGACGGCATGGGCACAAGCCAGTGCCTGCTGCGAGCACCCTGCCAACGGGATTTGTTCTTTCCAAGGCCACACTGGTGGCTCCTGTGTTCTCAGACTGCTCTTCCATTTTTGTTTCAATTTTCATGGACAATTTTGGGGGTGCTGTGCAGACACTTGACCTTCCCCCTCACATTTCTCCCAGCCCAGCCTTTCCAGAAAGCTATTTTGCTTCTTCTTTGTGTCCATGATGCTTTTCCATTTGGCACCCCAGCAAATTTCATTCACAAGGACATACTGTCAGGACCAGCTCCAGCATCTGCCTTCAAGCCATAGACCATCTTCCAGCACACCCTCTTGCCACCCTCCCTCATTTGGTTCCTCCCCATTCAACAGTCCAATGTCTATCCCCATTTCCCCACCTCTCTGCTCTATTTCCATGCAGCTCTTTCCCATGCACTTTGCCAAATGAAGGGCAGATGGACAGATCAGCAGCAACCTCAGGCAGATGCAGCAACCATGTCGCTGCAGCACTACCTGGGAGCCTGGGCAGCCTCCTGGATTGGGCTGTCCTGGAGGCTCAAAGGCAGAGCAGGCCTGTGTCTTGCCTCATGAGAGAGGTCTAACTCCCGGTCACTAATGTAGACACTGAGATCCCAACAGTGGGGGACTGATTCCCAGTATCCAGTGGCAAGTGTTGCCTGGAAGGAGACTGATGCCTCTGGTCCAACTTCCCCTCGCAGCAGTCCCCATCCTCGAGCATGGGTGCTGCCAAGGGAAGAGTGGGCTGGTTTGGTATGGTGAAGCAGAGACCATAGGCAGTGGTAAAATACTCCTCAGGGCTTAGGCAGTGCATTTATCAGTTGTTCTAGCCCAGATCCTCAAGCCAGATAGCAGCATGATGCATGTTTAAAGGAAAGATGCTCCTGACAATAATTAGAGGCCAGGAAGCTTAGTTTGTCACTGCTGAAGGTTCAGGATATCGCACGCTTCTGCTTTGCTCTCCTGCCAGGGAAGCCACATGGCAGAGATCTTATTGTCCCCAGGGAGAGGGACAGACAGCCCCAAAGCACAGGTTGGAGCACCATCGTGCCATGTTCAGAAGTGCACTGGAGGGTCTCCCCGCTACTACAAAATGTCTGTGGCTCTCCAAAATCCAGAGCTGATTTCTGAAGCCAAAATGTTTCTGCCCAGGATAGGGTGGTGGTAGCATGGACTTCACACCGACAGCAAAAAACAAGGTCACTGTCTGGCCTGAGACGTTGCAGTAGCCCAAGGCACAAGCCTGGCTCAAGGGAGCTCACTGTGAGAGGGAGGAATACTGTCCCAACAAGCAACTGTCTTTTCTGGGTCTCAGGAAGAGCCAGTTTCCTAAATCTGAGAACAATTATGAGCAAGATTGTCTTGGAGGAAAAATTTAAACAGAACAAAATGGGAACCATGGCTGGGAATCATTCAGAAATACTTTCCGAAGAGCCCAAATGTTGGCTGGAGGCAGTGGTGCAGAGCTCGAACAACTGCGAGACCCATCAGACCTCCCTGGACTGGCAGCACATCCCTTTCTTTGCTGGCCAGAGACCTTGGCAGCTCTCCTCAGATGGTGCCCATCTGGATCGCTGTCTGCTTTCTAGGAAAAATGGCTCAGAGGAGCAACAGCCAGCAGGTCTTTGCCCCCAGGCTCACTAAAATTGTCAGTGGACCCCCTTCCCTGCTTTCTGCACTGGAACTAGCTCTGTGTCACAGAGAGTGCTTCCCCAGTGGAGTTTTGCTCAGCCCTTCTTCCATGCCCCCAGGCTCAAGCAAAGCCCTGCTCTTCATTAGGAGAAACAGCCACAGCAGGGGATGTTTTCTCTTGTGTTTTGCCATCATCTTTTCTCATCTGTATGGTCTGTCTGTGCTCCCGTTTGCTCAGCCCCCACCTTCTGGAGAGCCCCCAGAGACTAGGGCCCCGCAGGCAGCTCGAGCAGGGACAGCTCTGGGACAGCACAGCACTGGACCAGGACTGCCCAGCGTGTCCCACCTGGCCAAGCAGTTCCGAGCAGAGCTCATCTGTTCCCAGGGACACTTGGCAGCCACCTGGTGTCACTTTTGTAGACAGCCCAGCCCCACCATGGCAGGGAGATCCCTGACACTGGTGTGATGGGTGTGCAGGTGCAACATCACCCAAAGGGAGCAGACTAATCTGTGAGTGAAGACACAAATACAGCAAACTGACATCCTGTGCCAGAGGGGAAAAGATAAATTTTTAGCTCTCAGCACCATATTCTGGAAGGAAAACTAGGAAAGACCCCAGCCCTGGGGATGTGGTGGAGAGTCAGCTCGCCCACACCCAGCTGGGCCACGGAGCAGCATCCGGGTACCGCTATGGTACATGGTACAGAAGCTGCAGTGGGCACCAGGGAAGATGAAACCTCTCTGCACTTCATTCCTACACCTGCTACCTGTATGAGGCAGCTCTGGGTTGCCCAGAGCTTGGTAGAGGCAGGAGCAGCATGATGCCAGTGGGCACCCAGTTGCAGCCACTGGGCAGAGTGGCTGTGCCAGGAAGAGCCTGTGCAACTTAGAAAATCATTCATTAGCTTTGTCAGAAATATTTGTTTCATTAGGAAAAAGCCCGAATATCTTAACTTTACCAAGGCAATATAAGTTTTTTTCTCATTAAATTAATTTCTATCAAGATATTAAAATAAAAGAAAGGAGTTGAGAAGAGTTCAGATCCCTAAAGAGACGCTGTCAGACTGATTTCTCCAAAAGCAGAATCTGTTTCAGCCCAGACTCAAACAAATGATCAGAGGCCACTGAGCTGCCAGTGCATGAGCAACCCTGCCTTTGCCTGTTCTGTATGTCCTTGCATCCAGCTCCTCCACCCACTGCTGCTGCAAGCCTGCAGGAATGGCTGGATTTGGATACAGCCAGATCTTCTCTGCGGGGAGAGGGAGCTGGAGCAACCTGAAGTGCAATGGCAATGGCCAAGCATTTCCCTCCCAGCAATGGTGCCATGGCATGAGGATGGGTACAGGGAGCTCTGCGTGCTGCTTGGAGGCAGTGAATGTTGGCTGCCAGCACCGCCAGTCATACCCATACCCGGGTGCAGGAGCAGGTCTGGGGAGGGGGGAGCTTCCTGGCCAGCCGCTGGCAATGGTCCCTTCCCAGTGCTGCTCCTGGGAGGCCTTAAGGGAAACATCCCTTCCTGAGGCTGATGGGATTCAGTAGGGGTGCTGGGGATCCCAGCCCAGCTTTGTGCACCCAGCCTGGGTAGATCAGAAAGGTCAAAGGCTCCAGAGCACCCTCTTTCTGCCTTTCCCTGGGGACAGCAATGCTGGCACCTGCATGTGGAAAGCCCTTTCCACAGGAGCTTGACCATCCATTGTGCAGCTGCAGCATTTGCTGCCCATGTGTGCTCCTCCAAGGCTTGTCCTCCCTCTGCAAATGTGGATTAGACACCTGTAAAGGAGAGACACCAGAATAAATATGAACATGAAGAAAAGCTGCAAAGATCTGTCTCTCACTCAGCTGCTCTATAGGGATGTGATTTATTTCAGGTGCCTAAATGTGGGTTGATATTCTGATGACACGTAGTTCATCCTAGCTGGAGGCTTGTTGCACTGCCACCAAACATTGCTGGTGTGCCAATATCCAGCCCAGCACAGTACAGGGAAGTCTGAATGTTTGATCTAAGCCCCATTCTATACCTCCCTCAGCACACTGTGCTTCAAATGCTCATTCTTGGTTGGAAAGCAAAACTCTGCTCCTCCATGGTTAATGCCAGGCACTGTATAGCTGATCCCCTTTGCTCTTGGTGAGACCCAGAGGCTGAGCTGCCTGAAGTGATAGGCTGTGCACTAGAGCAAGTCAGAAAACAACTTTGCAAACCACCATGGTGATTTTCCTGGTCTCCTCAAACACCTCCTTTTTACTTGCAGCTTGAAAGGAAGTTTCCAGCCAGGAGCGTACACCTATTCTTCTTTTCTTCTTCCTCTACTGCTCATGGCCATAAAAATCAGGACTGTCTAGGATATATATTCATTGCATTTTTCCATTTCTACTCACAGCTTTTCCAAGCCTCTTCACCTTTGGAAGAGCTACAGAAGCAGCAAAAGGAAAACTGAAACCCAGGAACGCACCACTGTGCAGCTGTGCCAAACCTGAGGACTTTCAAAGTGTCAGCAGGACAGAGGAAAAAGCCCCTTCAGAGTTGTTTGGAGAGAAGTAGATACTCTTCCCCACAAGAATCAGCTGCGTGGTTCTGACTTGCAGCCAGATCAAGCCCTTGGCCCTGCAGCTTGAGGATGCTGACCTGCCTGTGCCTTTGCTTCAGTGGTATCATCCACTGTTTTTTAGGGGATGAAGGAGTGACTGCTGAGTCCATCCCAAGGAAAAGATTCCCAGCCATGTACCCATCAGGACTGGTATGGACAGGAACAGTGCTGCCTGAGGAGAAGAACCTGCTTGGGGATGGATAGGATCCACTCCAGGCTGACACTGTAGTGTCATGGGGGTGAAGGTGGAGGGAGAGGCAGGGAGAGCCTCTGCATGCCTGAAACTGAAGACTGAAAAGGTGAAGTGGACAGAGAGCACTGCCCGTCTTCCCTGGGCTCTGAGTTGACACCGAGCACCACCTTTGCACTCCCTGAATCCACACTCTGCCACCCCTCGAGACCAGGCTCCCTCAAGGGTGTCCCCGGAGGAGCCCGTTCCTGTGCTGAGCCAGGGCTAGCCCATGCCCACAGTGCCTCTTCCTTCCTGGGGGTGCTGGTGCTGTGCTACAGGGCAGAGACCAGCTCTGTGCTGCACACACAGAAAAGCTGGGTAGGTCCATTTGCACACAGAGTTGGGGAGACCTGGAGGGGTGCAGGCTGCACCTGGAGACTCAGCACAGCAGGAGACCTCTGCGACACATTGGCCACATCCACAGGTCAGAGAAGTCCTGTGGGACTTTGGAAAGGGGACAGCACTTCTGTGCTGCACTTACAGGCTGAATGTGGTCGAGCCAGGGCGCGAGAGCCACAGGAACCTCATGGCATGTACTACAGATGGACGCGTCCCAGGTTAAACATGAGCCATATGGGCTTGCATCAGCACTGAGGGCTTTTCAAAGAACGTCCCATTCGAAGTAACCAGCCTGGAGGCTGATGTTATCCAGATGATACTGTTGTCTTTGGAAAGGCTCCTAAACACTTGAAAAACACCTTCAGCCATACTCCAACACAGCAGAGCACAACTGAGATTAGAAATTGCACTTGACAGTGTTCAATCTGTCCAATGGGATTAAAACCAGATCCAGTTCACGTCTCTGCAATTACACACCTCCCTTCCATAGAAGAAGGGCTTTCTCTTTCATCTTACATCATGGGTATGCACATTTTATTCCTGCTTAAGCCTCAGCTGTAAGGCTTTTGAGAGTATTTCAGTGCAATCTCAAACTGTTCTGGACAGATGTTGCACAAACTAGTTTCAAAACAGTGGTGGTCCTGATCATGACTAGCCTAGAGTTTAAAACTGTTGGATTATGGGTATCCCACTGGGACAGCAAACAGATTTCTTGGACTAAGGATTTTGAATTATACTGCACCAAGTCCATGAAAGCAGTGCTGGTACTTGAGTCAATACAGTAAGAGACAGCACTTCACAGTAAAAACGGGATCACTGGCATAGTTATGTAGAGGTTACAGAAAGGTGTAGAGGTCGGAGAGGTGGATGATACCTTTCAGATCATCCATCTGAGGTGGGGACACAATACCACCCTCTGAGGACATCTGTAGCCACCAAAGACCCAGCCTAGACAGTCAACTGGTATTGCATCAGCACAGTTATTTCTGATTCATAGTCCATATCCCAAGAAAATGCAATGGAAACCACTTATTTCTCTTACCTTATATTTTCTGGATGCCTGAAGAGTTGTCACCAAAGGTCATGGCACTTGGAGCTGACTGCTGAGGTCCTCTGACTCAGAAACAGCATTGCCTGTAAGGCAAGATCCAACAAGACAGCCTAAGATTTCTGAGCACCTTGTTCAAATCCATCACTGTCTTCAGTCCATGCCCTTAAAATTTCTCAGCAAGACTGAAGTCCATACAATATTTAGACTTTGAAACTCTCTGATGGGTAGAAGCCTCAAGCATGCACAATCTTCATGCTGATCTTTAAGCTGGACCTTGTAAGAGCTTGCTAACCTGCAAGCGAGAGCTCTAAAATTTCCCTACGGATCCTGCCAGCATCCTGATGTGCTTTCCAGAAGGCACAGCAGGCTCCTCATCTGCCCTCTGGGCACAGAGGTGGCTTTCCTTCTCAGCAAAGGGGACTGTCCCTTCCCAGTGAGATGCCCCTGATACTATAGACCTCCTAGGCCAGTTGTGCATGAGGCTTTGGCTGGAGATTTGGGATCAGCTTTGGGCAGAGGGAGAGCTAACTCACTCCTAAACCCTCCTCACTGGTGTTTCTCAGTGTCCTTGGTGTTTTATTACAGACTGGTAGTTATCAGCTCCTGCTCATCACCCCTGTGCATCCTGCATGTGGGTAGGAAGAGCAGCGAGGTCTTGAGATGGAGCAGAGACTGCAGCCTCCAGGCAAGGTCCCACCACTCCAGACACGCACTCATGGGTCTCCTGAGACCCCTTCACTGGTCCCTCTGCCAGTCTAACTGTGTGGAGATGGAGTCACAGAGCTGTTTGCCTGCCTCTGCTGGAAGGGGAAGAGGGGGAAGAGGAAGAGGCTGAGGCAGCACCACAGGAATCCAGAGAGTACTGGGGTGCTGGGAGTGAGGGAGAAATAGCCCAGAGAGGATGGAATTTTAGATACATGTACTGCAAACTGGAAGCTTGATCCCTTGAGTGATCACAGGGAGTATTGGAGGGTATTCAGTCTCTGGCTGAGTCCAGAAATTAATGAGGATCCCAAAACCAAAGCTGAGAGAGACAGCTGGGGAATCCCAGCTTACACTTACAAACCCAATTTGATTTTGCCAGTCTGGAGAATGCATCTGGTTGGCACTGCCAGTCTTGGGTAAAACACAACCATGGCACAGCAGAGCAGGCTGGCGAATGTCAGGCAGCAGCATCAGGAGTGCAGGCATCCAGCCAAGTATGTTTGTGCAGCAAATGCAGGATGCAGTGTGAAGGGTTGTGTGTATCTGGCAGCACACGCAAACCTAAATGCACTGCTTTGCTCTTGGACATTGCTGCTCTGCTTGTACGAGACAGCCATCTCTCAAGGCTGAATCGTGAAAAACAGGGGGAAAATAAAACAAAATAAAAAGAAAGTAAAGAGAGAAAGAGAAGGGAAGGGAAGGGAAGGGAAGGGAAGGGAAGGGAAGGGAAGGGAAGGGAAGGGAAGGGAAGGGAAGGGAAGGGAAGGGAAGGGAAGGGAAGGGAAGGGAAGGGAAGGGAAGGGAAGGGAAGGGAAGGGAAGGGAAGGGAAGGGAAGGGAAGGGAAGGGAAGGGAAGGGAAGGGAAGGGAAGGGAAGGGAAGGGAAGGGAAGGGAAGGGAAGGGAAGGGAAGGGAAGGGAAGGGAAGGGAAGGGAAGGGAAGGGAAGGGAAAAATAAACCCCCAAACAAGGACTCCTTGGAGAGAGGAAAATCTCACAGTGAGGGATTTATTGTGGGCACTGTCGAGCGATGGTACATGTAGGGACTGGAAAATCCCCTTGGTCACCAGTGAACTGCCTGCCTGTAAGTCAGATTTTGTAAAGCTGCGGAGAGGAGCTTGTTGGAAAAAACACATCACATTGAACACAACCACATCACAGCTGGATGGGGGGGTGATCCTGCAGCGGCAGCATGGAAGACAGAGGGAGCACGGAAAAGATCATGCTGGAGGTTGTTTTGGGAAACATTTTTCAGAGTGGAATATGCCAGATGGCAGCGTGGGACCATGCTGACCTTCAGATGGGTACAGCAGGGCCCCGCACATCTGTGCTGGGCATCCAGCCTCCCTGCTGGCCCCCAGGGAGAGAGGAGGATTGGGGGCGATGCCTGGACCTGTCTTCAGTGTCCTCTTTGGGGGGAGAGAGACAGGCCTGTAGAAGCTTAGGAAATTATCAGTAACATATAATTTTAGAAAACAACATTGTCCTTTCATAAAAGCATCTAAAAATGTCCCTCTGGCACTCCAGGCTATCCGACAGAGCAACCAGCTGGCAAAAGGGAGACTCTAGATAGCAAAGCACTGCAGAGCAGGTCTGTGCAACATGGAAAAAGAAGCAGCTCTTTAGTCTGTGATTACATTTGGTGTGAAAATGGCATGCTCTGCTATGCCTGGCAGGGGAGACAATTTGGAGCAAGTGGCAGGGGTCAGATGTTCCCATGTAGGGGGATGTTTCATCTGGATCCTCACCGGTTCCCCTGGACGAAGCCCAAGCCTTCCTGCATGTGTGCTCTTAATGCCTTATCTGGGAGGTGCTTCCCGGGACTCCCTGGGACTATGCTGTCCATCCAAAATATTTCACAAAAAGATACTGCAAATATTTGAGATACTGAAAGCAGTGGAGTTCACAGGAATTGTATTATACTACAGGGGAAAATGCCAGAACAGAACCAGAGTCCTGAAAAGCCTGGGAGAGACTTAAAACAGGAAAATACTACAGGTTAAAGAAATAATATGACAAAAAGTGGTTGAACAAAGGTTAGGCCTCAGCCACCCCAGGAGCTGCCTGAGCTGCCCACACAGACCATGCCTGCTGCCCCAGTGTTCATGCACGTGGCTTCGCTTAGTCTCCCACCCGTGCACAGTCCGAGCCAGCAATGCTTTCTGAACCAGCTGGCTATTCCCAGACCAAATTCAGCTCATTCTCATTGGGAAATGTACAAAAATGGATGATGTCACTCACTGGGGACATGTCGCCAGCACAGTTCTGGGGTGCACCTCTGCAAGAGAACCAGGGCTCTGTGCACAAGTGGCACAGCCATCCTTCCCACCCCCTCTGCCTGGAGCCACACTGGCAGCTTCGAGCTTTGGGCTACTTAAGCTAGCCAGAAGGCACAGGCTGTCCTTTCAGGCTAAGAGAGAGACCTGGGAAAGTCTCTGCTGGCTGACCCTCTCTTCAGAGCTGTAAGGAGAGACAAGAGAGAAAGGAACTGCAAACACAGAGTAGGGCGCATTCCCTGGCATGGGCAGAGATGCCCTGTTGCAGCAGAGACCATGCATGAGGTGAAACTCCAACCTGTTAACACTGCATGTCCTGGCAGCATGTGTATGGCAGCGTGGGAGGAGAGCACTTAACAGGCAAGAGTTCTTGCTGAGATCCTAGATTGTCTCTGCCTGGAAGCAGGATGACCCTTGGGAAGGACAGGAACGTCCAGGGACCCACTGGCCTGAGCTCACTGTGGCTGTAGAATAAAACATCAGATAATGCAAGACATCAAATGCCAGAAGCTGTCAAACAAACCAAATTAGGACAGTAGTTCCAGAAATTAGAGACATAATCCAGCACTGGCATCAAGTCATTTGTATAATTAATGACACACTAGTTCTCAATTATCATTATTGCAATCCAGAAATAGCATTATTAGAGACTACGGCGCCCAGTTATGTAATGGCATATATAAAAGCTGCACTCACTAGACATGACATACTTACTGTGCTGGCGACAAATAATGAACCATAATTCCCTGTTAGGAGCTCAAGTTTCTGTAGAGACCAGGCTAATGGCCCTCAGCCTAATGAGGTCATGGAAAACACTGTCAAATGCTTGAGTGGAGGCTTGATGTACCTTCAGATACCTGAGCCATCCCATCCAGATCCCATTCAGTGTTGCTAAATTCCTGGAGAACTGGGTTGAAACTGCAGCCATCATCCACAGAGGCTGAGAAAGAGATGATCTGGTTACAAAAACCAACACAGCTGAAACGCAGGGAGCCTCATGCACCCCATGGGGAAAGCCAGCAGAAGGCACGTGCTTGTGGGAGACAGCTCCCTCAGGCTTTGCAGACACTATGGGAAGAAACAGGCAGGACATTGTGGAGCTGACTCCCTACAACACTTGGGAGGCATGATCATGGGTCCTCATGGGTCAGGGTATCCCAGGACTCTCTGCTGCACCCCTAGGAGTAGGAAAGCCATGAGGATGGACTAAGCATGCACCAAATCATGTATCATCCTGGTTCAAAGGATACATTGTCCATCAGAAATTTTCCTGGTGGTGTGGTGGATCTCCAGCCAACCCCTCCCAGCCTTTTCCCTCTAATGTTTGCTAACTGCTGTTAGATTAAAGACTGCTCTAAGATCCAGTGCAGGGCAGCTGTTAATGAAGAGACATGTCCACTCCTCTGCAGAGATCCCTGGGGAATGTCCTGCCCTCCTTCCAGTCTCCTGGGACAACACATTCCCCAAACCCCCCATGAAGGACAGCAATGAGCCCTCTCTGCCATGGAGACCTCCCTCTGAAGTACAGCATTCCCAGAGCACAGGGCATGCTCTAAGAAAGCAAAGAATAGGGAAAAAGTAGTCCCTTAAACAGGGACAGCGGCAGCAGGGACCTGGCGAGGGTGCAGCTGAGCAGCACTGGGGCTGCAAGGGTTTGGCATGCTGCAGCACCATCCTGGCTATGCTGGGAAGCCCAGCAGGAGCAGGGCAGGCTCCAGCCACCCCACTGGGCTAGAGGTGTTGTGAAATGGTACCACGTGGTGACATGCTGGAGGCAGCTGCTTTTCCTGGCTGCTTCTTCCTTTGCCCATCAGTCAGAGGTGTCTGGGCTTGTCAGGGAGGTGATGGGGAGGGGGTCTCCCAGGCCATGGCGGAGGGTGGAGGGATCCTGTCCAGCCACTGTGTTTCTGAGAGCCAGCCTGGGCAAACCAGAGGCTGAGCTATCAGGGTGGCTGGCAGCTCCCAGGTCCAGCACAGGGATCATGCACACCCTGTGTGTGTGTGTGTGTCAGCCCAGTATGGGGCCCAAGAACAAGACCAGTGTACCAGTGTCCCAGAGTAGTGGGACAGCAGTATTCTCCCATTTCTCTACAGAAGGGTGATGCCAGAAGGGAGGAAGGGTGGAGGCTGGGGCAGGAAAGCATATCCAGAGCTCATGTCCCCCCATCCTCAGTGCTGCCAGGCACCCAAGCTGCATGGGGAACAGAGGTGCATGTTGGGGAACAGAACAAGACACGCAGCCCAGGGCTGGGGCTGGTTGCTCACCGCTGTCCAGACGTGCCAAGACCCCAGGGTCCGAAGGGGCTCTCCATGCACACCACTGTCCTTGAACATCTCCACCAGTAGCAAGCTGTGCCAGGCATGTTGCCAAGACAGCCGTGTTAAACCCTCATTATGTCTGCTTGTCTAAGTTTAATGGGTTGTGACGGAGCCTTTTGGAGATATCTAAATAATTTCTGCTAATGGATCCCATCTGTTCCTCTGAGCACCAGAGCTGATGCCATCAAGCCCCGTCCAGCTGCCTGGACACCTGCCCAGCAGGCACTGGATACCCCTTGTTAGAGAGATCTGCCACGTGCCCCCTCCCCATGCTTCCTCTTCCTCACAGCAGAACCCAGACAGTGGACACCAGCCTCAGGTCCATGTTGGGAAGGGGGACGTCTAGGGACAGTGCTATGCCTCAGGGTGAGCAGTGCTACTGCAAGGGGCTGTGGGGAAGGGTGCAGGTTGCTCCAATGCTGTGAGACCTTGAGTTTCCATTTTTATTCTGGCTTAGCCATGGTAGCATCTCTCCAGGGCTTATAAGCATGAAGGGGAACTCAGGTGAAGGTTCAGAGTCCGTGTCAAGGCTGTGGACACCTGGATGGGTCTTGGCCAGGGTGTATAGGGATGGACCAGTCTGCAAAGGTAGCTCAGCCATGAATGGGCAGGGAGGTTGGTGGGGAGCTGGTCAGGAAGACCCCCCATGGTCCTGTGCAAGTCCTGCAAAGGCTGAACCCTCCTCAGCAGTAGGAGGAAGCAGGAGGTGAACTTCGGTGCAGAAAGCTGTCAGGAAGGACATAACAGGGCAAACATAATGACTGGCTTTAGAGAGAAAGCCCATGTTCCAAGGAGTTTTTCTAAAAGGTGGCAAAGCCTCCAGACAAAAATTGTTCCACACCAAGGTTGCAAAATTCGCATGGGACACAAGAGGGGGCTGGAAAAAAGGGGCACATGTGGCAGCTCACAAACAGAGCAGCATAAGAAACACAACACAGCATGGCATGACTACCAGAGCTTGGTGTGGTGGGGCATGACCTATGGTCAGCTGCCTGGCACAGCAGTGTCACCTCACCATGGCATGGTAGCATGTGGTCTGCCTCTTGGCGTGACATGATGTTGTCCTGCCTGCCACAGTGCGGGGTGACCTGTGGCTTCTTGCCTGGCCTGGGGGTGCCCAAAGGGCCTGGCTCCTGTAGAGAAGACTTGGAGCAAGAGCTGTGTGCCCCTCTCAGCTGTCATGGCAGGGTTAACTGCCAGATATTGCACAGAGCCATGGCAAGGGATGATCCCTTGATTTTCCATTATCCAGCAGTCTCTCTGTCATGCTGGAGCTATTTATGAGGATCTTCCTGAACCAACACTTGCATGCTCCCGCTGTAAATCACCAGAGATGATATCTGAGTATCATCACCACGCATGAGATTGCACCTCTGCCAAGTCCCAGCTGCAAGGAAGCCGTTCCCTCTTCCCCCATCCCATGCACACAAGCATCCCTTGGCTGCCTGGACGTCTGGGGAACCGCCACCCCAGTGCCTGCCAAGGCACCAGTGGATGGTGGTGCTGCTGGGCACAGCCCAACAAACAGGTCTCAGGCATGTCCTGCCTGTCCCCAGCTTTGGTAGTGGCAGTGGGTTGGCCTCTCTTGGCCCACACAAGCAGAGGTGTGGTTCAGGAGGAGGACCTCATGGTGCTCTGCTCCCCAAACCCCCAGGGATATGCAGGCACAGGGCTGAGTCACCCACGGTGTCTCCTGCCTGGTGTGGCAGTGCTGTGGGGGAAACAGGCAGGGTCCCAGGCCTTGGGGCAGCTGGAGGTCTGGTGGGCCAAGGGGAAGGGGCTGGTACCCTTGCCAGAACAAGCTCACAGCAGAGGTTGTCCTTGTTCCCCTATGGGTGTGGGAGGGATGTGAGAGCCCTGCCTCAGATCTGCGATTGTAAGCAAGGGGTGTTGTTCCGGGTACATTTTCTGAAGTTCTGAGAAGCACTCTGGGCACAGGTATGGGGTAACCTCCAAAGCACCTGAGGGTGGCCTGGCTCCACCTCAGCAAATGCCAGATCATATCCTTTCACCCTCGCCCAATCCACAGTGTCCCTTTTCCAGACCAGTGGTGCCTCCTCCTACTTTCTACTTGCTCGGCTCCCAGGGCCACCTCAAGACGATGGTCACTGCTGAGCATGGGTCAGTGCCACAGCCAAAGGCCAAGGGCACCCAGAGCTTCTCAGCTGAACAGTGCAAGCATTCACAGAGGTGGGGAACTAATCATGGCACCATATCAAGACCATCTGGACATCAGTCTCCTTGCTGGAGTCTTTCCCCCAGAGTCCTGGCTAAGCGTGGCTCTCTTGAGTCATACTCTTTCATTCCTCCTCATGCTGTCCTCTGTAAGACTGTCCCTGCTGTTCTACCTGCAGGTAGGCACAGTTTCTGCACCACTCAGCCATCCTTATCCGTTTTTTTCAGAAAACTTACCCCTGCCCAGCTCGTATTAGTGTCTCCTGAGGGACGCACAACACCCCGGAGCTCACCACCCCATCCCAGGCATGCTGAGAACCACCGGCTGGGCTGTCTGAGATGCTGGCTCCAGCTCCTGCCCTCCCTGGGGCTTCAAGGCAGGATTTCCACACTCTGCCTGCCCTGCTTCTCTATCTCCAGACTGGAAAACCCCACCATCACAGCGAAGTGCATAGTCTCTTTCCTGCCCAACTCCACTTGGTCCTCCCACCTCCTAGGCCTTCATCCAGCAAAGCACCTAAGTGCACACTCCTCTGTAAGTGAAATCAGTGAGGCCATTCACACACTCAGCTCCAAGGCAGGGATCTCCAAACCGAAGGGCTTATGTATTTCCATGCCAGACTCTCCTTGTCTGGCATGGCAAGGAGCCAAGTCCTGCTCCTTGGCTACATGATCCTCAAGGTCCTGGGTTTTTTTTATTATTTTATTTTTGCTTTGGCCAGACTCATGAAAATAAGGAAGGTGCAGGACCTAGCTATGGGGCTGAGCACTGAGAACCTCACTACAGCTTCCCTTACTTGGTCCTGGTCAGGCCTCTGTATCACCCACCTTTGGAAAGTCTTCCCCAGTAATAGCACCAATCAAGCAAGTCAACTTGCTTGCAAGGCTACTTGCTACATGGTTTATCTTCTCCAGGTGGCTGCAGCTCTCCAAGAGGCACAGCTTTGCTTCATCTCCCAGCACAGCATGCCCTGCCCAATAACATTTGAGGCTAAGAGCTCAGCTTGTCCCCAAAGCTTCTTCCTCCCCATCTCTGCTGCCATTTGGACCCAGAATGTTGTGCCCCAGCAGTATGTTTTTCACACATGTTACTGTTCCCCTAGAAGCCGGTGAAAGAGAAGTGCCAAGATGCTGTAGTCACAGCATCACTGAAACCCATAAATATAATGACTGCCCTATTCTCAACACTGACAAGAAAGGATCTATGACTCAGTTCAGCCCCATTTATCCTTCAGACACTCAGATTGTGGAACATGCTCCTACTCTAAGCCAGATGTTTAGAGGTTTGCTTCATTTATTGTTTATTTCTTGAGCCGATGAGCTGACAAGTCCGCAGGCATCAGTCTGGACGCATGTCTTTATGCTCAGCACAGCTTCTTGAAACCCTTGAGTCAATGCTTTCAGATTAGCTTGTTTGGAAAGTGTTAGGAAAGCAAGGTAAAAATACTGCCAGAAACCTTGGAGCGCAGTCACCAGGTGCAGTGAATAGTGCCGATTGCTGTGTTTGCACAATGCTTTGAACACGCATCTTGCTGCAGCCATACAGCATGGGTTTGCTCTTGTTGCAGCAAAGGAAGTGATGCTGCATCTGACAGGAAGCACCCCTGCATCCCCAGGCAGGGACCCTCTCCCTGGCACTGTCCATGGGGAACGCATTTCCAGCTAGCTTCAGCAAAGCTGAAGCGAACATGGAAACCTCTTTTTTTTTTTTTTTTCCAAATGAAAATGGAGATGTTCTTAATTAGAGTTAGCATGACATTAGCCCTAAGTGGTTCAGCATGCTGGCAAGGAGAGGAGCCTGGCACTGGGCAGCAGTAGCCATCCTTCCCCATGTTTTTCCTGCTCCCTTCATTCAGCCGCTGCCTCACAGATGTCCCCAAGGCTAGTCTGGTGCTCAGACCCCCTTGCTGCCTTCCTGTGCATCATGAGCAGGTGAATTAGAGACATCTATGCACCAGGAGCTACAGGGACTATGCCCGGAGAATTCTGGTTTCCAAGAAGTCCAAGGTAGCCCCATTCTTGCCCTTAATCACCTCCCATTGTTGCTTTGAAGGATCTGCAAGTTTATCTATGGGATAAACCCAGGAGGCCATGTAGAAATAGCAGGGAGTGGGGAGAAAGAGCACATGACCTTGGGACTGGTACTGGCAAACTGATGCATGCAGCATGTAGTACAAACCATCTAGGGAGGGCTCAGGCTGCAGCAGAGAGGGCATGTCCCTCAGGAACACTACATTTATTCTCTTTACCCAGCCTGAGTCCTCTGCTGCAGGTGCCTCACCCCACCTGAGGCTCATAGAATTGGCTGCAGCATCCTCATGTGGCACCCCTCAGGCAGCCTTGGAACCAACCAGCTGGTTTCTCCAGTTCAGCTGGGAAAAGGAACCACAATCACCCCTCTGTGTCCCTCCAGGCCATTGTGCCACCCAGAGCCTTGCAGTGGCACCAGGTGAAGGGACAAACTGCCACTGTCCTCTTGCCCATCACATGTGGGGAGCATGCAATGAGAGGGTCTGTCACTAAGGGGCACCTCTCCAAGCCACCAGGTCCAATCTCCTCCCCAGAGCCATGCTGCTGAAACACAGCTGGTGTGCACCAGGCAGTGGCGTTTCTCCAGATCCCTGTTGGTACACATATTTTGAAATATAAATGATGGACAGAGTTTACGTGGCCCAGCTGAAGCTGGCACTGCTAGCTGGAGTCTGCAGCCAGCTACTCCAGCATCGTCAGCTGATGCCAACCTGTGTCCCTGCATGTCAGAGCCGGTCAGGCACCGTGTCCTCTGCCTGCTCCTCCTGCAGCCTCGGGGAAAGCAAGGGGGCACAGGGAGGAGAAGTTCTGTCAGGTAGCAGCTGCAGTTCAGGGCCCAGGACAGAGGATGTGGGGAGGTCTGGCTCCCCTAACACCATCATTCAGATTTCAGCAGGTACCAGACTGCCTGTCTTCTGGAAGCTACAGCACTGCTTTGGACATGGGATGCACTAAAGGATATCCTTTAGTATAAGGGGTATAAGAAGAGACAGCATCTTTGAAGCATGTACTGGGACCAGCCACGCACCTTGCTAGGCAGCCAGCACAGGAGGTCAGCAGCACTGTGCATGGACAGGAGCACCGCAGGGTGCAAACGCTTTCCCAGCGTTGGTTCTCCAGGAGTCTGTGGGCTGTGGGAAGGCTGCAGGTACCCATCTCCTGAGCTGCTGGGAGTCCCTGGGGTCACAGCAGCACCATGCTAATGTCAATCAGAGGTGAAGAAAGAGCATCCCCCATGCTGATGGGTGCTGAGGCAGGCAGCAAGAGAGCTGGCATTGTGCTGGGCAGGGTCATGGTAACAACCAGCAAAAGTGGGACATCTCCAGAGACTGATTTACAACTTGCAAAAACACAGACTCAGGAGTATAGAGGCAAGTGGTGGAGACAAAGAGCTGAAGCAGTGTGGGAGGAGCGTGTCCCATGGCTGCAACGTATGCACGTGCCACTTCCCCAACAAGCAGAGAGGTGGGTGCTGAGTCACAGATCCAGCTGGGAGTCTCCAGGAGCCACAAAATCTGGCTGGAGCTACCTGGGCAGGTGATGTTGATGGGGCTGGCAGACCCCTTGTCTGCACAGGGGTCCCTGGGCTAGCTGCAGGACCTGCCACAGCACAGCACACAACCCAGACTGCACACAGTGTCTGGCAGAGCCACTGGGTGATTCATGTCCAGCCCTTCCCCAGCCTGAAAACATTCTTGGCATGTGGCAGCTCCCAGCCGCCCGCTGATTAACCCTGGTTTAGCCCAGCCTGGTAGGAGATGGGGTACATGTGGCCCCATCCAGTACCTTGTGGTCTAGCCCAGACCCCACGCCCTGCAATGCCCCCCATAACTCTACACCAGAGCCCCCCAGCTCTCTCCTACACACACCCCAGCATGACCAGGAGCAAGATGGAGCTGGTACAGGTGAAAAAAACAGAAGGAAGATACTTTCCCACCTCCCAGACATCCCAGTGGGCTGCATGGGAGCATTGCGGGTCACCTCTATGGTTGGGTATGAGGGCAGAGTCCTTGGAAGGGGCTTTGAGGTGAGCACAGCACCATGTCCTAGGGGAAGGTAACATCTCATTTTGCCTGATGGCACTGGGAAAATGCCACAAGACAAGCAGCCAGGCCTGTGTCTGGGCTCACAGCAGTGTGTTGGGAGGGGACAGGGACACAGCAGCATATTGCCCACAAAACCCTGCTGCAATGGCAGCAGGAGTGCCAGGGACAGGTGTGCTGGATGCACAGGTCTGGCATAGGTGCACCAGCATCCCCAGTCCAGCCTTCTCAATTCCGCATCAGTGCTGGCCACGGGGGGAGCACAACCCCAGGGTAATCTGCTACAAACCCATGTCTGGCTGGACCCTCTCAGGTCACCTGCCCTGCCTGAGGTGGCCCCTGCACTGGGAGCTGCTGACAGCCCCACGAACTCAGCCCTACAAGTGTTAGCTCATCTCCCTGCTGCTCACAAGACTTGGCAGGCACCTTCCTGTGTTCTTGCCTGTTTGGGAATCCAAATGGATGACCCCAAGCCCAGGCTGGTCTTGCTCCACCCAGCAAGAGAAGACAGTCAGCCATGCTTGGCACCCCAAGATCCCCTGGTCCCATCAGGCTGGGTGCATGGGATTCCCCACCTGGAAGGCTGACTCATGCCACTGGGAGCCCCCCAGTTCAACACACCTGCCAGGGAGGCAAGCACCATGGGCCACAAGAGCAGAGGGAACCATGCAGATGGTGAGGTTCAATGCATCACTCCAGCATACTCAGCTCTCCAGGGATGAAGAGGCCAGCACCAGAACAGACACCTGTGTGTAGGGTGAAGTTGGACCCAGACTACGAGCAAGACAGTGCCTGGCCACATGCATTGTGGCTGTGCCTGAGCTCCAGTGATGGTGGAAAGCAGAGAGGTTTCAGCTGTGCACAGGCACTGAGGCAAGGTGGTCACAATCCCCTCCACCCCAGCCATGCCAGGGTGGCCAGAGCAGAGCTACAACGTGGTCACGGCAAAAGGGAGCAGCCAGCACCAGAGGAATGTGCTGTTGCATGGGAGGGAGGAGATCACAGTAAAGGAATGTGCTGTGCCACAGCCAGGGCTGGGGGGTGGGGGGTGGGGGGGTAGCGGGAAGCGCGAGAGGAACCAGCAGGCAGGGAAAATAAACTTTGTCTCTCCCAGGGCTACAGGGCTGCAGTCCTTCTAGTCGCAATTTTTTTTTTTCCCTCCCTCTTAAATAAAACATGATGTCAGCCGTTGTTCTGGCTGCAGAAGGACTGCCAAAAGCTCTAGCCTTTTCTCAGTCATCCTCCAATCTCTGCTCACCTCCCCAGTACAGGACTGCAGACATGAGACCTAGACCCACTGGTTAGGGTCATTCTGTCTCCTGGTCCCTGCAGGATTCAGGGGGCCATGGTCACACCAAGGTCACAGCCTGCCCTTCGCTTCATCTGATCCATCAACGTTACCCCGCCAAGATGGGTCTTTTCACCACCATCACCCTTGTCTGTCTCCTTCAACCCCTTAGGAAACCCAAAGCCCTCCAAAACTCCTGAGGTGATGGTGAGCACTGAGCTGGGAGCATTGCCCACCACACAGTCAGGGTGAAGCAGGCCAGGTCTGGGATGGTTCCCACAAGGCTGTGCACAAAGTCCTACCCTGATACAATTTAATGTCTCCTCCAGATGAGGAGCAGAGGCAGATCAACACCCCTGCAAGAACACAGGCACTTTGTGGGTGCTGCCTACCCTGGAGAGCCCACAGCAGCAAGCAGAGCTGGCTGGAGGGGGCCGAGGTGGAAAGGCACTGTGACAAGTGCAAGACCGTGGAAGAGAGAAGGGTATCACATCACAGGATGCAGATCCAACCCCATCCCCAGCTGTGCTGCAGGTAGAAAGAGGTGGGGAGAGTGGGGGGGCTGTTCCAAGACCCTGATTAAGCCAGGCACAGAGGCTCACCAGATCTCACAGGGGGCTTCAGTTCCTGCTGCAAGGGCACCTCCTCTCTGTGCCTGAGCAATAACCTGTCCTGGGAGTGAAGGAGCAGCCATATCACAGCCCACAGACACTCTGCAGATTGTCAGCACCTGGGTGACCAGCAGCCCACCCGAAGCTCAGTCAGCCTAGCCCAGCCATCTGCTAGCAGCTGCTTTCAGCCTTGTGATGAGATGCCGGCTCTGCAGATGCAGCCCATAAAGCCAGAAAATCACAGGCAAGAGCACTCAAGGGGCTTGGCCCACTCCGCCCCTCCATGTCCACCCTAGCTTATCTGCCAGCTCCAGGTGGATGTAAGGCAAACAACATCCAGTTCTGGAGACTGGGATGGTATCCCAGGACCTTCCCTGGAACCACACCTGAACCTAGTGGCCATTGTGCAGCTCAGGGATTTGGAGAAACCTGGCCCATGGCAGGAGGCAGTTTTTCAGGCAGAGACATCCTCCAGAAGCAGGACTCTAAACACATTCACAAGTGAAGACCCACCACCCTCAGGAAGTCTGAATGCAGCCTGTGGTCATGGAAACAAGACTGCATGGGCAGGATACAGGCAAGGGGAATGATGCTGGGGTGCTGGCAGGAGAGTTGGACCCCTGCTGCACAAACCACACTAGGAATGGATGCATGAAGAGAAACCGTTTCGGGGAGAGAAAGGCATTGCAGAGAGCTCTGCCTGTGGAGCTCCTGAAAGCTGAAGGGTGGATGGGAAATGTGTATGAAGGGGTGACATCCTCTCCACAGCAGGGAAGCTGGGACACTGTGCCACCCTCTGGACAGGGGTGGACAGAGACATCCATACAGCAGATCTGTAGAGAAGCCAAGCTGCACTCCACTTGCCAGTGAGATAGCCACAGGCTGGGCTGCACAAGGAGGGGTATGGCCAGCACATCAGAAGAGGTCCTTATCATCACTTGAGTCCACCTCTGGGTACTTCAAAGCCAACTCCACGGTTGGGGCAAGGGTCAAGTGTGCCCCTTGATCACATCCAGTACAGCCCTATGCTCATGTGAATGGTCCTGAGCCCCACACCAACTCACCGCTCAGCAACCTTTGCAAGTGCCACCTCCTCTTACCTGGACATTTCCCTAAGGAAAAGCTCCAGGACGCCAGAGGATTATACACTTCCCTTTCCACATCAGATTATTCATGGGCAGTTAACATTTATTTCTTCCTGTGCCAAGGCCAGCCACATGATCAGGTAGCTTTCATCCACTGCCATCTTCTAGCCCTCTAAAGGCAGGGCACTTTTCTATGGCTGCCACTCCACTGCTCTTCCACCTTCTGCCATGCCATGCAGTTCCTCTCCTGCATTGCTCTCAGGATGGAAGCTATCATCTTTATGTCAAATAGAAAATGGGTTTTGACACAGCTTGTCTCCATTGTTCTTTTTCTTTTGCTGCACGCCTCTGAGGAGAGTCTGGCTTTATCAACTTCTTCAGAGGACTCGGTATCATCACACAGGGTGGCTCAGTCTTTGGTCAAATTAGTGGTCAGGCAGTTACAGCCTCTCCAGCCTGAGGCTCAACAGAAGCCATCCTCTGGTTTCCCATTGCTTAGACACATTCCCCACCATATCTCATCTCAGCAGCCTCTCACCACCATCATTGTCTCTGTGCTGCTTTAATCAGACTGTGCCCTGCTTCACAGAGGTGTCAAGGCTAGGCAGAGTAGCATTAACACTCCTGCATCTGCTGGAAGATGTTCCTCAGCATAGTTTGGGATCACTCACAGCTCTCCCAGGGGCACTTTGCAATTGCCCTATGACCCATCCTAGTTGTCCTAATCTCTGGGTTTCATGCTCTTCTAGCTAGCAAGGACACCACTAGTCTTGAGCAATTATCACTTCCCTGGCCTAGTGGGAACATGACATAAGTAGCAAACCAGGTCTAGGGCACAGCCAAGGAGTTCTACCAAGAGCAAAGGAAACAGATTGAGACATGGCTACAACATATAGGTAAGGAGTCCATCCAAGAGACAGGATAGCTACAGCATGGTGCTAGGGACCACACAGGACACAGGTCCAGAGTCCATGCAAGAGAACAAACAGGACACAAGCATACCTACAGCACTCCTCAGGAAGACTGAATTCCCAGGGCTGAGCTTAAATGGTGCTCCTGAGCCATAGGCAGGAGTGTGGATGAGACCCATGTGAGGCTGATTAGGGCAATTAAGGCCTATTAATACCCTCAGGGTCCTGACACCCTCCTACATGACTGGGAGTGAGGGTAGTAAGAGATAGCTGCTCTGAGTAGGGCATACAAGCAAAGGCTGAAGACCTCAGACAGTATCTGCTTTTGTAAAGCTCCCTCTTGACCTTAGAGTTTGGACTCCTGATACTGTTTGCATGAGGCCTTTATCTGTGCCGCGCAGGACAAACCATGTCTTGACTTGGCTTGCAGTAGAAATACTTTATGTTCCCTTTGTGGGGGTCAGGGAATAATTCAAGGTTCTTAGACATGTGTAAGTACAGGCTGGTACCATCAGCCAGGACATAAATCCCTTGGTTGAAAAGATAAATCTAAGGGCTTTCACCTCCAAGAGGTGGTGGGGAAGCAGTAGTCCTGTTTAAGATGCTGGAGTCAGCAATGTCTTTAGGCACAGCTGCAGATGCCTGAAGGTGAGGAGAGGTCTTAACTCTACATGGGGGGTGCAGCAGGTTGCTGGGGAAAGCTGGCTGTGGTGATATGTTAACTTCAAGGCTCTGCAGACACTCTTGCTCAAGAGAGCCCTGTGCCATGCAGTCCTGCAAGTGGGCTGAGCGTGTTATCCTGACCATAGGAGAGGCCAGCTCTTCCCAGATGTGTGCTGGATTATGCCTCAGCATCCAGAGAGAGCTGCAAGGCTGAGCACACCCTTCATCTGGCTCCCCAAAACCCCTAATCCAGGGGTGCATTGGGTCCAGGTGCTGTCTTTCCTTGGTTGTGCCCATCCTATGGGCTTCCATCTGCAATTGGGTGCCCTTTCTGGTGCTGCCAGCCCCTTTGCTCCCAGCTGGGCCGTACAGGTCATGTCTTCTCCAGCTTGGTTCCCCTGCCTGCCTTTTCCTTCTACCCTTCACACCCACCCCACAGAAGCCCGCCTCATCCTGCCTTTCCTCTTTGCCACCACCCCAGCCAAATGGAGATTGTGAGTCCATCACCCCAAACTGTCCACTCTCGGAGGAGTGTCAGTTTAAGTTTTTTGGTCAGCTGTTTGAGGCCCGAGGCCAGCTTTTGCCAAGCCTCTCAGATTTACGGTCAAGATGATTTTGGCCCTGGCAGCAACAGCTTGCACTGGCTGAGCCCGTGGGGATGTGAATGCATGGATGTGCCTAAGGAGCTGCCTTCTGCAGCACCAATGGGGCAGTGAAGCCCCTAAGCCAGAGCCCAGCCACATGCTGTTTGTCCCCAGCCCTGCTCCAAATCTCCCCTCCGATAGCCCCACGGCAGGGCTCTCTGCTCCAGCCCTACAGTGGGATGTCCTTCTCCCCCTCCAGTGCCCCAGGGATGTGGGGAGTGGGGCACATGGATGCGGTGTTCCTATGTGGCAGTGGGGGTTCATGAGTCCTCCTTGTGCCTCTTGCTGCCCCACCCACTCCGCAGCATGGGCAGGGCACCGTGTAAAGGACGGAGCACCCCCAAGGTTTGCAATCACTTCTGCTACCATGTCCCTGACCCCTTCTTACCATCCAGGTCCAGCCCCACAGCGCAGCCCTTCACCTGGCCACCACAAATGGGTGGGGTGTGATGTCCCCTCCACCTTCCCCAGTTCTTCACTGCTCTCAGTATGGGACTCTTGGAGGGTAACAGGGACATTGTGCTGTCCTGGCGTGGTGACTGTCACTGGCTTACAACCAGCATCCAAGGAAAGGAGCCGGGGAGGTCAGCCACCTCTGGGTGTCCACTCCACAGAGACCAGGATGCATCCCATAGTTTCACCTTGAGAACCAGTCACGTCCAGTCCCAGAGAGCTGTCCCCTCTGACCAGTTAAGCAGGACATTTCCTTCTCTCTCTGCTCACTCACACATCTTGAGTGTGGCGTGGTGTCATGATGCATGAGATGCAGGGGCTGGGGAGGGTGTGCAGGGCAGCGGGAGCTACGCTGTGCCCAGCAGCCAGGGCTCTGCTCCCACCCCAGCCCTCTTCCTCTGCTTGCATAACTGCAGTAAACAACTCCCCACATGAAAAAATATGTCAGAAGCATGGGAAGAGAGGGGAGCTGTTTCCAATTCTGGACCTCTTGAAATTCCTCCTTCCTGGAATGAGGTGAAAAATACGGTCCTGATCCTGGAGATAAGGCCAGAAACAATCAACATGTGAGATGTCTGCAAGGATTTTGTGCCATCCTGGTCACCAAAGTGGGGTGAGGATGTTGCTAACACAACCTGCACAGATCAACCAGCAGCTCAGATCTAAGATGGGTGCTCGGGGTGACATCTGCTCCTCTCCAGGGTTACAATGGAAAGGTCATGGAGTGGCACCCTTATCTAAGAGGTAGAGAAATCTGAGCAGGGAAGAAAAGGCCAGAAGGTGTTCCTCAGTGCAGAGTTTATTCTGTGCTGCCAAAAGGTGTCAAGCTTTCCTCAGGCAATGCCAGAGCTCACTCTCAGAGCCTCTGTCCATAAATTGAACAAGCACTGAGCAGAGCAAGCATGGTGTCCATCTCTGTCCTTCTTCTCCCAAGGCTGGAGCATCTTCAGAAACTCTGCCTCCAGGCTGCAGGCTGACAAAATTTAAAAAGGAGAAGGAAGCATCACTATGGGCATCCTAGAGTCAGTGGCTTTGATGTTCCTCCCAAGAAGCAGCCCATCATGCCACAGAGTAAGCAGACCATTTGCTGTCCTTGGCCTCCATCCAGCATGGAGACACTTCTCCAAAGTCTGATAGAAATTTTGGGTGTTCTCCAATGTTGGCAAAATCACATCCTAAAGTGTAGGGAACAAATGGCAGTCTTTCTCCATGCATGGTTCTGCAGCCTGTTCAAGACTATGTTATAGGCTGAGAAATGCAATTTTCCTTGATCTTCCTTTATCAGAAAACCAGATGATCAGAGAATAACTTATTTTTTGAGAAACATCCAACTTTTCTAGTCCAGTTGTGCTCAGAGCAGGGCTAACTCCAAAGCCAAATCCATTTTCTCAGGGTCTTGCCCATGAGCAACCTTATCTGGTCCCTGTGCCAGGGCTGCACAACACAATTTTTCTTGTGTCCAGTGGTACCTTCCTTGCTTCAAACTTCTGTCCATTGCCTATTTTCCCCTTAGTGTTCACCATTTGGGAAAAGCCTGGCTCTGTCTTCTCTACAGCTCACCTTAGGCAGAGGAAAATGCAATCAGATCCACCTTTTGACCTCTCTTTTCCAGGCTGAATGACCCCAGCTCCCTCAGCCTATTTTCATACACCTTCCCTCCAGATGTTGGCTATGCTCTTGCTAACACAGCACACCAATTGGCTTTCATTGCTGGAAAAGCATACTGCTGATCCATGGTTAACTTGTCTACCCAATCCCTATGTCCTTTGTTGCAGAGCTGATGCACCCAAGCTGGCTGGTCCCCAGCCCGTCCTGACACATGGGACTCCATCCCAGATGCAGGACACAGTAGTTGTCTGTGTTGAACTTTACAAGGTTCCTCTTGTCCCATCCATCCAGCTTGTCAACAAGACAGAGGGACCTCAAGGTCCCACCGGCTGCCTTTATCTGAACTTCAATGATTGCTTCCTTCCAGCACATTTTCCTGAACAAAGAGCTGCCAGACTATTCCCAGGATCATTGTCGCTGCCATTTGTGCAGACCAATGCAACATTTGCTTCAATCCAGACTTCTGGAAAGCAGTAGCTCTAATGTTAAATTGCCTGCTTCAGTTGACAGAGCAGCTGCTACATTCTTCGTCACCCTGAGCACCCTCAGCTCTACTATGCGGATCTGTTTTCTTTTTTAACGTATCATTTTGTTCCAGAACTTTTTCTTCTGGTAGCTCAGGACTAAGATATAGGTCTGCTTTGCAAACATCTGGGATGGGTTAAGCATGTATTTCTCCTTGCTCATAGGATGAATCATGGAAGCACTCTTCACCTGCTTCAGTGCAAAGTCACCTAAGTTACATTGAACTGTCAAAAGGTTTGTTTTCCTTATAGTTGGGTTTCCAGGTGCCTCTGCTGCCCTAAAGCAAACCTGGGGGTGTTCACTACTGCTGAAGACATTGACAGGTTCCTCCAGTGGAACAAGGAAGGAGGCAGAGGCATGTTTCACCTAGCTCTGGTTATGATTTCATTTCAGTCCTGGCCAGTGTTCAACACTCCCTCTCAAATTAAATCATTCCTGCTGCCCCATGACACTGGAGATGCTGTTTTCTCACCAGTGCAGCCAGCCTAGAGGTGCTGGAAGGTTTCAGAGGGGATCAGACCATCTTGTGGGTCCAAGTGATGCCTTTGCTTCAAGGATCTATCTCAGGCTTACACTAGCTTCAGGAAGCTTGTGGTCTCCCCTTGGAGGCATGGAGATCTCCCCTTGACTACTGATGCCTTTCCCTGCTCCTCTAGTGTCTGGGTTGGGGACTTCAGTCTAAGTCAAGATGTTTCTGGATTTCCCCCAATATCTTTTTGTCCCTTTTCCTGCTTATGGTTTCACAGCCTTTTCCCTCTTGACAGACTTAAAGTAATTCTTGTTCCTGCACTCTTTCTTCACTTAAATTTTGTGAGCCTTTAGTGGCTTGTACAGATGCTGAAGCAGCCTCTACATTCAGTTGAAGGACTTTAATTTAATTCCTTTTGTGCTTAGGGCATTTTTATCAGCTTCCTGTTTCTCTTGAAAATTCCCCGTCTCTGTCTCAGAATGATCCTTCTTACTTTTCCCATGGTTTCTCCACAAAACACTGACACAATGTTCGTGGCAGCTCAGTTTTCATTGCTATAGCACTTTATCTGCAGTTACTTGAATGTCATTCCTTGAGCAAATGCCCTGTAGTTAAGAATCAGCACTTGGACAGACTCCCCTTGGTTTCTGTAGGTGCTGGATCAGGAATGATGTCCCAGTCACTGCCAGGCCTTCAGGTATTTAACTCCTCTTCACACCAGGAAGAAGAGAGCACCCAAGTGTCTTGAAGACCCTCACTCCTGTGAAGCACATCATGGAGGGGAACGTTGCCTTTTCATCCCTTCATCCAAGAGGAAGTCCTGTGAGCTCATGGATCTGCTGGGTCAAGGCATCACCTCCACACTGACTTAGTGTGAACCCCTAAAACTAAAAAAACGATGGTCTTCTCCAGCCTTGGAGCTGTATTTCAAGGATATTCCTGTATTCATCTCCAGCAGATCTGCCCCACCTCAAAGATGCTGGCAGTCTCCCCAACATCTGCCTCATGCACCTCACCAAGGACCAGGCTTCCTTCTGCAATGCATATCACCCATCACCTCTCTGCACCTGGGCATGACCTTGGGCTGAAAGAGTCTCTCCAAGACTGCAAGCTCTTCTCCCTCACTTCTCTCTTGAAAACACAATCCACCAGCTAATGAGCATCGGCATAGCACAAAAAAACCCCAAGAAACAGTTCCAGCGCAACATGCAAGGTGTGAGTTCTCATGGAGCTGGTAGGTGGGCAGTGAGACACGCACAGCCCCTGCTAGACCACTGGCCCAAGGGCCCTGCTCTTACTGCATGGTCTATACAACAGCATGGTGCTCATCCCCACCCCCCCACCCACCCCCTTTGCACAAATGCTTATGGCTCTTTTCCTTATCCTTGTTCAATATCTATTTATTTAACCCTCAGCTGTTACTGGCCAACCCCTTCTTGCTGAGCACTATTGGAAGGTGTCCAGTTGTGATCCAATGCCCCTGGAGATCACCTTTAAGGTTGCTGAGCACCACACGTAAGAGCTGTAGTCCCTTCTCATTTGCTTGCTCCCTGAGGAGGTCTTGTCCAGCTGATGAACAGGCTGGTCCCTCACTGAGAGCCAGGCATGGGCTAAGTACAACACTTCCAAATAATGAAGCTGATTTTGAGCCATCTGACAGCTAGTGAGGATGAGAAAAATGTTTGAAAAGAGGAAAACATATTTATTCTGATGCTTACATAACACAGAAACAGCTGAACAGATTTTGTTCAAACCATCCCCAAATAATTCTTCGGGTTTTTGGGTTGAGATCAAGCATGAACAAATTCTGTCCAAAAGGATATTTTTTGAGAGATGTATAAACAACTGAAAATAGGGGTTTCGGCTGGAATGTGTTCCTCAGCCGTAACTCGAGTGTTGCAAGAGCGGTTTGTGTGTGCTTCTCCGGGGAGTGCGGTTTGGCGGCAACATGCGGGATTTAGCTCTCCAGTCTCGCATCCTCCCCTATTGGAGAGGACTCCTCTACTCTAAACTTAGAAGTATCTTATGGGATCTGTTCCACTCGTGATGGGGCCTCATTGGCAAGCAGCTCCGGTGTGTAATTGTCCCGTCTGGTAGAAATGTTCCCTATGTTTTACTTCAGACTGGCCCCTGCTCCATGCCAACACATTGCTGTGATACTGTCTGCAGCCACCCCCGTCATCAGCGCCTGGCTGCACACTTGCTGCACTCCTTTTTCACACGCCGACTTCAGATCTCCCTTCACCCTCTCCCCTTGCTGGTCAGTATCCAGGTCCTGGACTGTCCCACTCCCAGAGTCTCTGCTACTCTGCAGTGATGCTGAAGCGGGCAGACAGGCCACATTAGAGGGGCAGGAGTCTCCCAGGGTGGTGTGCTGCCTGGTTCCTTGCAGTCAGCCTGCTTGCCCCCCTGCCCCCAGCACCGGTGCAGGGAGAGGCTGTTGGCATCGTGGACAGGGCTGATGTGGCATGGGGGACGGCCCAAGCTGCAGTCCCCTCCAAAATGTTCACCAGCTCATGGCTGGCCATGAGCTAGCCCAGATTACCTCTGATAGCCAGGAGGTCACAGCATTTACCTCCCCATGTCCTTCTTCATCTCACTGCACTCCCAGGAACCAAACCACTTCACCAGCCCCTTTGCCAGATCAGTCCATCTCTGAAGATCTGTGAAGGTCCTGGGCAGGGCCAGCTCCAGCAGCCACCAGTGTCCCACACAGCTGGCCAAGTGTTGGGGCAACATACCACAAGCTCTGTCCTCTGCTCTGGCCAAGCAGGTTCCTCTGCCCCTTCCCCAGAACAAGGACAGAACAGTCCCGGCCACAATATTTTGCCTGGCATGGACATGCTGTAGACGAATGCGCTTGTTATTTCTGTCTGCTCATCCTGAGTTTGTAACGGTGACTAATGCTTTTTCTGGCTGGGAGGGGGTTAGCATGTGAGCAAAGTGACTGCAAGGAAACAGGCAGTTCCTCTAATCCCCCATCACTGGCGACACCACTTGTCCTGTTTATCCAGTCAGGAGTGGGCCAGGCATTGGTCTTATTGCTGGGACCTACAGAGACTGTGCTCTGGGGGCCAGCTGGGGACATGGCACCCCTCAAGCTGGCAGCTGGTCTGGTGTGGGGCAACCTGCCCTCAGCAGTGTGTCTGGGCAAACACTTCATTCCTGCGTCTGGAATCTTTCTGATGCATCCAAAGAGACCAACCATGGTCTCTGTCCAATGCTGAGACCATGCTGGAGCCCACGGGCTGAACACGAGACGTGTACAATTAATGTTTCCAAGGAGAAACTCAAGGCACGGTGCTGGAAACCTGAAAAGCTCTCAGAGCTGCCTCCAAACACCGTGGAGGCAGCAGACCCTGGCACAAGGTGGGGAGGTGGGGAGGACGAGGAGCCAAGAGGCAGCATGACTGAGTGACCCCACACCATGTCCACCTCCTGTGTTCCTGCCCTGAGCTGTGCTCTCTTGGCCAAGCTCGCGTTGGAAATGAGCAGTGCATTTGGGGCAAGGAGAAACGGCTGATCTCAGTAGAGACGGTCTAGCGGAGGGGGTGTCCAGCTGTCAGTAGGTGTTCTGTCACAAGCAGGCATCCCATCACAATGGAGAGATCAGATTTTATTTCCTGTTTCTTTTCTGTGAGCAACTTTTTTGCTTCCAAACCGTGTACCCGCTCCCATCCAGAATTTGGCCTGAAACAGTAACAATTAAACATGACTTTTTTCACTCAGAAGACTGCCCAGCACCACAGGACAAGGTGAATTCAGATGAAATCCAGAAACTGGGGTTCACTGTCCCCTTGGACAGTGGGGTATCCTCTGCTCCAAGGTAATGTGGAGGAGGTGGAGTTGTGGGGTGCCTTGATGGGGTCAAGGACTGTCTGCTTTCAAACCAAGGCTTCTCCAGTGAGCAGAGAGACATGGTCTTCCTGCATGGAGGGCAAGATAGATTTGTCCCGTGTTTGCAAGGGTACATCTGCAGGCAAATGCCACAGTACATGTGGGTTTGGACCCTTCATCCACAGCCTGAAGCTTTCCCCAGACCTTCCTGGCTGGAGGACCCTCAACCATTGCTGCAAGAGCTGGATCAGGAAAAGCCAGCAAGAGCAGATGTTTCTGTATTGTCTGCCAGGATCCTAAAGTCTGGCCAGGGGTCCAAGAATGACAGCCATGGTTGTCCTCGGGCTACAATCAGTCAGAAAGCGATGCTGCCAGCCACAGCTGTCCAGTTGCTGTCAATGAAATCACCCCTCCAGTGCCTGTCCCAGCACACCGGTGGTCAGCTCATGGCCTGGCTTGGCTGGTTTCTGCCTCCGATGTGTCTGAGGTTGCTCTTCTGTCATTGTGGCCTCCACTGGCTCAGGATTGCCGCTTCCATTCCCAGCTCCTTCTCCACAGAGGTCTGCACTGAACAGCACCGAACTTGGCTCAATGGCTGGTTCGGGCTGTCAAGAAGTGTGCCTCAGGATGTAAGGACATGGAAGTCAGGATCGGCGTGGCAGTCTGATTTCCAGGGTTTTTGTTCAGGAAAGCAGCAGCTCTGTGCATGTCACCATCCAGGACAAGCTAGGAGTCCTGCAGCTCCCCCCACCCAGCCCAACTCCTGCTGGTTTGTACACCTCTGACCAAAGTCTGTGGGTGGTGAGGGCCACCCATGTTGCTGGAGACAACCCTGCGCCTGTCCGTGACAGCTTCCCTTCCTGAGACCTTTCATCTCCCCTTCAGCACAGCCCATCACCTCAGAGCCAACACCCAGCCAGGCTGTTAGCACCTCTCTCCTCCCTGCAAAGCAGTCTTGTGCCTGGCTAGCTTCTGCTCTTATCTGCAGCATCCCTCACCTCCCCACCCTTCCCAGTGTCCCCCACCGCAAGGACCTCAGAGGCAGCTGCAGCCAGACCGAGCACATCCCTCCTGGTACGCTCTCAAACAAGCCCCGTGGTACTTGCTGCTGTTGTGCAAGGCCTTCACACCCACAAAATCTCTCCTGAGTTATTCCCTACACTATCCCACAGTTGCCTGTTGGCACCTCCAGATTTATTCCTCACATTGCAGAAGTATTTGGGATTTCACTTATGTCTGAACACGGGCTGCATTCGTATGCAGGGGATGTCATTTGATTACATCCAACCCAAATGCTAATCCCTCTGTATAAAGCCTCTGTTGTGCTCAGTCTGTACTGTTTGCCTATGTCAGGATCTTTTCTGAATTTCATTAGAGGAAAGACTTGCTTAAGTAATCTGGGAAACAATTTGGAAATACTTTTACTTATAAAAGCAGTGAGTTCAGTGCGCTGTCAGTCATGGATTTATATCGCCTTTGTTTGTGAACATCCAGATGGTATTCTCTGACTATTAAAATGCTTTTCATGATGTTCACAATGATTATTCACTTAGAAATTCCCACAGGAAGCTGTCAACCCACAATTTGTCAGTCTCCTGCTTGAAAAGCCTCAGCCAGTCTGACAAGGGGCTGAAACCGCCCCAGCCCTCCAGGTGACACGACTCCTCTCACCCAGTGAGGACTATACAGTGCACCTCACAGCGCCAGTGCTGGGGAGCATCCCCTTGGCAGCACACACTGGTCAGGCACTCTGCTCCCACACCAGTCCATCCAGACACATCCCCCGGGAGCCCCAGCCATAGCAAGCCTGGCTGCTGTGGCAGCTCTAAATGGGAGCTGGCTTTTTGGAAAGCCTGGCCCCGGCTGTGGTGCTGAGTGCTGGGAAACCTGGCACTGAGCTCCTCTGAAATCTGGCTCTTGACACTTAATGACTTTCTCTCATACAACATGCTCTGTTATTTAACTAGGAATAAAAGTTGGATGTTGATTACCAGACTCTTTCTCCATCCTTTGCTGTTTCTGAAGCTGCTCTGCATCAGCATCCCTCCCACGTTCTGCTGCTTTCACCATTGCTCATGATTTTACGCAAGTGCAGTGATCGGCTCCTTGGGCAGTTTCTGTGCTTCTTCAATGACTGTTCCTGGCCTTGCTGAGCTGCACTGGGATGGTTTGTCCGCCATCGGCCAGGTTTGCTCTCTGGCAGCCCACCTGCTGCCTGAATCAGGAGGACGGCTTGATGCCACCCAGACTTGGCCAAGAAGCACAACAATGCCACGTTGTGCAACAGCCTCATTTCCCCTCCAGAATGAGACACAAGGAGCTTGTGGGTTCCCTGATTGCTCCTGCCAGAGCAGGGTTTGCCCCTGCTGACAAGTCACCTCTGCTTGTCTACACCAGATGCCAAGCACCTACTATGTCCCCATGCTGTCAACCAGTCCTGGCCCTGGAGAAGCTGGTGGTCCCTGTGCCACACCATCACCGGTTGATACCTTAGCTCTCACTTACTGTGCCCCAAACTCAGGGAGCAGGGAGGCTTTGGCCCTGCTACCTCTCTGCAGCATGCAGGAGAGGTGGAGACCTCTTCCAGGGTTATTCAGGTGCATCTCTGCCTCCCCTCCCACCCTCTCCCCTTGCCTTCCCTCAGCCTCTCTCTCCATCTGGGCTCGGGATGGCTGAACTTTCGCCAGTGCTGGAAAGCGGCTTCACCGCCACGGAGACAGCATTTCCTCCTCTCCAAAGTGCTATAAAACCGGCCGTGAGCTGGCCGCTCAACTCCCAGACTGGCCGTTTCTGTCCAAGACCCATGCATCCCCAGGCGCAGCACAGAGGTGCCCTGCATATTGACTCGACACCTTTCATCTTGCTCCAAGCATCCCTGGACCAGCCAGCCAGCCCACCGGACCACCCTTCCTTCCTCCTTGGAGGAAAGTGAACAGCCCAGCGACCGCGCACTTACAAAGCGAGGCCTCAGACGCCTTGTTTTTTCTGCTGGCTCGGCAGGGCTGGGAATTGGCTCCAGGTGTTTTCACTCGGGTCTCACATGAGAGAGGGTGCTGCAGAGGAAGAGGCTGTCTGCTGGGCTCAACCATGGCCACCAGTCCACAAAACATCACACTTCATCAGCTCCCCGGGGAGCATGGCACGGTGGGGGACGTCGTGGAAGTGCCTCCCTCTTCACACATCCCGGTCAGGGTCAGCTCGGTGGAGGGAGGGAGCAGGGTTCTCCATCCTAGGAATGTCAGCCACATGGGGAAAATGGTTTTCAGCCGTAAATGCACCTCCAGAATGAGAATGGGTCCCATGGCAGGCTGACTGCACAGCAAGCATGCTTTGCCACACAAAGGTGTGCACACGCATGGGCAGCACACACAAACACGAGCCTCCCCGCGTTGCTAAACACATGCCCCGTTATACAAACAGTGCACGGCCAGCCAAGGAACGCAGCACAACCAGCCGCAGCATGCCAGAACGAACACACACATTGCGGAGTGCACCTCATTTACAAAACACCACCAGACACACACTCTAAACACAAACCACATGTTGGCCGGCACACACGCCCTCCCTGTGCAGACCAGCACAACATCACTTGCCACCAGAGACACGCATCGACACATGTGCACACACATCCCACCAGGCACATGCTACCCAATGCGCTCTCCGCAAGCACACACAGTATCACTGTGAGCCTTGCCACCCTTGGAAGCAGGCACACCTCCGGCCAGCCCCACACTGATGGTTGGACCTGCCCTCCACATGGGGACATCTTCCATCCTATCCGGCTCCCCCATGTTGGCAATGCCAAAGGCCAGGACTGGGAAGTGCCCTCAAAGAGTCCTGGTGGTCTCCTGCTCCCTGGTGTGGTTGGTGTGACAGGGATCACCTATCCCTGGGGTGTGGGACACCTGCTCTGACAGCCTCCAGGCATCAGGGCACCCTGCCCTGCTCTGCTGCCCATGCCAGGAGTGACAACAGCAGTGAGGGACATCTCTGAAGAAGCAGCAGGAACTTGAGGACCATTAGAAGCTCTCAGCAGAGGAGGAAAACCCCAGGTCCCTCTGATGTGGATGCAGAGGACCTGACCCTGAAGTGGGAGGTTGGGAGCAGGCCTACGCCCTCCACCAGAGAAGACCCCAGCACCAAGAGCTGGGCCTTGCTGTGGATGGGGCATCTTGTCCTCCAGGTATCCAACACACCTCAGGGTTGTCATCTGCTGCTGGGCATCACCTCAGGTCTCTCAGGTCATACGCGTACACACACACACACACCGAGCCCAATTTCAGGGGTCCTCGGGCTTTGGTCCCTGTAGCCCTCCACTGTAAGAAGGGCTGGCAGGGCTGCTTGACTCATGAAGCACATGTGTCATGCCCCTCTCATGTCCATTTAGGGCTTCTCAGGCAGCCCAGTACTGGCAGCATTCTCCTGAGGCTCACCAGACCCCAGGTGGAGAGTCTGGACCTGGGCTGAGACGGCATGGTCACACCTACAGCATCCCTAGCCAGGGCTGTGCCTTTGAAGAGTTTTTTCCTTCAGAAACACAGCCAGAAGGAAAAGTGAGAAAGCCGCCGCACGAGAGTTGGTCAGAAACATTTAGACAAGACATTTCTCCATTGGAATGTGCTGGCTCATTGCAATGTTTTGTGGAGACGGTTTGATTGCAGTTGAACTCTGCCAAGAAACTGCCAGACCTGCTGCCTGGCAATCCTCCACCTCCCCCTGCTCCTGAGCATCTGCCTGGGGCATGGGCAGCAGCCCAAGAGCCTCGAGAGTCTGCAAGCCATAGGTCTCCACTCACTGCTCCATGAGAAGCTCAGATCCCATGGCTGGCCTGGGTTTTGGCTGGAGGACAGAGCAGCAAGAGGAGTAGCATGAAGTCAGCATTCCCAGGAATTCCCTGGGCCTGGGCGTCAGGGCATCTGGCTTTGGATCCAAGCCCCCCGCCCCTGAAAAAAAAATCTGTCAACTGGAGAAGCTCCGTGTCTTGGGTTCATTCTATGACCAAGCAGAACCAAATCTCCAAATGTCAGATTTTGGGGCAGAAACCAGACTTGCTGCTCTCCCCTGACCCAGCTGCCACAAGCGCTGCATTGGTACCAGGCTCTAGGAGCTCCAGCAGCTCCAGGAGCTCCAGTCCCCAGGGAGAAGGGCAGGGATGTGACAGCAGAACCTGCCACCTGTGTCTGTCTGCTGAAGAACAACCGTCTTCCCCAGGCAGGTTCAGAGACAAACTTTGGGTAAAAGGTGGGGAAAAGCTTCACATGTTAAGCATCAGCTATATGTGTAAATCCTTTCGATTTGAAGAGGTGAAGTATATACATTGCTGTCACAATGAAACAGGGACTAGATCCCCAACTAAAAGTACTTTGCAGCACAGGAGAGAGATTTCTCTGCTCTTGGTAGAAAAGCAGAAACCATGCATTTTGTGGCCAAGATTTGGGGTGTTTATTCCTGTGGCCAACATGCAATACTGAGTCTGGAAAGGATCCCAGTGTGGAGACAAGCAAAAGAGGTGGGGGACGTCCATCTCTGGAGGTTTTCAAGCCTCAGGTGGACAAAGCCACAGCCACCCTGAGTGCTGGGGATGGTCCTGCTGCAAGTCAGAGACTGGATTAGAGCCTTCCAGAGCTCCCCCTCCCACCAAATATTGGGGGTTTCTGAGAGAACCACCCCAGGGGATGGTTTCAAAGGCTAGACCTTTCCTGCCAGGAGATGCAGGTGCTCTGCATGCAGGCTGAGGACCATGTTTCATACAGCTGTTTCTCCACATTCACACTCCTACCAGCCTGACTGCAGTCACAAGGAGCCACAGACCAGGCAAAGAGACCATGTTTCACACGACACGTGTGGACGGCTGACAGCCTAGCAGCCACTGCGCAATTACCGGTGAGGGATCGCTTCCAGCGAACACCAGGGTTCTGCGATGTAATTCTAGAGGCGGTAGTTGTGTCAATGCAGTACGCTGTTATGGGACAGGTAATTCAATCCGGCCCCAGATTTCAATTAGAGACTAAACAATATAAAAGCCACATGGAATACGTGAAATGTAATTGAACGCTGGCTGGCTGTCAGCTCTCAGAAGCAGCTGAGATGAGGCCCATCACTTGAGTGAGTTCCTGCAGTCCCAGTCCTCCGCTATTTAACATGAAGACAACATGATTAATATTGTAAGTGATTAATGGATGAAAAACATGATTAATATTGTCTGCAGATGGCATGGGCTGTGGTGGAATACAGCAACCGCTATGCCTGTGAGAAGCAACGTGTTTTCAGCCGTGTGTGAAGCCACTCCAGCAGGAGCAGGGCACAGGCCAGGGGCTCTGGCCCCATGTCCACAGACCAAGGGTCCTGACCCCCATTCCCAGAGGTGGAGCACTCCCTCCCAGGAGGCAGCCTCGGGGTCTGGTAGGTTATTTGTGATCACAGTCCTCAAAGCAGCAACACAGGGGAGCTGGAGCAGAAGCGGGAAGACTGCAAGTGTCCTGGTGTGCCCCCACCAGGTGCTGTGCTCAGCTCACACCCATCACAGGGGAGGCTGGCTGGAGAAAAGGTCGGGAAAAGTCACAAAAATTATTATAGAGAAGAAAGCAGACAGTACCAGGAGCCACTGAGCTACAGGAGACACCTCATGATGTCCACACAAACACTGGTGGGCGGTATGGGGGGGTTCCATGACTATTCACAGAGTCGTGTTTGCAGTCTTTAACTTTTAGAGACTGATTGCTTTAAGCAGCACCTCTTGAAGAAGAGAACAAAACTCTGTCCCTGGGGAGCTACAGGCAGGGAAGGTCCCAGGTACAGTGGAGTGGGCGGGAGCTGGTGTCCCAGCAGAGACCTGGCAAGGGACAGCTCACCGTGGTCACCTGCCACTGATGAAACCCTCACCAGGTAAAGGGGCAGGATCACAGAAAACCTTTGGAAGGATGAGCAGGACAAGGGTTCAGAGACTGACATCTGCTGTGTAAAATGCAACAGGTTTTCACCCAACAGTGCTGCAAGGGCTGGAAACAGGTAAATCCTCCTGGGAGCGCTGGTAGGTCCCAGTGCCCTGTGAGTGGTCCCAGCAAGGGAAATGGCCCAGCGCCAAGCTCCAGGGAGGACCCTGCCACTCTCCTTGGAGCAGAGACCCCTGTGGAGCAGTGGCCACCCACCAGCACCCCACAGCCACAGTGCAGGGAGGCACAATTTGCTCCCCACAAATGAGTGAGACCATCTCAGGTCCCCCCAACACCAGCAGTGACTGCTCCCCTGCAGCTGGCTGGGGGATTAGCAGCACATACCAGCCATCAGCAGCCGCAGCGTCAGTGCAGCATGGACCAGCAGGGCTTTGCCAGCTGCCCCTCAGGGATTATCATGACTCACTGGCACGCTTTCAGAAGTATTTTTCCCTGCAGAAATGGCGAGCTCAGCCAAGCTGTGCCACAGGGAAGCTTAGCAGGGAGGGTGGCCCAGGGGTGATGCACAATGACCTGAAGGTGGAGGGGTTGCCCTCCTCGGGGGGCTGCCAGCACCCACAGGAAGCACTTATGACAGTGGTCCCCAAGGCTCTGCAGCTCCCGGGGGACAGCTGGGCTGCCAGCGGCCAGGGGAAGCAGACATGCGTGTGCAGGGAGGAATGTTTGCTCAGAGCAGGTCCAGCCACTGCGTTATTTCTGATCCCAAGAGGCCCAGAGGGAGGGCTGTTTATCAGGGATAGACTGTACCAGATTGACTTGGCATCTTTATAAAAAGAAACAAAGCTAAATTTTAGTTTTGGTTTGGTTTTTTTTAAAGACAAAAGGTAATTATGAGGAAAGTTGGAGAAGGAGGGTGACATGGGCTCATGTGCGCTATAAGGGAGAGGACAGGGTGTGCTGGAGGGTCAGACACAGCAGCTAGAAGAGCTCCTTACAATGCATTTTTGGGGCCAGGTCATCAGCGTCCCTGAAGAACAAGAGGCATAGCAAGGAATACTGTGGATCAGGAGGCTTCAGGAGAGGTACAAATGGCTGACATTGAGATATGGAGTAAAAGAAAATGGGCATGGTGTGGTGCTGCAAGAAGGTTTTGGTCTTAGAGCCTCCCATGGGAGCTATGCCATAAGAGGTGACTTTGGAGGATGCCTCCGAGGCAAAAAACAGTATGCAGATGTCAACCTTAAGCCAGCAATGTGACATGGCTGTGTCAAGAGGTTCAAAGGGTCAAAAGGATCCTGGGACCACCAAGTCTGGATTCTGGGATCAGGAAGATGAGATCCTGGGAGATGGGAACTGCCACCTCTGTGCTGCTGCTTTTCCACCATGTGCCCTTGTCCTCCCCCTCCCTGGGAAGCACAGACCCACGGTGGAGCTGTGCACAGGTCTCCAATGCAGTTCCCTGAGGTCCTGACAGCTGCCTATTGTCTCATGGGTATCTCCTGTCCAGCCACGTGCTGGACTGTTTGCTGATGCTCACGGGGGGTCTGGCCCACTCAGAGGAGAGGACAGAAGTACTGCATGGCCTCAGCACACTGGAGGGACATGACAGCTGGGGTTTCATCATGGCTTCCAAGGAAACAAGACCTTGGCCACTACCAAGGGATGTCTCAGATGGGGAGTAAGCACCTTCAAGTGTCCATGTGGGACTGGAGGTGTCTCTGGCCCATGGGGTGGGCTCCTGGAAGATTCACACTGGGCATCCCAAGCACATGGTGGGGCTGAGACAGGCTAAACTGCTCCATGAGGAGCTACAGGGCTACAAGCTAAAGGGCATTATCAGCTGCAGGATGTCCTGGCTGGCAGGTATCTGTGCCATGCCTGGGGCGGCCTCCCAGCCAGGGAACAGGGCCAGCAGAAGCACAGGGGTGGGGACAGGGATGGGATGACGGCAGTTCTGGGCCACACATCTGCCAGGGCAAAGCTTGGTCAAGGGGTCGGTTTGGTCTGGGAGGCGAGCTTGTGATGGAGATCGTGGTGCTGGCTGTGCGCACACCCCTTGCCCACAGAAGCAAGCAGGGATGCACAGGCAGAGCAGCCATCCCTGCCGGGGCAGCCCACATGGGGCAAGAGCTGGCACGAGGCAACTTCTTTCAGGAAGGCTCGCCCGCACAGCTCTCCAGGACTCACTCTCTGGCACCAGGAGCCAACTTCCAGGAACTCCTGGCTGCCTGGGAAAGCCTCGGCTGCCTGCATGTCTCCAGCCTTTTAAGGAGCTTATCCTCCACAGCTGAACTCCCCCTGCCTTCTCTGAGCATCCTGGACAGCGCGGCACAGGCACAGGCTGCGCTCCAGCATGCCGTGTGCTGCCAAGCAGGCAGCCCCTGCCACGGGGACTGCTTGCCTGCACTGCCAGATGCAGGCAAGATGAGCCAGGGACCCTGCCGCACCTGGGCTTCAGAGGCAGCAGAGGGGACTGCTGGGTGGGAAAGAGCCTGAGCAGGGATTAGAGGGCTCTCCAGACCTAAGCACATGCAGAAGGTGTTGAGGTGCATCACTGTGACACCTCCTCTGAGCACTGTAGCGTGTGTAAGTAAAGCATACAGCCGCTGGGTTGGGGCTGTGTGTCTGCACAGGGGCAAGTGCCCTGAATGGTCTAGCAGGAGGGCATCCATGGCTGTGTGTAAGCACACATGTGCACACGTGCACTCACTGCTGCACCTCCTTCACAACATATGTGCATCTCTGTGGACGTAGTTCCATTGATGCATGTTTGTCTGGGTGTTCCTGTGCATAGCCTCAGTTTGTGCCTGTGTCCTGAAACATGTGCATGACTCATATCGGTGGTAATAAGCATGGCCCCTGTCTTCTTGTGTCTGTGTTCACCTGTGTGTGCAGCATTGCTGCGGCCAGGTGTGTGCATGCAAATGTGCACGTCTGGCTGTGCCATCACTGCATGAAGCCAGTGCACACAGGTTTGTTGGAGCGCCATAAACTGTGGCTGCATGGACATGCGCCCTGCAGTGTGCACACCCAGCTGCTCACCATGGCCAAACCCTCCGGCATCAGGGGCTGCACATGGGGCAGGGGAGGGCACAGCTCCTGCTGTATTGTTTGGGACTGTGCTGGTCCCCACGTGCGGCAGCATCCCCTGCCAGCTCTCCCAGCAGTTGCCACTTCCAGAAAAAATCTCAGACTTTGCTGAGGGCCACGGCTTCCTCCAATTGTCCCCTGAGCAGCTCTGCTGGGCTTGGCATGGGGCTGTGATTAGCCCATGGCCTTGGCACCGCGGATACCAGGGGCACAGTGCTAGGTGGTGTGGCAAGATAAGGGGCCCAGACACAAATAACAGCACAGCCAAGGCTGCCGAGGCACTGGGACGGGAGATTTCAAGACATGCACCTTCCGGAGGTACACCTTGTCCTTGGCAGGGAGGTCATGGCCAGGGAAGATCATCCCCATGCCCTGGTGCTGTTGGAGACCCAAGGACACCTTGCTGCAGTGTCCCCTGTTTCCTTCTGGTGCTGTGGGCTGCAAAGCAGGGTTAGAGAGTGGCAGAGGATGGTGGAGCTGCTGATGGAGCTCTGAGCTTGTGGCAAAGATGTAGACTCCAGGGCCTGGCCACCTCTCCCAGCTCATCACAGCAAGTGACCTGGAGTAATAGGATATTTGAGCAAGAGCTTTGCAGCTGGATGGGAGCATCCCACGCCAAGGCAGCTGCCTGGGGCTTGCCCCATGCACAGTGCTTGGGTGAGAAGCTCAGCCCCTGGCAGGAGCATGGGACCCCTCTGAGCCCAGCATGGGCTGTGTGGCTCAGTGCCATCCCAGGGGGAGCAAGGATGCTGCATGCAACGAGGTAGGGTGGTCCCCAGCACCAAGGGGGTTTGGAGTAAGGAGAAAGCACTGAGTGGGCTGAGTCCTTTCCAGCCATGGGACAACTGGAACCACAAAGAAAATCTGGGATAGAACCAGGTGCAGGGAACCCAGCCAGCACAGAAAACATCTTCCCCAGGGCTGTACTTGTTCAGAGGCACATCTCATGGGAAGAGTGACCTGTGGGGCTCCAGGTTTAGTTTCTCACTACATGGCTTGTGCATTTTTTGAGGCTACTTTGGTTTTTGATCAGCAGTTGGGAAAAAAAGTTACTGAAAACCATTTTATTGAAAAGTTTGTTGCATGACTCGTTATAACTGAGCATCTAAGTCCTCAGACTGACTCATGACTCTCACCATCTGACAACATTTTGGTTGAAGTGGCTGCAAGGTGTCCCTCTGGTTTTCCTGCTGGGATTTTCCATGACTATGAGCAAAAGTCCAAGGGCAGCAGCAGCTCTCCAGGTACTGCCTTGCAGCACCAATCTGGCAGTGGCCAGTGATTCAGACTCTGTGCTGCCCCATCCCCAGGCAGCTGGGTCCAGACACATCCCACAGTGCCTTGACACCGTATTTTCCCCACATCCCTCTTTAGCATTAGGAACATGTCCTTTAGCACCAGCTCTTGTCTCGGCCCAACCTCTGCTTGCTGTAAGGAGCATCTTAGGGGGCTGAAGGTGGCCCAGCAGTGCTTGGTCCTTCAGGCACACTTTGGGCATCCCATCCCATCCCATCCCATCACATCACATCACATCCCACCCTCGCTCTGCTTCCTCTGAACACTGCCCATCCCATCCTGCCTGGCAGCCACTGCTGGACAATTTCTGTTGCAGAAACAGCTCCTGATAGTCAGGGTGACTCCAGGGCAGGGAGAGCTTCCTGCACAGCCCTCAATAGGCTCTTTAGCCAGCCAAGGAGCCGTGGGAAGGCAGAAAGCCTTGAAAGACCTGTCCTCTTCCCGGCAGTTGTCTCTCCAAGGCTGCTGTTTCCCAAGGTGCCCCCATGCAGGTAACAGCCTCCTCATCCTGTTGCCCAACCCTGCTGCCCCAAACCCACCAAAAGCTTGTTGAGAGAGTCAAGGTTCTGCCTGTCACACATCTGCAGAGTGGATGAACAGCAAAGGAAAGGGTTGGAGCAGGGCAGGGAGGCTTTGGACACAGGCTGCAGTGCTACCTGGGGAAAGAGAAGAGCTTCAGGAAACAGGAGGAAAGGCCAAGGGATCCCCACTGTGGGCACAGGACTGCTTGGCCTGCTTGTTCAGGGCTCAGAGTGTCCAAGCACATTGATGGGGTTTGGGGGTGCCCATGGAGCACAAACCAGGAGGAAGAGAGAGTGCGCTCATGCAAGATGCCCCCTGCCCCCAAGGAAAGTGCATGCCAGGCTGGCTTTGCCCCCGCCCAGACAAAGGGGAACAGGCACAGGCAGTGCCCAAGAGTGCTGGCCGGACCCCTGTGCTGAAAGCAACCCCCCAGCAGCACAGCCACAGCCTTGCAGCAACCACAGAGATTGCTCTGCCACATTATCACACCTCTGGGAGACACTGTTTGGAGACATTCTGCATGTTGCCTAAGCATGGCCATGCATTGCACTGATGCCTGGACACCCTTGTGCCCAGAGCATCCATCCCCTGGGGGCTTGCATTGCTGCTGAAGAAATTGGGGTGGACAAGTTGCTTGCTGAAATGCGGAGCAGCCAGGAGCCATGCCCAGGCAGAAGGGGAAGGTGGGCTGCAAGCAGCCTGCCACATTCTCCATCCCAGTCCAACCTGGCAGAGGGCCCAGGCAGGCAAGGGGGGGAAGGCTGCAGGAACTTGATAAACGGTGTGGAGGGTGGGGACGTGGGGCTGATTCCAGGCTGCCCAAGTTGAGCCATGGTCGCAGCCGGGATCCCAGGGTTGGTGGCAGCTGAAGGATGCTGAGGGGCACGAGGACGCTGGCTGCGGGGGTGTGGGTGTGTGTGCTGCCAAACACCACAGAGTGAAGGATGGGAATAAGCACAAGCCTGCCTGGCTCTGGCAGGGAGGGACCATGGTGTCCTCACCAAGCAAGGAAGGGATCCCTGCCACCTGGGCTGGCTTAGATGTACCTGCACCAGTGCTCAGGTCCCCCAAGCAGCCAGTCTTTGAGAGACATGACAATGCAGAGGAGTCATGCTCTGCCTAGGCACCACCTGCACATTTGCTCTGTCCTCCCTCCCTGCTCATAGGATCCCATGTTTCAGAACTGCAGGGGGCTTTGACTGGAATCTAGTCTAGGACTGTCTAGGACACCAGAGTCCAGGGCTTCCTCATAAGCCCCTCTGAACATGCTCCCAAGATCATCCCCACTCTGGTGCCATGCTGCCCATGAGCAACAGTTGGCCAACTAGTCCACCACCATCACTGTGGTATTGTGTGCCTCAGTTTCCCCCACCATCCCAGCCATGGGCAGATAGGACACCAGAGCTTGAACATGACATGTGACAAGCCAAGCAGAGCAGGGCTGGTAGGGGATGCAGTCTGAGACCCACAGGGCATCGCAGTGAGACAGAAGCAAGGGTGGGAACCTGTTGGCATTAACCACAGGGGTTTCCTGGCAGGATGATGCCAGCTTGTGCTGAAACCATGGGTCAGGGAGCTGGGGGGCGGTGCAGGGGGCAGCCCCATGCTGCTGCCATGCCCTGCCTGACTCTGGCTACTGGGCTTCTGTCCCTCTGCTGTCCATGCTCCCATCCACTGGTTAGACCATAAGCTAGTATGCTCCTCCTGCCATGTCCCAGCACTTTGCATTTCCCTATAGAATGTCCTGGAGGGATGCCCCCCCAATGGCACCCTGGGGGTCCAGCTCACTGATGCCAGACAGGGGCTGCTTGGGACCACCACTGCCTGACAGGACATGCCTGTTGCTGCACTGTATCGCCTCTCATCTCCACTCCAGCAACAAAAACAGACAGTGCTTTCGGAGCTTGCCCAGGCCCTTGTGTGACCAGACAGGCCCTGCTGCAAGGGAACAGGGGGTCAAGGGCCACACAAACATCTGGAGGGAGGTGCAGCCCGTCCCACACCCGCACAGAGGAGCTCCCCTTGGACAGGCAGCACTTGGGGGTCAGGGGGTCCCCAGGGGCTGTGCCCCCAGCCTCCTTCTGTGTTGGGGGTGGGGGTGCTGGCAGCATCCCTCAGATACAGCTGGTCTGAGGACTCTCAGCAGCAGCACACAGCTGGCTCACCAGCCACCGGCACATCTGGAGTCACTCAGGCAGGTCCAGGCAGTGCACAGCAGCAAGGGCAGGGATGCACGCTGCAACTCTGCCAGAAGGCAGGCCATGCTTGAGGCAGCTAGGTTGCCACTACACCCCACTAGAGCCACACCAGAGCATGCTGCTGTTCCCACTTGCTTCCTTGCTCCAGTTCCGGAGCATCTAATCCCTTGTCCCTAGCACTGGGATGGCATGTGAGGGCTGTGCTGCAGGGATCAGCTGAGCAGCAAAGCCAGGACAGGGTGCCATAGAGATGCTCTGCCAGCCACCTCATCCAGGGGAAACAGGCTGCCATCACCCCATCACTGCCCACAGGTGTCTCCTGGAGGGAAAGATGGGATGGATGGACAGGAACAAGGGACATGAGCAGATGGCATAGGGAGGCAGCAAGGCATGGGCACAGCTGGTTGAGGAGGGTCAGCCAGAGCAGCCCACCTGCCCCTTGTCCTGTTGGACCTGGGTGTTAGTATCAGCCATCCCTATGGATGTTGGGGTCTTCTCCCATGCAGCCTGTGCCTTTCACCTGGGATTCCTGTTTGCTCCGAAGCAAGGAGCCAGGAAGAACTCAGGCAGGCTTTGGAGCATCTCTTGGAGGTCACCATCCCATGATGAGGGGGCCTGGGGGTAAGTGGAGCCACCAGCACAAGGAAAACATGTCCCAGTCCCACTCCTGCCCAACAACTCCACCAGCAGCCCAGGGGAGAGCCCCAGTGCAAACCTCCTACTCCATCATTCCTCTTTAGGCAACCTGCCTCTCCCCCTGGCCAAGACTCCCATACCAGCTTCCACCAAGGGATGATGCAGCCCTCCCCCAGAGAAGATGCTACCTGGGTGCCCTCCTGGAGGCTGGAGATTGGATATACCAGCTCTTGTTGTCAGTGCCACAAGCACCAATCCTGCATAAAACAGGCAAAAGCACCAGTTACGCTGAAATGGGGCACAGATCTGGAGGTCAGACCCATCCCCTCTCCTGGCCTTGCTGCTGAGCAAGCCCACATCAGCCTGTTCTGCCTCTTGAGCATATGAGCCAAGCACCCGTGGTGCTTGCACACATTTCCCTACCAGGCACCAAGTGCTGGCCTGGAGGACAGTTCAGTACAGCCAGTTCACCAGCATTCAGCATATCAGAGCAGAGCACAGCCACCTGAAGAAGACATTCCCCCTACCCTCTCCAAGGTATGGCTGTCTGCTTTAGAGCAAAAGGTCTAGATCCACGTGGTTTCCCCATGCCAGTTTGGACAATTTCTACCAACATACCAGCCCAGAGAGGCTCGTGCCTATGCACATGGTGGAATCTGTGCTGCCTGCTGTGGCAGATGGACCACCTCCAGAACATCTGCTCTGCACCAGCCCTTCTTGAGCCAGGGAGAACCCACCAAAAAGCTGGCAAGGAAAGGAAAGAGAAGGAGTGGTGTACCAGTGCTGAAGCAGAAAACATTGTTAATGGAGCATCAGTAGCTCATCAGGGGAAAGCAAGGCTGTTCTCAGATAGTTCAGATCTAGATTAGGCAAGAGACAGTGAGTAACAGCGTGGGTTGGACCCATGTAAAGTTATTGGCTCAAATAGACTAAAAAGTAAACAAAACAAAAAAAAAAAAAAAAAAAAAGGAAAAAGAAGAAATACCATATTCAGGTCTGGTTTGTTTATTCAGAAAGAGAGAAAATTAAAACATAAGTACTAGGACAAAATATGCCAGTTCTAAATTCTGCCTTAGATGATGATTTTATTAGCAAAGAATCTAGATCTCAAGTTATGTCTCAAAACAACAGAAAACCAGATGCAGAGGTCAGTACTTTCATGCCTAATAACAATGCTATCAGTGACATCCTTAAGGAAGAGCTGGACTCATCAGTACTGCAAGAGTCATTTCAAACAAATTTGGATGGCAAGATTTCACTGTTAGAATCTACAATTTAAGTTGAGACAAAGCATAATGAAAGTGCTGTTCCAAATGCAATCCCATGACATCACTAAGACTCAACAATTAACATCAGCTGCTTCCCAAGTAGTTGGAGAAATGGAGATAAAGTCATAACCCATCAGCTAAAATCATCCCATAAGAAAAATCAGTGGTATCCTGAAAAAAAAGGAGGCTTAAAGTCTCAACCTAAAGCCATTTCCAAAGAGAATAACAGCAAAACTAGTAGGAAATAAAAAGTATGTGAAAGTCATACAACTTGAAATATTCACGATAGAACTCAGACAAATGTCAAAAAAAATAACTCTTGCAGCAGAACCAAGTCACGTGGACAAAGCTCTCTCCCCTACCAACCAAATAAAAAATATTTTGAAGGTCAGCAGGAGAAGGGCCTAACTTTCCAGGTTTGGAAGAAACTACCCAGTTCCAGAGAATAATGTGGGTATGACATAATGTATTGTCCACATTCAAAGAAGATATTCAAAAACCAAAACCTAAAGATTGTCACAGAAATGGTTAAGAGATCCTGCAACAAAAACAAGTACCTGGGGCACTGGGACCAGATGGCATCTGTTATTTGTCTTAAAATCTTTTCTTCATTGCACTCGTTTGTGTGTAAAACTTCAATGTTTTGCACTTCATTGCAAAACTTTCCAAGCAGTCTTATGGGAGGGGGCAGGATTGCAAAGTGACATGAGGGAGGTGAGAGCTAAGGATGAAGAATGAAGGTTTGTTTGGACAGCGCTGTGTCTGACTAACTAGATGTCTCCCAACTATTTGATAGGAGCTACAATCACTTTGGCAGACACAGGTACCTCACATGGGAACAAAAACGGAGACAGATGAACAAGACTCTCCGCAGATTGACTTCTGGCTGCCTGGCAAGTGCAATGGCTCTGCATGGATGTGACTCCTATGGATGTGAGAGGCCTTGAAAGTGCTGTCAGGGGTATCACAGCCTGCTTTTAGCAAGCCAGATCTCTAATCCAAAGCTGCAATCTGGACATGGCTCATGTGTGGCAGAGAGTCTCCCAAGAGGACTTCTTGCTTGCTGCTCTTTGTCCTGGAGGAAAAGTTGATGAGGCTTCACCACAAAAAATGCCAATGTCAGTCCTGGATCATTACTGGCATCTAAGATCTCATAGCAACATGCCAGAAATGGAGAAGATATTTTTGCACACCTTTTGCAGTTTGGAATAGACAAATATGGTACTACAGCCATTATAAAGGTGCCCAGTGAGGGTGCAAACGGAGTCTCCAATATCATGGGAAACGTTCTCTTAACTTTAAAGAAAGCTACAAACATGTTTGTACATACAAAATGGCATTTAGCATTTTAGATAATTTTTATCAGCAATGCTAATGATAAAAAGAAGCTCCTTTAACTCTGGAAAGCTAAAAGTGAAAAAAACCCTGGTTTTGGACACTTTGTACTTACAGTCATGGCTTATGGTCTCAGTGTGGGAAGATGAATGACTGAGATGGTCGGATGGGATGATCAAGAAATAAGCCATTACAACCTGAGGACAGGTGCTTGTGGGACATTTGCACCTAAGTAGCAAGTAAAGCACAGAAAAGCAATGAAGGTTTCATGTTTAGGAAATCCCGGAGAAGGCTGGTCTCAGGGCAGTGGATAGCATGAAGGACATGGTGGTGAAGGCTGCCTGTCTGCACTTGTTCAGTTCCTAGGAGCAGACAGCCACTCTCAGCCTGCATGGTCCCCTCCAAGGGTTGCTGTGGATGCTGCTTGAGCCCCCTGGTCCCCCAAAAGCTGCTGCTCCAACAGCTTCTGCTCTCCTGGCTCCTGCTCACCATTGTTTCATCTGTCCAGAGGAAAGCACATGTGGTGCAACCACAGGGCAGGCTCCTTTCCCTGCTGAGTCATGCTCCTAATTGTGGTTTTCATCTGTGGTTTTGGTCTCCTCTATCATCCTGGGCCCTTGTGTCTGCAGACAAGGAGATTCCAGCAGCAGCTCTGTGTACTGAGGAGGGTCCAGCCTCCATGAGACCCTGACCCAGCTCTTGCTTCCCATGGATCCCCAGCAGAGTGACCTCAGGTTTCTAGAGAAAACCAAATAACCGTTGAGGTTTGGTTCCTGTCCGGTGGCCTGCCCTGAATGACTCAAACACACAGGTGAAGGCTGCAGTTAGCAAATATTGTGGCTTCTCCTGTGGTGCCTGCAGCTGGCAATAGGGAAAGAGCTCATCCAGCTGGGGACACAGTCTCTCAGCACTAGGTCCAGGTCTACGGACTTACTGCTCTCCCACCTCCAGCCCAGGTCCTAGGGGTCTGGCTCTGACCGTGCCTTCTCTAACAGGAATAAAAAGCCCATAGAAACATTTTTCCACCTTAAAAATAGCCACATTGTGCCTGGAGAGGGGAAGAGAGCACAGAAGATGTAAGATGACCACTAATCTGGTTGCTTAACTGTCTGGAGGCAACTAGGCGGCTGAAGGGATTGAGCAAGAGCCAGCAGCAGGTCACTGTTACTGTATGTGCGGTCTTTCAGAAGCACTGAATTTGTGGCCATGAGGCCATAAATATGACTTAAACATCAGAGGCCTGACAATGTTGCCCTGTGACCATCGAGACCAGGAACTACCTTTTGGCTTAAGATCCTCTGCCGGACAGGCAGCCGGTCTGCACATGACCATACAGAGGCAAATTCAGCCTCTGCCCTCTGCAATTAGATCCAGCCATGGTCGGTGTTGAAATGTGTGCTAGTCCACATTTCAACAGGTCTAGCTTTAACTCCCAGCCATGGGTCTCATTATATTAATTTCTCTAGTAAATGGAAGAGCTCCCAAGTACTTAGTTCATGTTTTGATTTTGAAAGGAAGCAGGCCTTATGCAATTATGTCTGTTCCTCATACCTTCCCAATGTGTGAAGCAAATTCAGGCAAATTTGACAGACAGCTAGTGACCTTAGGAGGTAGCTTTTAAGATTTTTTAAAATCAGGCAAACATGGGAGGAGAGAAACTCTGCTGGTTTCTCTTCCTCCCCATAAAATTCCTCCAGGGAAGAATGTGAGAAAAGCTTTCGCTGGAGTCCGCATCTTTATACAGTAGATGATCTGGGAGGACATCTGTTGCTCAGATCTCCATTATCTCAGTTAAAATATCTCTGACTCACCCAGACACATACGGCTGGACACTTTGTGCATGGAACAGGACATACACCCCACGAGTTCCTTATCACCAGTAATGAACCATCCTGCTTCTCCCACCCAGGCCAGCAGCCCAAACTCTGGCTGCTGGCTCCTGCTCCTCCATGCATGGTCCCGTGAGCCTTGGTGTCATAGGAGGCACTAGCACCTCGGGGATGAGTGGAGACCTGGGAGACAGGCTTTCTGCCTGCACAGCACTCAGATGCTCCCCCCTCCTTCCAGATCTGTGCACGCATCACCACATCACCGCATCACCGGTTTTCAAAGGGGATTTTCCAGGATAAACAGTTGAGATGAACTCATGGAAATCTGTGGCTTGTTAACCCTCGTTAGCAACCACTGGCAGGAGCCCAGTGGTTCAGAGACCCCATGAGGGGCAGCCACTGTCAGGTTTTCAGGGAGACCTGCTGGGCATGAGGGGCTGCGCAGGTGACTGAGGTGGTGAGGCTGGCAGGGCTGGACCTCCAGTTCTCCAGTCTCTCAGCCCAATTAACATCACCTCAGAGAATGAGGTCATCCTAGCGGCCAGACAGTCTGGGAAAACACTTTCACAGCTCCAGGAGGATTTCCTTTTTCCTCTTTTCAATTGTTCCTCTGTGCTGCCTCCCTCCACTCCCCCCTCCCCATCCATGTCCTCAGGGCTCCTTTGCACTTGGGCAGAGGCAGGCTCCTGGCTGCGCTCACATTGTTCCTTCAGGGAGGCAGGAGAGGCAGCCACAGCCTGCAGAAGGGCCACATGGGTGCTGGGGGAGACCCCGGCTGCTGCAGCAGATTCCGCTCTGCCTGTGCTGTCACACAGCTGTGAGAAGGAGGTGGCTGCAGAGCTGCTCCTGGCTGCCTGTGGTCAGCCCCAACAAACACATCCCATCCCTGGGAGTGATGGGGGAGTGACAGGGTTGGTACCTCTGTCCTAATCCTCATCTTGGTCACCTATTCAGGATGGTAATACCTGCTCAGCATGGCAGGCAGGAGGACCTCTATATTTTGTCACCAAGAATATGAAAGTCCTCGAAGATGGAAGTCTTCAGAGTGAATATTTATCCAAAAACATGTCTTGTGCCAGCATTTGCCAGGATTGCAACGAAGCTCCCTTTGCTTCCTCACTGCAGTTCTCAGATCTAGAGATGCAAAAGTCTGGATATGTCTCCCAAGGTCCACCTATGGGTCCCTCTGAAGTCATTCCTGCAGGGCCCTTCCAGAAATCCTGTGACTGCAGCTGCCGCTGCCCTGCAGGACCATGCTCAGCCACCTGGCTCTCTGCACTTCGTGATGCTCCCCCAGCTCCAGCACACAGCTACACAGTCTCAAGTCCTCCCTGGTTCACCGGAGACTCCTTGGCAGAACCAAAGTAACCAAGAGTTACTCTGACATTTAACAGTGACCACCACATCCTCCATACACAGAGTGCTAGGTGTGCATGTGCAGGATGGGTCCCTGCCCTGTGCGAGGTGATGGGCAGTGCAGGACCAACCTGGAAAGAAAGTACCTTGTGGGCTGGGAGCTGAACTGGGGTGTGGGAAGGAGGGAGGAAGGGACAGACTGGGTTGCACTGTGATCTTGTGCAATACATTAAGGCTGCCCTGGGGGTCCCAAAGAAGACTCCCTCTTCCCCTGTAGGCCAGGATGGGCACTTGAAAAGAGTCTGCCTGACCCCTGCCCACCTGTAATGCCATTGCCACAAAGGATCAGGGATCTGCTTTGCCTGTCCAGATGTCAGGTCCTGCCTGTGAAGCCATCAGGGCTGCTCCAAGGAAAGTAACACCAATTGTGGAGGATCCTGCTAGGGCTGGCAGCACCTGCACAGGGGTCCCTGCCTGTGCTGAGATGGACATTGCTCCCCTCCCCAGACCCCACTGGTGAGCTCAGCCACTGCCCACAGGAGCACCCGCAGCTGACCTCAGCAGTTCAAACCCACCCATGCCTGGGGGTGCCGGGCTCAGGGACCACACTGGATGCTGGTTTTGGCTATGTCACCCTCGGTCCTCCCAGAACACTTGTGTACATCACCATCTTGCCCCTTTTAACACAAACAACAAAACCCAAGGATTTAACAGCTGTCTCCACACCAGTTTTCTCCTGATTTCCTTGCCTCCAAATTCATCCAAACAGTATAGCCATAAACTTTCTTGGGAAGCCAACAGCATTTTGGGGACACCAACAGCAGTTTGGCAAGGGACTGGCTCAGGTACAGCAAGGTTTAACTGTGCCAGAGTAGGGATCACTGGTTCCCCATCCACAGAAATATCCTCCAAGTGCTCCCTGGTATTCCTGTCACCCCACCAGCTGACCAGCCCATCGCACTGCCGACCTACATCAACTTCACTGCTCATGGACATACTAAGGCCTCACAGCAAAGGTCAGTAGGAGCATGAGGACAGCAGCCATCACTGAATCACATGGCATTCATTCATCACTGGTCTCCCAGCTGCTAATGGTTTGGCTGGTGCATCCTGTTCTGAAATCCTCAGCTTTGCATCCCCAAGACCCTGGTCTCTGAGCTGCTCAGGTGCTGCATGGGCACCATGGTACCTGAGGATCCAAGCAAATGAAGAGGTGGACATGACACAGGAATCACACTGCATGGAGTAGCTGGTTTGGGGCACAGGAAGAACAGTGTTTGGAGAGCTCGTGGGCTGGTGGCCTTCCAAGGGATCAGACTCACTTTGGGGCACCTCTCCACTCAAACATTGAAGGGGAACATCCAGTGTGGCCAAGGCACCAAGTAAGTGGGACCCTCATGACTCAGTGTCCTGACATTCACTCGTGAGCAGAGAAGGTTCTGACACTTCTGGGCCGGGCTGGCCTAGGAGGTGAGATGTGCCTGCAGAAAAGACCACATCCCACAGCCACCATCTAATGCTCCACAAAGCATCCAGGGAAAGGAGATCTGCAAATCTGCTTTTCCAAAGGAGCTGCTAGACTTGACCATGGCTCCATCTGGGCTTTTGCACTCACAAGCCACTGCTACCATATCCTTCCTGGACCGCAATGTTCATTACCATCAGGGCCAACTACCTCTCCTCGGAAAGTGCTCCCATATGCAGCGTCACTCTGCCCTGAAGCTCGCCACGTGCCCTCTGTTCAGAGCAAGCATTCCAGCAAGAGTCTTCCAGGCTGCCATTAGACATGACCTCAGGCCAGTGTGCAACATGCTCCAGAGGTGCCTGTTTTCCTTTTGGGGGAATCCACAGAACAGCTCATATACAGGGATACACAAACCCGTCTGATATGTTCAAAGAATTACTGAGCATCTGCAAGGAGAGGGAAAGAAAAACAAACACGTGGATGAAAGGATTCCTGTAACATGACAAAGAGGAAAGAAAAGGAGACAGGGATGAATAAGGCCACCCAGACAGGTCCCAGGCCTTTCTGGGAGCCCACCATCCTCTTGAGGTACCTCAGCACCTGCTCTGTGGCCAGACTGTCAATGCCTGCCTGTCCCCTTTGTTCCTCCTCTCTGAAACGTGCAGTCAGACAAGCCATTTGGTCACGTCATCAGTGAAGAGCTGCTTTCTGCAAAGCAGGGACATTGTTCCTTAACTCCTTGACTTCTGCCCTGACCACTTGGAGCAGCTAATGGTTCTGCAGCTATTAAATGTGCCTCCTGTCCCTTTTGCATCCTTCCTAAGGAACTCTACTTTCTTCGCATGAAATGTGCAGTCCGGGACAGACTTTTCTTACTGTCCTTGGCATCAGTCACATCAGACACATATATCCATCTTCCAGTCTTCCAGGGCTCTTTCCATTGACCTTCAGAAGTCTCCCAGATATTGTTCCATAGTTCTTTGCCCTGCCCCCATATCAAGCACACGGTTTCATCCATTAAAAAAAATAAAATAAAAAAAAATTAGGACAACCTATAGTCTTCCAGAATAACCAGGGGAGCCTCAGCTCTAGCTGTACCCAAGGAGACCATTGGAGGACGATGCTGAGAGCAGTTCACATCCCTCAGGAGATGTTCAGAACTGGTCTACAAACTCCATGCTGCAATGCTGAGTTCCCAGGCAGGGCTAACACTCCAGTTCCTGTGCTGTGGAAACACTCACAGTCCTCAGCCAGAAGCAGGGATGGGGCTGCAGATCTCTAAGAAAGCCATCTTTGGCAAGCTGAAGTCCTGCTTGCCCTGATGGACCTCCCATCTGCATCTCTGCCTTTTCCCAGAGCCCAAACACTGCTGAGGCAGGAATGGGTCTACCTGGTGTCACCCACTTTCAGGTGTCCTTAGCCCTGTGATTTGAAGTCACTGCACTGCTTTGAAGTTCAGAGCCCCTGTTCACTGCGTGAGGATCAAACCCACAGTGAGAGATGCCTGGCTTACAAAAGAGGGGTGAGGGAGGATTAGCCCCTTGGTCCCCATGTGCAGGCAGCAGTGCTGCAGCCAGGCACTGACCACGGGACAGAAACAGGTCTGCACTGCCCACAGCCCATGCTGCTTTCACGAAGAGAGGCAGCGCACAGGCACAGCTCACTACATTGCAAGGCACAGGGCTCTGACGCATTACAGACAGTATTTAAAAGTGCTGTCAATGTCTTAAAAGACACCAAAAATGGGAGCTGAAAGTGGGACATGAATCAGTAGGAAGCTGTTTGCTGTCAGGATTGGTGTTCACCCCACACTGCCTCAGTGTGTGATCAGACAAGTAGGTGCAGGTGGGATGGATGGGAAACATCAGGGAAACGTAGCTCACCAGGCAAGGGAGGGAGACAGACCCTTTTAGTGGCTTTAGCCTTTGGACAGGCTTTGCTGGCTCATAAAACAAGTAAGAATGGGCTTAAGAGAGCTGTCAGTCTGGGACCAGTGCTATCTGAGAGATCCCATGGGAGCCTGGGTCTCAGGACCAGCATAATAATGGAAAAGTAATAGGAGGGGACCAGCACCAGTGGGACATTGCCTGGTCCCAAGGAGCTGGAGGCTCTGGGGAACATGGAGAGCTCAAAGACACATGGGCAGCTCTCCACTGCCCTGTGTGCAACCCCAGGGCTAACACCATGTCCAAATCCAGGTCCAAGCCCAGGTCCAGGCCCAGGTCCAGGTCCAGGTCCAGCTACTGTTCAGTGCATGTCTGGATAGCAGGTGCCACTCAACAGGGAGCACAGGGTAGAGTGTGCCCTCAGGGGCTGGCTAACATGGGGAAGGAGGAGGATACTGGCAAGGAACCTGTCTCCACCACTTCTTGCCCACATGTCCTCTCTACAGGGACCTCTCAGGCACTCCTGTCCTTACCTGCTTACTCCCCACAGGACCCACCCCTTGTCTTTCTCCCACCTTGACCATCTCCCCTGATGCTGGACAGATGGGTCCAGCAGTGGGCTGGTCTCCAGGGGATGCTGTGTGGCTGCAAAGCCTTTTTGCAGCTATTTCATTGGGCCTCGTGAAGGTGAGAACTCCTGGGGTCCTTCCCTGGGAGGGACATGATGGGCAGGAAATATGCCTTGATGTGGTGTGCAATGGCAATCTTAACCAGTGCCAGCACAAGGCACCCTGCACACTGGCTTGTGGGGACAGCACTGGGAGAAAGCAGGGCACAGCCAGCACAAGACACAGACTGAAGCTCAGTGGCTTTTTCTGGGCTGCATAAACATTATTGCTCCTAGGTCCCAGGCTGAGGTCTCAAGTCAGCAAGTGCCAGGACCATTAATAGTGCAGTGACAGTGCTTAAACTGGAGCTGCCACCACTGCAGACACAATAATTCCTTGTGCCTGAGGAAGTGATTAGCAAAGGTCCTGTGCTGCATTTTTCATCACCCTCTGCGGAGCGTGATGGAACTACATCTGAGGGATGTAGCTGGAGGGGAAGGGTGCAAAGTGGGCCTCTGGGGCTATGGGCCACATGCCACCACCAAGTCCTTCCCTGTAGCTGTGTCCATACCTTTCCCCTCGTGTCCAGCCGCTGGAGCCCCTTCTGCAGTTTCAGGGCTGCTCTGCGACTTATTGTCGAGTGTTTACTGTCATTGCCGGGGAGACATTAGTTCAGATTATGTCAAAACAAAGTTATTCCAAGCTCTATCCTAGAGAAAAATATTATTGTAAGCACTGATTGGCGAGAGGCGGTGTGTCCACCGCCAGCAATTCCAAAGCCCAGGGGGTGGGGGGAGATAGGATCTTTGTTTTCCAGCCAGGCTCCCAGCCAAGAGCAGCCAAAGTTGAGGTAGAAGGAAGATTTTGTGAGGCAGCCAGCAATTCAGGTCAAAGCTTCAGTTTCTCCAGAAAAAAAAAAAAAATCCTTTAAACTGTAAAGAAAAAGTCCTGTTCCAGCCCCAGCCTTGGCCAGAGAGCGTATGTGCCATATTGTCCAGGAATTGAATGTAAGGAATCCAGATATGCCATGTTATCCAAGAATCACATGTAGGAAATCCAGGAGTGACTTGTTATCTAGGAATCACATGCTGAGAAGCCAGACACAGCCTGTTATACAGGGATTGAATGCAAGGAATCCAGATGTGGCACATCAGATGGGGGCTGGATGCAAGGAATCCAGATGTGCTGCATTACCCCAGAGCTGCAGAGAGGGATGAGAAACAGGCAAACACATGCAGGCTGCAGCTAGCCTGAAAGTGCAGGTACCCAGCTGGCTCCAGCCTTAGCTCAGAAACATGAAAAGCAAAAAGCAGCTTCAAAACCAGGGGCTGCGAGCAGGGCTAGGCCAGGCAGGTAGGGTGAGGGAGCCTGTGGCCAGCCTGCAGCAGGGGAGAGGCACTGGCTGGGGTGGAGGCAGCTCTCTGGACTGAGACCAGCCCTGGAGATGAGGGTCAGTGGGGAGAGGTGATGGTCCTTCTCACCTGTGCTGGACAATGTCCCCAGGGCCACCAAAAGAGGTCCAGGAGCAAAAGGGGCCTCGAGGGCAGCTGGCAGAGGAAAGGAGATGGACCAAGGAGGAGAGGAGACAATGCAAGGGTATAAATGAGTCTAAAGAGGTACAAATGAGGACAGCAAAATGCAGGCAAAGTCTCAGGAGAAATTCCCAGACAGTGAGATAGAGTGGGCAGTGGACACTTCTCCCCAGGGGCTGGAAGGGGATGGATGGGAGCTGTGGAGCTGGCTCCCCGGGGAGGTCAAGGGGATGGAGCTGAGGGCAGCCCGGCTAGGCAGGGTGCCTGGTGGTGGGAGCCACACGGCCCAAGCCCTGGGGAGCTGTGTGGGGTCATCTCAGCAGGGTGGTCATCAGGACCACCCCGGTTACCAGCCCCAGCTGAGCAGCAGGTCAGGGGTAGCACAGCCAACTCAGCCAAGGAGATGGGCACTGGGGGAGGCTGCATCCACACAGCTGAGCCAGCACAGATGCTACCGCCACCCCAGCACCCTGGGAGCCCTTTCACAACCCTGGGTAGTGGTGGGGGAAAGAAAACCTACACCAACATGTGTCCCCTGGGACCACCGCCCAGTTCAGCTGGAGGGAGACATCTCTGCAGAGTCACATTCCCACTCCCAGCCCTTCCCACACTGCCAGGACATCTTTGCAGGAGCTGGGTAGAGCTTCAAAGCAGCCAGTGCCATCCCCTGGCAGTCGAGGCTCATGTGGTCCCATCCCTGAGGGAGACCAGGAATGGGTCACACCATCCCACTGCTGGGGCCAGCCAGCAATCCAGTGCTGTGAGCTTCCCATAACAGTGCCCTTCAGGGCTCAGGTGCGCTGCTCTGACCACATCCCCTCCCCTTCAGGATGTGGTTTCTCATCTGCTTCTTCTCTCAGCGTCTATTTTCATCGCTCCCTCCCGCCCGTTGAACAAGTGCCACAGAAATAAAGTACTGGGCGGCTCTGGGGACTGGCCAAAGCACAAGCTGTGCAAATGGCACCAGGCAAAATGCACAGTATTGTTCTGGCAGTGAAACAGGCTCTTTAGAGACTGGCTAGAGCCCTCCTCTTCCCCAGAGCTCCCGGAGGAAGGGGCACCCGCAAGGTGGAGGCAAATTGTGCCCCAGCCCTGACAACACACAGAATCAGCAAATTCTCCTTCATTTTTTCAGGCCAGGCTGTAGGAAGGAGCAGAGGAGGGGGGAGCCGGCAGGGGTGGGACAGCAAGAATGCCCCCAGGTAGGCAGGCAAAACAGCAGTAAGCATCTGAGCATATTGTTGGATGTTCTGGGAAAAGAGCTGCACCCAGTGCCTGATCCTGCCTGTGCCATCATCCAGGCACCTCTGCTGAGTGATGACAGCTAGCTGGGAGACTGTTCCTTAGACTAAGCAAGCTCCTTTCGCAGACACACTGGTGGGTGTCAGCATCACCAGCTGTACCCTTGTCCCCAGCATTTTCTGCTGCTTGTCTGTATTTCATTTGGTGGCTTATATCTCTATCCCATTAACATCCTCTGTTCCTCTGTGATGTCTTGTTCATCTCCTATATAATTTCCAATGTCTGCCACCATCCTAGTTTCATGGTCCTCTGTGGGTGGTCTGTGGCCTGAGCAGTTCTTTGCTGCTGGACCTGGACCTCTGCAAGCACTCTGACCCTCCACTTAGCTGGATAACCCCTATCAAAGAGTAAAGCTCTTTCGCCTCCATTAAAACTGCTCTGACCCCTCTCAGCAGCCTGTCCTCACCAGGGAGGAAGGGGATGCAAACGAGCACTTGCTTCTGCTCTGGGAATCTCCTCCATGCATGGTCATGCTGGGCCTGTTGGACAGCCTGGCATGGCTCTCAGCAACATGACAGTGTTGTGGCTTGTAGGCAGACACCATGTCTCCCTCTTCTCTGCAGCATGTGGCCATGCACTACGCGGCAGAGGCAGTCCCATCCTCTTCCAGTTCCCAGCTCAGGTACCATTGCTGGCACACTTCGGTTCATGTACCTGCACTGCCTTGCATGTGAACTTGACAGCGGAGAGGTGACAACCTGTGTCCCATCCTCTCATGCAGCTGGGTCACAGTTGGTGTCCTCCTAGTTGCAATGTGGTCCCAGATCCTCCAGTTCAACCACAATGCTGTCTCCATGTCTTCCACCCTGATGCTGCCTGGAGGCCTGAGCCTAATCAGAAACCTTCCTCCAACAAGAAGCTGTGCACAGTGGTGAGCACGTCAGGCAATTCCCCACAAGAGCCATGAAGGAACGGGATGAACACCATGATTTGATCCTTGTCAGCAAAGGTTACCTGGAGAATTTCTCCTACAAGCTGGCCCAAAGCCTTGCTTGCAGGAAGACATTGTGGTGCAGCAGCAAAGCTCCAGGCAATGGTGAATCCTCCCAGCATCCAAAAATCTCCTCCAGTGCCTGGAGACCCTTGAGGAGAGGGAAACTGCAGCTTGTTTCAAGGCTGAATTTGACTAAACGAGGTTTCCAGCCAGTGGACTGTAGCATTCATTTGTCTACACTCCCAAAAGCCTCCTCCACCAGGAAACATCTTTATGTGCAAGTACCTATAAAAATGATCACGTCACCACCCAGGCTTCTCTGAGTGAGCGGGATAAACCAAGCCTCGCATCCTGCAGTTCATTTCCCAGCCCATGGGACCAGGGTCCATGATAAGTGGACACCACGTCTGGTTGCACGTCCCCCTCCTGGGCCATCAAACCTTGGCTCCTGGCAAGTCTCCAAGCCCTCAGTATCATCCAGTCTTTCCAAGACTTGTTCAATGTCAGCGTCAGCATTTCAGGGACTCTTCCAGCAGCTCGTTCCTGGCTTGAGGGTGTAAGTTAACCAGATCTGTTGGTCTGCAATCCCACAGCCTCCTCTGTTACAGATGTTAATTTCTTAACACACACACACACACGCACACAACCAGGACTGATCACATATCTATACTTTGACCCAAGCAGACTGCAGTCATCTATTGAACACTTATGTGTTTGCTTGTTACAATTAGACTCCATTTGGTTTGTGCGCAGCTGGAATTGGGGGCTGGCTTGATTTGGTCATCCTAAATGTATATTTTCAAAGGCTTCTCACTGCTATTAGCCAGCGACAGCTCACTGATTTCTTTGGCTTCCTCTTCTACCACAGGCAGTTCTTTACATCGCTGCAGCCCTCCCTTTTCCCCATCCTCCCTGGGATGCTCCACCTTCTCCAGCCCATGGGTTGGACCTTGGTGTTTGACAGATCTGAGGTTCTCAGCAGGAAGCCTGCTCCGTGTAGGAGATGTCTCCTGCCTGCTCTGCACAAGAGATGGCAGGACAGATGGGAACATGCCATGGACCAGATGGACTCTGCTTGAAATGCTAACCCTGGGTATTTCATCACCACACCTACCACCTTACCCTGGGTCTGTGTGCAGCCAACCTGCCAGAGCTGTTCCCAAGGTGGACAGAGCAGCCCAGCCAGGAGGCTGGGTGCTCTGCTGGGTCTAAGGGCAGACCCTTTCTAAGGTCTTCACCAGCTGCCATCGTCCCACGGTCCCAGGAGACCACCAAGGTCTCTCTTCTCATCTGATGGCCACTCTGCTCCACACCACAGCCTTCCCATCATCTGACTCTGCCTGCTCAGCATGAGTCACCCCTCCAAAATGCATGGTTGAAGCTGAAGAAGGAGGATGAGGCAGAGAAAAAGGCAGATCACCCTCTTCAAGGCAGCAAAACAGAGTGAACACCTCAGCCTTTGTTCAGCTTCCTTTCCTCTACCTCTACCTCTGATGCCAGCCAGGGTCCCTCCTGGTTCCCACCTGCTGCATCACTCAGGGCAGAGTGGTCCTCCCCCTCCAGCTGCAGGCCACCACGCTTACATGTCCAAACCGCCTCTGACAGCTTCTTCCCTGGGAGAATTATTTTGGTCTATGAAATCATCGCTTTTGGGGCGCTGCTGGGATGTCCTTGAATGAGTCCCAGTTTTTGCTAACACCTCCCACTCTAAATTTACAGTCTCAGCCAGTCATGCCAGCAATTGTTTCACATTTTAGCAAATGACCTTTCAGATGTTCAAATAAACACTCTTTTCATTGATCTCCAAGGCAAGCGCAGCCACACCGCTCTCCGGTGCCTACAGATCCCCCCTGCCTGAGCCCAGCAATTAGCCTGTAGAGCGGAGCCCACTTGCTCATTACCCTGACAGTGTCCAGACCTTTTTGTAATGACTGACTCTTATCTGTGATTTTTAGAAACTTTCAAGAAGTTATGTTGCTGGCTGTACAAGACATCCGTTAAGCCTCTACCAGGCATCTCCAGGGAAAGAGCTCTTTCCCTCTGCAAGCTTTTCCTGTAAGCTGCAATCACATTTCCCCTAAAGGACCCTGTCTCTAATTAAGGAAGCTCGGCTGTCTGCGGGGCTTGATGCGGGTGCCAGAGCTATCAGCAACAGTGTCTGCTCCCCTCCTGCCCCTGGGCTGAGCCAGTGCATCTCCCCGCAGCCGCTGCGTGCCCTGGGTCACGGTGCTTGATGAAGCTGTTCCAGTGCTTGAATAACCACTCCTGGCAACAGCACTTCATTCATTCCTCATCCCATTTTTACCTCTCTGTGAGGCAGTAAAACCCTTTACCTTTGGAGTTTTGGGGTTTTATTTTCGTTATTCGCCACGGACAGCTCTGCAAACGCCCTGCATTCAGACTAGTCCTTTGCCACGTTTCTGGCAGCCCAGGGGATCAAGTCCCTCCCAGCTGCCTTTGTTCCTGAGCGCCGGGTTGTTTGGTGTAACTCGCACTATTTCTGGCAATAGTTTCTCTGGACTGACTGCTGCCACTACATTTGTATGGAGTGTTGGGCACATAGCATGAGGAGAATTCATGTTTCTAAAACCAGCTATGTTGAGGACATGTGTAGCAATGCTGCAGCTGGGGTCAGACACCCAGCCACAGGCACACGCCAGCCTCCTGGAGACTCCTCTACCTGGCCCATCTCAAGCTGTCACCTAGGTGCCCCAAACCTCTGTCAAGGGGCTCAGCTCACCAGCACAGGTGACTAACAGTGGTGAGCATCCAGCAGCAGCCCTCTCGGGGTCCTGTGCCCACCATGCTCCCCTCATTCACACATATGGTCCACACCACGCTCTCCAGGACCTCCGTGATCTCCCAGGTTGTGGGACCATTTGCAGGAGGAAAGTTGGCAAGGTTTGGGTACCAAATTTATGAGGTCTTCATATGCAGTTGAGCACTGGGCACACTTTGTTAGGCATTGGAGATGATGTGAGTAGCATTGGCTTGTTGGTCACACCAAGAACCGCCGCTCCAGGAGCTGCCCGTGCAGCACTGCCTGTTGTCTCCCACCCCTATGTTACCTAACAGCACATGTGACTGGTGCATCAGCAGTGATGTGAACCTTGCTCCAAGAACATTGCACGGACCATTCCCCGCTCCACGCATCTCCCATGGCATCCGGATTCCTCTGTGGGTGTCAGCCAGGGCAGGAGTATGGTCACCTCATCCTTCATGGAGCCACATCTCCAGCATGGGGGTTTACATGAGGCCAAGATTTCTGCATCATGTGAGAAAAGGGCCAGATCCCACCATGCCAGAATGGGCACTGCTGATGGGTGTGCCCACAGGTGGAAGGACAGAAGCCATAGCACCCTTGGATCTCTTTCCCACCCAGGCAGAGTGGATAGGAAAGGCCACTGATTCCAGCACAATGCCAGTCTTCTCCAGGAGAGCCTTCACCCTGAAGATCTGCAGCGTGTCGTGCTAACCAACTAGGGACCCCAAAAGGAAGACCCAAATCCAGAGGATAAAGTGGCAAAGGCTGTCTATGCTGCTGCTGGTTAGCAGAGAGATCTCCAGGGGGGCTCATCGATCCCAATGGATGCCAGTGCCCACCTGAGCTCCCCATAGGTGTGGAGCAGCTCTGCTCCAGCTGTCCACAGAATATGCAACATGGAGCAGCCCTTGGGCCACCACATGGGGTTTCAGAGGCACTGGCAGCACAGGCGTCGGTGACTCATGGAGTGAGAACAGGCAGTTCTGCGGGACTGGGGAGCCCGGGGAGACAACAACAGTCTGAGATTTATTCCATAAAGCAGCCTCAAAACAAACCCAAAGAATGTTTATTATTTTTCCTATGTGGCAGGGAAATAAAGCACGATTGTCTTTCGCCTGGAAATGCTGGCATCCCCACACACGGCTCCTCCACTGAGATAGCATCCGCAGCTGGACACTCCCAGCCTTGAGTCAGGGCTGCCTCTCCATGGTCCACACCACAGAGGAAGGGAGATTTATGGAGTGACTGAATCCCTGGGATGGAGCCCACTGGGAAAGGTCATTCCAAGCCACAGGAGCACCTGCCACAGACGCAGTCACTTGCGTTTTCTTTCCCTCCAGCACAGTCCCTAGGCTAAGAGTGATGGATATGCACCAAAGAGGGATGCCATCACCCCTTCCCCCAGAGCTGTTTCTCCCCTGACTGGGGGATTGCAACTGGTGGCATGAGAGGTCTGGGACCTGCTGTGGGGCTGCTGCATCAGGATGCTTATGTCAAGTCCACACCTTGCAGGCCTGCTGCACCCTCCCTCAGCATCCTCCCAGCCCAGAGCCCACTCCCCCCACAGCTCTCCCACACCCCTCCTGGCTCCAGCAAAGGCCAAGCAAGGTAACAATTGGGATATCATTGGTCGAACAGCACCTATGCCAGACGAGATCCTCTGCAATGAGGTGCCAGCAGTGCTGGAGTCACCGGGCAAGATGTTAGAGATTATGCAGACCAAGGCATATCAAGCACTAGTGCCCAAACACCCCACAGGCAGCACAGATTCACCCCAAAACCCAAGTGGTCTCACCCTACACCACATCCCATCCAGTTGCTCTCTTTTTCTCTCTAACACACCTCTTCCAAGAGACACAAGCCCTTGCATCCCACCCTGGGGTGCTGTTCCCCAACGGTACCAGTGCTGCACCCTCCTGGGCTGCCATTCCCCAGAGCTGCACCCTCCCTTTCCTGGAATCAGGAATAGCAGCACTGAGACTGGTATGAACAGAGGGTGCATGGGGATGGGGTGCAAACACTACTGGGAGAAGAGCCGGGGCAAGGGCAGGTGCTGGCAGTGCTCAGATTAGCAGCTCATCAAGATGCTAACACATCTATGTGCAGCCTCACAAGGCACCCAGGCTGGGAAACCAAAGGACAGACTGCCCCAAAGGGCGCGTTGAAGCCACTGAAAGTCAATGGCAGGAAGATGGGGCTGTAAAACTCCCAGGTTAGAAGACAGAGGACCGTGAACCCAGCAGCAGTGCTTTGCCTTACAATTTCCAGAGGTAGGCAAGGATGAAGAGAATAAAGACTGTGTGCAGTGCCAGCCCATGCGTGCCGACTGCAGTCACCCCCAGCTCACGTTTTCCACATGCCGCCATCCCCTTGACAAGCCAGCCTGCAAGCCAGGCTCCTGCTGGCCGGGGGCCTTCCCTGTGATTTGGTCTTGCAAGTTTTTCCAGCTTTGACCTCAGTCCTGCTGCAGTACACACAGCCTCGGCAGGCTTGGAAGGGCTGGAGCACGTCCCACTCCCCTGCCCTGTCTCGCAGGGCCCAGCTCTTTACAAATCAAGAATGTTTATTTAAAATAATTAAAAATTAAAAAAAAAAATCACATAGAGCTAGGGAAGCCCTGAGACAACAAACAAACATGAGTGCAATACTGAGCTTCAAAAGGGCAGGCAGAACCAGTCTGTGCCTCATAAAATAATGAGTAAGTATTAGGAAAAGATCCTTAAATACCACAGATAAAAAAAGCAAAAGCATCTGGCACAGACCAATTGCAAAGAACATCTCTTGCCTGAGAAACTTAATTGTTTTGTCAGGAAGAATTACTGGAAGAGGCCAATTAGAGCTGGATTTTGGTTCAGTTCCTGGCCTGATGGCCCCAAAGATTAGCACCCACACGCATCTCAGTGTCCCGAGCAGTGTCACACCAGCTCTGGCCCAGTGTACGGAGCAAAGCCTGGGGACTGCCATGGGGCACAGAGATGTGTTCTGGTTTACATGGCCACTAGCCACCCTAGGAGGGGGTTCAGGGTCTGTTCCCAAGGCCCAGGCACACGGGGTCCCAAAGGGCTGGACTGCTGTTGCACAGAGATGTGTGAACAGTGAAAGCAAAGCCCCTGAACCATGGGATGTCATGGCTGGTCCATTGGGGATGTCCTCTGAAGAGTGTGAGAAACAAAAATTGTAGAGAGTGGCCCTGAGAGCTGGAGAGGACAGTGAGGAAAGATGAGTTTGCACCATGATGGGGCAGCAGGATCACCCCTGGGCACAGGCTCATGCTCAGAGGTGCCACGTCCAAGAGCAGCCCATCCCAACCTACGGTGGTATCTGGGAGAGGACGTGCAGCTCCATCAGCAGAGTGATGCTGGCAGGTTAGGACCATTCTGGCATCGGGTCAGTGCTGGAGCCAGGAGAAGGGCCACATCCCAGGCAAGTACACTGGAAAAACAGCTTTAACCAGAATCTGCCATGAACAGCCCAGGGCTCGGTAATGAGGTCAGGGTCCTGGGGCACCCTTGGGGAGTAGCCCTGACCCCGCATCTTCTCCACCCTTATTCTGCAAACCTCCTTCATGGTTTGCCCCTTCTTTGACAGCCCCCAATAGTGCCATCTCTCAGTGCCTTCAGCCCTTCAGGCACGACAGTCACCTCACTGGGCAAGCATCCCTGTGCACTATCAGAAAATTACAGAGTAACTGACATTGGAGGGGGCTTGTGGAGGTGTTAGATCCAGCCCCACTACCCCCAGCAGAGCAGGTCCAACATGATGATGTTGGCTGAGACTGTGTTCAGTCAAGACCTGAACATGTCCAAGACGGGGCATTCCACCAACCACCTTGTTCCCATGTTTGACCACACTCATGGGGGAAAAAAATTTCCATCAGGAAAAAAAAAAATTATTCCCCATGTTGCAACCATAGCCATCATCTCTCATCTTCCTGCTGCACCCCAGCAAGCTGAGGTTACCAGAACACGTGGGGCATGGAACAGTGCCAGCCCCCAGCGCCCCTTCCCTGCTGCTCCCCTTCTCCTGCTCCTCCTCACCCCATGGTCCTGCTACATCACCCTGGCCAATCTCCTGGCCAAAACAGACACGTGCCCTGGTGAGGGGACAGGTGGCCAGTGGGAGCACTTTCCCTCTGGGCAGGTCCAGGTTTGCAGGTGCATGCTTCCCAGGAGCCCTTGCCCTGCCTGTGCACAGGGGCTTCAGGCTCAGGGCCAAGGGGAGTGCAGAGGTCGGTGAGGGCAGTGCGGGAAGTGGAAAAGGGCAGAGACAGGGAAAGCTTTGGAACAACCCTTGCTGACGGAGAAATCCATTCACAGCAGACAGCCACCCAAAGCATGAGTGAAACCAGACCCTGGCAGAAAGATAACAGCACAATTACAGAGAAACTGGAATTCAAACCATGGCTTGCTTGCTCTCATAGGGGGAAAAGAGCAGACAAAATAACAAAAGACTGACCACACGCACACAGCCCCCAGCCCTGGCCCCTGCCTGCTGGGCACTGCCCCAGGGAGCTTGCCCACAGCAGGAGCTGGGAGCCAAGGCAGGGGGTCATGCCCACATCCACCCAGGGATGCTTTTGTGGGGCTCCTTATGGTATCTGCCCTCTGTGGAGCACTGCCAGCCTGGGGGCCTGGTAAGCACCCTGGGGGCTATGCCCACTGGCCCCCACAGGCTGGGGTCCCCACTTCCCCAGCATGAGGGCCCTCACGGCAGGGCTGCAAATAGTGCCCAGGACCTCACTTATTTAATTAATGGATCCCTGTCAGCAGGGAGCAAGCAAGAGCAAGGAGGCAAGTGGTTGGGGGCTGGCAGGGTGGCAGCTGGAGGCACACGGAGGAGACTTCCACCCTGAGCTCAGCCTCCAAGCACCCAGGGATGCAGCCCTGAGCTTGAGCCTGTCTTGGCCCTCCCGCTGCCTCAAGCCAGGATGGATGTCTGGCAGGCCCGTGGGGAAACCAGCTGCTCCCACCCAAGCCCCATCAGAGGCATAAAAACACCAGCAGCCCCAGTGGCCATCAGGTCTCCAGTGCTTGCTCCCCACTGCAGTCCTGATGCCAGGGCCATTCCCCCACTGGTATCATTCACGCTTGCAGAGGGCAATCAGGGACAAGCCCAGGGACAGCAAAACCACTGACTGACTTTGCTCCGAGAGGAGCAGACCATTTGCTGTGGATGCATTGCCCTGACCTGTACATCACTGGCATTTTTAGGGTCCCACAACACCGTTCAGGAGTCATGCATCCATGCTCACACCCCAGCACAGCACCCACTTAGCAAAGGTCCTGGAGCAATGTGCACCCTCACACAGCCTGTCACCCCTACCCCAGCAGTGACAGACCCCTGCAGAGAGCTGTACCTTGGTGGTGGGTTTCCCTGCCTGGGCAAGTTTCTGGACTGGGAACCACATGTCACACCAGCCTAGGAACAGGGCAGCAAGGGGGCTGTAAATCTGGGATTATGAGGTATAATCCTGGAACATCGGACCCCTGGCACTCGCATTATGGGATAGAAAACATAAACTAGTCCCTGGGAAAATAGACTGAGAAAGGGGGGCTCTCATCATCCCTGACTCCCAGCTCCCAGGATTGGTAGGAGGCTGCCCGTCTCTGAAGGGGACAGGGCAACTCCACAGAACACCACTAGCTACAAGGTCCCCTCTCTCCACCCAGTGCAGAAGCACAACATCTCATGATGTGCTTGTCAGGAGGAGAGCAGCAGACCATAAATCACTCCAGATGTGATGGGAGCTGGGTCCAGGCCATGACCATGGCAGCCCCTTCTTCTTCCCTTGCCAAAGGGAACAAGCAGGGCACAGGGGCGCTGGCTGTGCTGTTGAGAGACGCAATCTGTCTGCAATGCTGCTTGTCCAGCCAGGGGGCTGAGTAGCCGCCGTGTGTATTTATATCAAACAAGGGGAAAGAGTTGTATTATTTTTTTTTTTCAGTACAGCAGGAAATAGCTCGGATAGTTACATACCTGGTGAGATGGCCGAGGAACCAGGGGCCAACAAACATAGAAAATCTGGCATCACCTGGAGCATCTGTGCTGCACACAGTTTGTGAGCATCCAGGACTCTGTGTGTATCTGTATGCCAGACTGGGGCGGGGGGGTGGGTGGGGGGTGGGGGGTGGGGTGGGGTGGGAGCAGGCAACAGGTCACAGCAAGGACCCCCACGTATGCCCAATGCTTCAGGAACTGGTGGTGAGTGGCCAGCCTGTACTGGGTGGCTTGAGGCGAAGCACTGAGCTCCATTCACCCAGCAGTGAAGCACAGCTCTCCAGCAACCTGCAAGCAAGCACACGCAGCCCGGCCACCTTCCCTTGGGGCCAGGTTCAGACACCCCCTCACATCCCCAACATCTGGTTTATCTGCTGACCCACAGCCCAGGAAGGTGTCAGGCTCCTCCGCAGCCCACAGGGACCACAGGAGAAAGATCCAAAACAGGAGCTGCGCAGCCCTTGTGCTTCCTTCTGTCCCAGCCAAGAGCCAGGACATTGCCACAGAGAAGTTCACTGCTCCTGCTGCTCACAGCCCACCATGCCCCAGCACAGGACCTGGCACTGGGCTGCTCTCTGGTGTTGGCAATAGTAGGGGCTTGACTAGGGAACTCCTGAAGTCTCTTCCACCCAAATCTGCCATCGGTTGTCTCAGAGCCAAGGCACATAAAGCTCTTCCATCCATCCCAGACGCCCCATAACGAACTCCAGACCAGCAATCCTCATCCAAAGCCCACCGTGCCAGCCAGAGTCTCACTGCTTGCAGACCAGACCTGGTAAAGGTCACCTGGCTGTGGCACCAAGGAGTGAGTGCCCTGCCTCAGCCTCATGGCAGGACAGCTCCAGAGGAGAGCAGATATGAATATGGCTTGGTCTGGAAGAGGAAGGCTGTCTCTGGCTTGGCCAAGCATGTCATATCAAGTGGGCTGCAAGAGACCAACCCTCAAAAGCAGGGGTAGGATGAACCTGGAGAGAGTCCCCTAGAGCTTTGGGGATCTCCAACACTGGTACTTCACTGCTGCTGTCTCAACCCCCAAATCTTACTCATACCAAGAAAGCAATTGTCCTTCCCGTGCTGGGGTCAATCAAACCAGGTCCCTCCTGACCCTGGTCTCCAGCCCCCACAGTGCTCCCCCAGCCCCACTCCTTCCCAGCACTGTCAGCCTGACTGCATCTTCTTGCCTGAGAGTTTCCTTTTATAGCATCTCCTTTAATGAGGTGGGTTGTGGGTGGGGTTTTTTATATCAGATCATTTCTTCAACATGTCTTCAACAGTAAAAGGATTATTTTGAACTCTGAGCTGGCCGTCAAAGGCTTCTCAAAGGGCTGTGGAGTCTGCAAATGCATGGTCTCCATTCAAGAGTGGTGAGGATTGCTCTTTGGGAACCATGCCTGCACACAGGTTATAGTAGTTCCAGGTGATTTCTGCTCCCTGCTGACCAGTGTGAAACATCATCAAACACGTTCCTGCAGTCAAAGACTGGAGATGTGCCTTTTCCACCTGCCTTTCACTCACTGCAGAAGAAGGTTTGTTGCCTTCCCCTGAGCCAAACGGTGGGTGCAGTAAGGCACCATGCATCCCACACATCACCACTAGCAGAGGTGAACAGCAGGAACACAGGACCCACACAGGGTGACACATCCTCAAATACTTGCCCAGCTTACAGCAGTTTGCAGTTCATGGACCTCCTGAGCCAGAGCTGAGCCTTTTTGTGTGATAATCCCTGGTGGATTTTTCAACCATGAACTTGATCTGAACCCACTCTTTGAACCCACGTGAGCTCCTAGTTTACTTGTTCTCAAAGATAATCCACAGATGAGATTTCTTCAGCCAGTGTTCAAAGTGTCATAAGACAAAAGCCCACCATCAGGCTTTTGAAAACACGGACTTTATCCAAATGCCCTTTACCTCGACCTCCAGCCTACCCTAGCCTGAGCTCTCAGCCCTGCGGGGAGGACATCGGTTGCACTCCCCACCCAACACCAAAGCAGAAAAGGAAAGTAACCAATCAGCCATACCAGATCCAGCTGTGGTCACACCTCCCAGGACCACTGGGACCACCAAGGACCACCTTCATCTTCCCTGTAGACTTTTGGAAATATATGTGCCATCTCCAGCAGGTTGTGCTGCATCTGCCCGTGCACTCATGTTACCCTGTCTCTAACGATTTAATGTTGTTTCTGCTGCCCGGGCCCCTCCTCCTCGTTCTTGAGATAATTGCAGAGATTTCCATTTTGCCAGATTCCTAGCCTCTCTCTGAACTTACTCCCTTAAAGCTGTTTCTGAAGGACCAGGCAGCTGCCCTGCGGTATCCTCCCTCACACATGCTTCCCAGGAGTTATTACGTAGCAGTTCTCAGTCCGTAGTCTTCATTTTGCTATTCTCCCTCCTTCCTTTTCCAAGATATTAATTGCACATCCTCTTCCAGCTGCATCTGTGAGTTAGGATAGACCCACCACTAGACTGCCTAACCAGGTCATTTGGATCAACATGGGTTGGAGAGCATTCAGACAAGCAGCTCAAGCCAGGAAATCCAAAGATGCAATCCTCCAGCAAAAGCCTCCAGAGCTGAAATCCTCCAGGAGGGCAAGCCTCAGCAGCCTGGAGTGCTTGGTTGACATCATTTCAACCAGAGGAGAACAGATGAACTCCAGTTCATGGTCACCATCACCCAAACTGTTATCATCTTCTCAGCCCATTGCTCTCTGCTGGTCAACTTGAGAGACAAAGCTGCTGCTTTCTCCTCTGTACATGCTTTCCATGGATGTGCTACACGGTCCAGGTCTGGTGATTTGACTCCGGTCAGAACTGGCAAAGCTCAGCTCAGGTTCAGCTCAGTTCAAGAAAAAAATAACGGTTTGACCTATTCGGCTCCACTTCCCAAGGGAACCCCAAAGTCCTCATTTGGGCAGGATGGGCAGGGAGTGAAACAACCAAGGGATCCTCCATCCCTCCTAGCAAAGGCAAGCTGCTGGGCTCACAGGAGAGCTGGGATTCACAGATGCCCCTGTGGAAGGAAGACCTGGGCTTCAGGGCATAATACAAGACCCTGAGGGTAAAATAAATAAGGGCAATTAGCTGCAACACTCCATCCTTATTCCTGAATATCAGTAGAGTTGAGTGCTGGTAGAGGAAATTACAAACTGCTTTTTAAGATTCAGATACTCAGATGCCACCTGAGTCCCAGTGTAAACAGAGCTGAGATGCCTTGACCTCACCAAATGTCCAGAATTGCTTTAGGATTATCAAGGTGGACCTCAACAGATAAGCCTCAGGCTACCCAGGGCTCACCAGGCTGTCTGCTTGGGCCACAGCCAGCCTCACCGAAAGCACTGAGTCATCTCTTACAAGTGACAAGAAATCCTTTGTTTATTTACAGCCACTAATCCACTCATTAATTCCTGTTCCAGTGAAAGTTTGCACCTTATTACTGAGCTGGACTTTTAATGACTTCAGCTTCCACCCCCTGGACCTCATCCAGCGTGTCCCCGATGTTTCCCAGGAGATGGCAGTCACCTCCCGAGATACACAGGCAAAGCAGGAGCCTCCGGGATGACACCTCGGGGCTGGGCTGAGTCTCGCGGGTGGTGCTGGGGGAGGGGAGGGGTCGGAGGGGTTCGCACCACCCGCGGGGCTGTGGTCTGCAGCCCTACCGGGAGTCCCACGGACACGCTTCAGGATTTACACCGAGCGGCAGGGACTGTGTCTCGGGCAGGAGCAGGGAGCTGCCGGAGTGTGCCTGGGCGGGGACGTCAAGTCACCGGAGTGCTGTCCCACGGGGGACACCGAGTCACGGGGCTGCGGTCTGCGAGTGTCCCCCGTGGGCAGGGGGCAGCGGGGTGGCGGCGTGGGGTGCCTGGCTGCGGGAAGGGCTTCGAGGGAGGGGGAATGTGTATGGGGAGTGATGATGGAGTGTGCCAGGGCAGGCAGGGCTGTACGGGGGGGGGGGGGGGGGGGGGGGGGGGGGTTGGAGCTGAGCGACGGAGCGGGCTGCCAAGGTGTGTTGGACCTGGCCAGGGTGGGAAGTGGAAGTCCCTGGTCAGGGGAGGAGAGCAGATGACAGTGGGGACAGCAAGACGGAGCAAGGGGGACTGGGGAAAATGCAGCTGGGACAGACGTGGCATGAGGTCCATGGGCTATGGACAGGGGGCTGGGGTGTGGGCAGGGGCCGTTGGGGCTGCTCAGCAGTGAGGGTGAGGCTGAGCCGGGCGGAGGGGGCTCAGGTGAGGGCTGCAGGCACACACATGGCGAGCAGAGCTGCTGCCCTTTGGGATGGGGACAGTGAGAAATGGGAATGTCGTCGGCGTGGGACCACTGTGCCCCCATGATGTACTGACATGGGGTTGCTGTGCCCTGGGGATGCAGGGCGGTGGGAGCACCATAGATTTGGGGTACAGAAGGGGTTGGAGTCCATGCAGTGGGGTGCAGGATCGAGAGCACCATGCACTGGGGGTGCAGAGAAGGGAGCACCATACCCTGGGGGTGCAGGGGAATGGAACACCATGCACTGAAGGTGCGGGAGGGTTGGGAGCGACACTCATTGGGGGTAGGATGGGAAGCAGGTGGTTCATGTGCAAAGGCTGGGGCTGATGTGGGAGCCTGGGGATGTTCCCAGCGTGGTGGAGACATCATTCTGTGACCTGACCCTGTGGTCAGAGCCCTGCAGGGTGGCAGGCCACAGCCAGGGAACATGTCATGTCCACAGGGGCTGCATGTGGCACAGGCAGCATGGCTTGCTGGCAGGAGGACAACCTTCCCAACCATGCAAGAAGTCATGAATCAGCTATGTGAGCTGCTCCCCCAGTCTGCCTGCCTGCTCCACGGGTCTGATCTCCAGCCAGCTCTGCGCCATGCCGCACTGATTTATATCTCAGCCTTTTCTTGCTACCTGGTCGTGAGCCATGCGGGTGTTAGGGGCCAGTGCAGAAGGTTTAGTGACAGCAGCCCTGGCCATCATCAATCACAGCAATGCTTGGATTTACAGACTGAGAAGTCAGGCAGAAGCCCAGCAGTCCTGGGGGGCTCATGGTGCTGAGTGATGTGTGTTAGGGGGAAAAATCCACTTGTCCCTGGACAGCAGAGGGCTGGGCTTTAGGGAAGGACTGGACAGTTCAGGGGCTGATGGACTCAGGCTACGTTTGGGTGTTGGAAAAAGAAAACACTCATGCATGCAAGTGTGGAGCCAGCCCAGCCCACAGCAGCACTGATGTGCAAAACTGCACCAGCCACCCCATCCATCCTGCTTTCTGCCACCTTCTTGGTCACGGGGACATGCATTCTCCTGCCTCTGCCTCCCCACAGCAGCTCTCCAGGTCCCACCTGGCTGGCACCCCACAGGGTTTTCCTGCTCTGCTCCATTCATAGCCCAGCTCTGCACCCTGCAGAACATCCCACTTCAGCAGGGCAAGTGCTCCACCTTGTAGGGCTCAAATGCCCCACAGGATGGCTGTCTGTGCTTCCCCAGGCTCAGGATGTGCAGCAGAGAGCTCAGAGGACCATAAGAGGTCCCTTCCCACAGCTGTGCATGCCTTGGGTGCCCTGAGGACATTCTCTGGCCTTGGCATTCTCCCCATACCACCAAGGAGGACCTGCGGTAGGGAGAGGTGTACAGAGATGCAGTCCATGTCCCTGACAGCTTTCAGTGACAGTCACTATGACTGTCACCAAAGTCCCTTGAGTCAAAAGCTGCCGAGTCCCCATTAAGCTTCTGATCCCCCTGTCCAACCCCAGGGAACACATCCACTCCCCAGCTGGACTGAGGAGCTGGGAAAAACCCAAGTACCAGGCTCTGAGCACCCATGAGTGTAAACAATAGGGACCAGAGAAGCACATGCAAACCCCTGCGCAGCACGGAGCCACCCACACAGCCCATGCAGCATGCCCCAGCCCCTGCAGCACATCATTCTTGCCCGTTTGTCAAGTCTGAAGGCTACATGGAGAAGCTGGACTCTCAGCTGCTGATGCAGGCAGCAGTGTGCTGCTCTGAGGGGGTCTTTTGGCCATCGTGGTACTCAGAACCTGCAGGGCCCTTGTCCCAAGGGGTGGTGTGGGGGAGAGCACCTCTGGGGCAAGACGATGCACCAGGCTGTGGTGCTGGGGTGGGGGAAGCAGAGGGGAGGCATCTGGGAGGGCTGGCAAAGTACAGGCTGAAGGGGTTTGATTGCTCCATAAACCCAGGGAATGGACATGGGTGCCAAGACAGCCCTGGCAACGGAGTGACTTGGCTCAGTCTGCAGCTCCTGTGAGCTCCCAGCAGCCAATGCCAGTGGGAGCCACTCGGACGAGAAGCTGTGTGGGTGCACACAGGGTGCTAACAGGGGTACTCACCCCAGCCTCCAGCCCACATCCCATCCCACACCCCACGAGCACAGCCATCACAGCTGGTGATGGCCCAGGACACAGGGGCACAAGTGTGATGAATATCATCTCAAACCACCTGGATATGTCAGGGTGCCCACAGAAGCACAAGCCTTATGCACATGCCTCTCTCCATTCCCTTGCTGGGAACGAGCTGTCCATCACTAATTGATGCCACTGGGCTCATGAGTGGCTCCATGGGCAACCCAGCAAGTCTCTGGGGCACACAAGGTCATGGGACCCAGCATCCTGTGGCTCCACTCTGATAAAGAGAGATTGCCCACCAGCATCGGTTTGTCCAGGGGACAGCATTAGTCCAACACTGAGGGCCAAGGGCATGCCAGGGATGCCCTGCACAAGCCCTAGGAAATGCAAGCCCACCTGCCCAGTGTAGTGACTGCCACTGCACACTTTACCCAGGTGTCCAGGACTGGCTCAGATGTGGGACCTACAGGCAGGTTTGGAGGCAGATGACATTGCTAGAGCTGGTGGAGCCCAAGCTGGAGATGCCTGGCCCCACAGAGGATCCAAACCCAGCTCAGACATGGTCTTTCCCACCGCCTGTCCCAGTGGGAAAGCTTCAAGGGTGAAAGACTCACCTAAGCTGCCCTTCCACCGGGAACCATCTTCTTGGTGAGGGAGGGCAGGCGAGGTCATGGCAGAGGTCTGTGGGCTCGGGGTGGCCAGCCAAGCTCCTGCTTCAGGGATGCGCATCTCCCCAGCCTCCATGTTGAGGGGTGATGGAAACACCCCACTGGCACGGTTGCACTGAGCGGGCCCAGCTGCAGCTCCAGTGTCCCAGCAGGACAGCACGATGTGCCTCATGCAGCCAGCATAGCCAGGGCATAGCCAGATCCCCAGTCCCCAGACAGGGCACAAGGACAGCACCCCAAGGAACTGCACCATGACAGCACATGCCCAGGTGGGAGCCCTCCAGTGCCAGGCCACGTGCCGAGACAAAGTCCAGCCTCAGCACCAGCACTTGCAATGGGGAAGCTCCAATCCGCTGCAACCTGCTGCCACCCCTTGTGGGGGTCCCTTCTGTCCTGCCGTGCATCCTCAGGGGACAGCCTGGGGCCTCCAACGTGGTCCAGACCTCAGCTGGCTGATGCTGGGTCCAAGCCAGCCCAAAGTTGCTGAGCCGTTGGGTGTGGAGCGAAGCTGTTTGCACAGCTGTGTGCTGCGCTGCGGAGAGAGCCGGCCCAGGGAAGGTGATGTTTGGAAAAGCACCAGCTAATGTGGGGCTGGATCAGTGCAGGTGGAGGCTTGGGGAAGGCACGACCCCATTGCAGCCCAGCAGGCAGTGCACCCGGGGCAGGGGGACGCTGGCAGTGCACCCTGCCTCTGGTTTCTCTTGTAAATGAAGATCAGGCTTCAATGAGCAGTGGGAACCGTGCTGGGAGTGTGACACCCGTTATTAAGGCCTGGCCACAAAGCTGCCCAGTGGTCACCGCAGTGCTGGGAAGGGAGATGCAGAACTCAGCGGGCTGGATCGGACCCATGCCGGCGGCTGTGGAGGGGACAAAGCATCCACCCAGGGTGGCTGGAGCTGTCGCAGGGGTGGCAGCCCCCCACAGCCCCCATCCAGGAGCCACCCGTGTGTTCTGGCCGTGAGTGGGGACGATCCCCATTTGCGTGGGTCCGACCCCTCGCTGCCCGCCCCAGCCCCACGCATCCCCTCTGCCACGCCCCGCTCCGAAGGCGTCACTGGGGGTGACCCGGCCGCTGCCGGCCGGCAGGCAGCGCGGGAGCCGGTGCCTCGGGGGTCGGGGCAGTGCCATGCCGGCCGGGGCCGAGCGCGGGCGGAGGGCTCCCTCTCGAGGCCCCCGGCCAGCACTGCCCGGCCCCAGGGGCAGCGCCAGCCTCCACGCGTGACCGTGGGCAGGTCCCTACGGGGCTCCTCCCCGGCCCGCAGCAGCCCGGTGGCGGTGAAGCGGCCATCGCCGGGGGTACAGGCGGGGACAGGAGGGAGCACCAGCCAGCTGCCGGCCGTAGCAGGAGGGGACGAGAGCCACCAGCGTGGCCTCGGGGTGGCCACTGGCCCCTGCGGGACACCCTCATGTCCTTGCCGTCGTTCATCAGCGGGTGGATTTGCCTGCTTCGCTCTGGGGAAATGTCAGAAGCCAAGGGACGGGTCACAGCACCCCGCGAGGCAGAGCCTGCCCCACGCCCCGCACGGCGGACACCGGGGCTGCTGCAGCAGCGGGCACCGCCGCCCCCGGCGCCGCGGGGACACGCCGGGCGCGCCAGCCCGGGCCGGGCCTCCCTGCCTCAGCGCTAACGAGCACCTCCCGTTAATCAGCTCGGCACGGCATGTTACAGGCGCCGAGCAGCCGGGCCCGGCACCCCAGAGCTGGGTGACCCGGAGGAGGCACCTCACCCCCCCGCGCCCAGCGATGCTCCCGTGTCCCGCTCCCCAGGGGCGAAACCCCAGCGCGACGCAGCGAGACGTGCCTCCTCGGCCCCGGGCTCCGCTCCCGTCCTCGGGCACGCCAGGGCATGGAGGGCCCGGTGCCAGTGCCCGTGCCCCCCCGCTGGCGGCGCTGCCGTGGCGGGGCGCTGGCGGAGCGCACGGCACCACCCCGCACTCCGGGAGGCGCGGCTGCAGGCTGAGAGCGCCGGGCCCGCCGGACACAGCCATCGCCAGCAGCGCCGGGGCGGGGCAGGGACGCTGCAGCGGGGGAGCGGTGGCTCTGGGGCACCTCGTGTCACCGCACACGGGGTCACCCTCCGGGGCACTCGGTGCCAGCCCCTCGGGACACTCTGCGGCGCCCTGAAGAGCTTGGTCACCACCCCCGCTCTGTGTGTGTCAGTGTCCCCTCCTGCCCCACCCCCCGGCGCACTTGGCCGCCCCCGGCGCACCACCCCCCTGAGGGAGCGGGACTGAGGCGCCGCGGAGCGGGTCCGGCGGCCAATGGAAGACGGGGAGGCGTGGCCGGGGCAGCTGTACGAAGCCAATAGAGAGCAAGGGGCGTAGCAGTGGCCAGTGTGCGGAGCCAATAGAGCGTGGGGGCGTGGTCAGGGCGTGGAGCCAATGGGGCGTGGGGGGCCGGGGTGGGAGCGCGGGGCCAATGGGGCGCGGGGGCGGGGCTGCGGCCGTGGCAGCGGCGGGGGTGCGGGGATGTGGCTGCCGGCGGCGGTGCGGGAGCGGGTGGCGGCGGTGCACGGCGGTGCGGCGCTGCCCGAGCGCCTGCGGCAGTACGATGGCTGGGCCGCCCGCTACGAGCAGGTACCGAGGCCGGGGGCGCCGGGGGCACCGCGGGCGCTGCCCGGCGCCGCTAATCGCCGTGTCTCCGCAGGATGTGGCGGCGCTGGAGTACCGGGCTCCGCACCTGGCCGCCGCTTCGCTCTCATTCGCCTTCCCCGCGCCGCCCGCCGGGGCGCGGCTGCTCGACGTGGCCTGTGGCACTGGGCTGGTAGCGCGGGAGGTACGAGGCGGCGGGGCGGGACGGGGCGGGGAATGGAGCTAACGGTGCCATCACTCCGGCTGTCCACACAGCTCCACCGCCGCGGCTTCCGCTGCCTGCACGGCGTGGACGGCAGCGCGGGGATGCTGGAGCAGGCGCGGAGCACCGGCCTCTACCGGCAGCTGCAGCGGTGTGTCCTGGGCCAGGAGCCCCTGCCCGTGCCCCCAGGTAATAGGCCGGTACCGGCGGGGGGGGGCGCCTGCCCCCCGGAGGCTCCCCCCCCGGTGATGCCATACGTGTCCCCGCAGAGCACTACGATGCCGTGATGGTGGTGGGGGCCCTGGGCGAGGGGCAGGTGCCAAGTGCAGCTTTGCCGGAGCTGCTGCGTGTCACCAAGCCGGGTGAGCCGGTGTCCCCGCTGTCCCCTCCCGCCAGCACCCCCCGGGGTGGCAGGACAGGGTCATCAGGTCCCAGTGGATGTGGGTCTTCAGCTGGGCGCTGGCCCTGTGGCACAGCCAGGACATGGCCTTGTCCCTGCTGCCAGGCACAGGCAGGGACATGCAATGGCACCCCCGTCCCTGGCCCTGCCTGCTGGCAGGGTTCAGGCAGAGGGACACAGCAGGTGTCACAGGAGGTGATGGTGGCACTCCTGATGCATGACAGCCTGTGCTCAGGTGTGACATCCTGCCAGTCCCCTGCCCACTGGCCTCCTGGCCTGCCCGGCCCCTGCCCCCTGGCCTGCCCACTGACTCCTGGCAGGGTCTCACTGCCTCCCCTCATCCCCACCTTTCCAGTGGGGGACACCCAATGTCACCCGTCCCCTCTCCTGGCAGGAGGTTTCCTCTGCCTGACTACAAGGAGCAACCCCTCGAACCTGCGGTACAAGGCAGAGCTGGAGGCAGTGCTGGAGAAGCTGGAGAGGCAGGGAGCCTGGCAGAAGGTGCTGGCCCAGGAGGTGGAGCGCTGGGAGAGGGCCACCTCCGAGGAGGAGAGCACCCAGGGCACCGGCTACATCTCCGGAGTGGTCTACATCTATCGAAAATGCCCTGTCCCCCCCCTCGAGGAGGGATAAATGCGACACGGCTCTGGCGGGGGTGGAAGTGAGCACTTTGCCCCTTGTCAAACCCAGCCAGGGACCCCCTCCCAGAGCAGGGCAGCTGCTGGGGAGTGACAGTGTTTTCAGGGAGCATCCCCATGCCCTTCCCCATGCTCCTTCCCCCGTCGAGTTCTGGGCCCTGGGGACCTTGCCTGCTCTTCAGCATAGGGAGGGTCTGATGTTTTCACTAGGGTCTCCTGGGCACCACCACTAGCTCTGACATTCAGGTACCGTCCCCAACACCTCGGCCCTCACCGTGACATCTCACGGACCCAGCTGGCTGCTCAGAGCTATATCCTGTCTGGGATGTCTCGCTGCCATGCCCACCTCTCAGCCCTCATGGTCAAAACGTGGATCCTTCTTCATCTTCCCCACCCCAGACCCCTGTGGTCTTTACCTGAGGACTGTTGGAGGTGGGGCCCCATTGCCATGTCCTGTGATCGCCCATCCTCATCCTCCCCAGGACTTAACCCAGTGTACCCTGAGGTGCAGGAAATCCCACATCCAAACCAGGAGCAGCTGTGCCAAGGTGACACCCAGACGGAGAAGCTTTCCAAGTACCACATTGGCCTTTCATCCTGCAACAGCTGCTTAAGTCTCTCATTTTCCTATGGCTCAGTAGTTAATGGTCTGGGTGGGAAATGAGGCTGGAAGGAACTTCAGGAGCCGGTGGCTGCTCCCCACACAGGAGCCACCCAGCATCACCTGCCCAGCCTGTTTCCCAAGCCCCTTGCCATGCTGCCCTCACTCTTCCTCCTCCACTGCTCCCTTGGGAAGTTTTTTACCCAAATCTCTTGCTGGAATAATTTCCTTTCTTCCTTTTCTCTTCCCCCAGACCTGTTCCTGCTCATCCCGTTCCTGTGGCCCTGGGGAACAGGTTGCTTCTTTCCCCTCGGGAGCTCTTCCCCAGTGGGAGGCAGTGGCTCTGTGTGTCCCAGTCCTCCACCCAGGGCATCCCACATTTCCCACACTTGCTCTCCCCATGGCCCTTGTCACCCCTCTGCATTGCCCCCCCCCCCCCCCAGGTCTTGGGGTCCCTGGATCCATTGTGGGGAGCTGTCCTGCTCCCGTCTCTCCCTGCTTGTCCCCAGCGCTGTCCCCTGGGCATCTGAGGGTCATGGCTGTCCCCATCCCTGCACATGGCTGTCAAATAAACACCCTGCCTCCACTGCCTGCCTGCTGTGCGCTGTTCCCAGAGCAATGGGCTGCAGACCCTCTGGGGTGGGCAGAGGAGGGCTGCTGGGGAGAGGGATTTGGCCTTTCTCTAGGGTCCCCTCCCAATCCCTCAGGGCTCAAAGGACTGAGCTTTGGGAGCCTTGTGTCCCCCGATGCCCCTCTTGGCTCTCAGCACCCTCTCCCTGCCTCCATTTCCCTGCTGGAGGGCATGCAGAGAGTGCCCTGGCTGGGTACTGCCACATCCTCATGGGGACCTGGGGACATGCCAGGCACCAGGGCAGCAGCCCCAGAGCTGGAAGCAGGCTGGCAGGGCACAACACCCATAGGACGTGTCACCATACTTCCCTCACACCACAACACTTCGAAATGAGCCCAGGCAGCCTTGGTGGCACCGAGGTGTTTATAGCCCATTGCGAGCACAGCCCCTGTGCACCAGGGAAGGACACACATGGGAGGACCGTACTAGGGGTGCAGCCAGTGTGGGGACAGGTAGGATGAGGCAGCGTGTGGGCAGCGGGGGTGGCATGTGAAGCAGGAGAGGGGCAGTGGTGCTCTCCCTCAGGCGGGCACCCAGGCACAGTGGCTCACACATAGTCCTTCATGGCATAGCTCATCGGGCTGCAGGTTTTCACTGCTCTGTACTTCTTAGGGTAGGGGTCTTGCTGGGATGGGGGTCCTGAGCAGCACAGGATGCCTCCGCCAAAGAGCTGGAGGGCACTGGAGGCCCAGCCAATGTAGAGGGCAGCCCCCAGCTCTCTCTTGAGGGCCTCGGGCACCATGGGGTTGTAGAAGTTGCTGACGATGCTGTTAGCAGACCAGGAGACAGGGATGAGCAGCATGATGCTGGCCAGGACAAAGATGGCACCTGCCACAATGGAGATCCTGGTCTTGGTGCTCTTGTCATCCACACAATGGGTGCAGTCTGCACCTGAGACGGCAGTGAGGAAGGCAAAGAAGGCCACAAAGATGGAGGTGACCACCAAGGCACGAGCCGCTTGCAGGTCGGAGGTGAGCTCCAGCAGGGAGTCGTAGACCTTGCACTGCATCTGCCCTGTGCTTTCATACACACAGTTCATCCACAGCCCTTCCCAGAAGACCTGGGCCACCACGATGTTTGAGCCGATGAAGGCCGTCACCTTCCACATGGGCAGCGCACAGGTGAGGATGGAGCCTAGCCAGCCCAGCACAGCCAGCATCAGCCCACCCAGCTGCATTGTCATCATCGCCATCAACAGCACCTGTGGGGACAGGGCACAGCCATGACAGACACGGTCTCAAGCCAGGAAGCTTTCTGAAGGGCGTGGACTTCTTGCTGGGTGTGTCTGTACCCCATCTGGGTGGGAACGGCTGCAGACCAACACGGGGACACATGTGGCGTGAGGCATTGCTGCAGGTCAATAAGGGACATGCATGGTATGGGGCCTTGCTGCAGGTCGGTATGGGGACACATGTGGCACTGAGCACCCAGGCCCTGGGCAGGCCAAGGTGCAGAAGCCCCTGTGTGTCATGATAGCCCCTACAATGCCACTACAGCACAGGACAGTCCTCTGCCACCACCCCATCCCAGCTGGTCCAAGTGCATGGCAAGTATTAGGGAGGGTATGTCTTTCAGGGAGCAGGGTGAGGGGCTCACTGTGCCCACCCGGGCATGCTCCAAAGCACAGACACCCCCCCACCGTGTCCTGCCAAGGCAGCCACCCCACAGCACCCACCCCATCCCCTGCTCCATTGCTGGTACTTCAGCTTCCTCAGCCACGAGCATTGCACCGGGGCACATGGGCAGGTGAGGCAGCCCCTGCCCTCGCCATGGCACCATCTGCTCCCTGTTCAAGGGCAGGTTCTGCTTTGCCCTTGGCAGCTGGGCTGCAGCACCCTTTGGACCCAGGATTTCCTCTCTGGGGTGCTGGAAACAGGTCAGAGCTCAAGTCTACCTCTGGCCCTGGCTGTGGTGCTCAGCAGTTTCAGCGATACCCGTTCTTCCTTTGCACTGGGAGCAGCACCGAGAGGGCAAACCCCTGGAGAGGGGCTACCACAGGGTCATCCCTGTAGGAGGGGTGGCCCGGACATGCTCACAGCTCCAGCAGAGTCACACAAGGCCACCGTGGCCCCTGACTCAGCCCAAATGGCTGCTCAGCCCTGCACGGAGCAGAGCCCCTGTACTGCCATGGGGCAGAGTACACCCATGGGTGCTTGCATCCTTGCTTGGCAGCTGGGACCAGCTGAGTTTTTATGACTCCTGAGTGGCAGCAGGGTATCGGCTGTGCCCAACACACCCTGCAGTACTTGCAGGAGGTTTCGCCATCATTCCTCTGGTGCCAGTTTTGGTTTCTCCAGCCTCTTTTCCCCTATTGCGTCCTCACTCCTTCCCCAGCACCTTTCATCCCTCTGCATCCTGATGGACACCTAGCGCTGGGACTTTGTCCCCCCTGTCCATGAGAGCTTCTTTGGGCCAAAAATAAAGTCCCTGTCGCCACAAAAGGGAGACCAGCCTCTTGGGAGGTCGGGGTGACAGGAAGCCATCCCAGGCACCCTTCCCCAGCCAGCGGGACCTGGACCACAAGAGACACCCAAAATGGGGCGCACAACCACCTGCAGTGGGGACAAGCAGTGGCCCTGTGGATCCCAGCAGAGATGCTCGCCAGAGCATCCTGCACACATTTACACCTGGCTGTCGGTACCACAGGGCCACAGGAGCATTTTCCACCATTCCTGCTCCCAGCGAAGGAGTGAGGGAGCTGGGAACCCTCAAGCCCCCAGACCCAGATGAGACACCCAGTGCCAGGCAGCCGGCATCACCCCTCATCCCCATGCACCCTGAGGCAGGAGGGAAGGATGTTCCCAAGCCAGCAGAGCACTGGTTGTGCCCCAGCACAGCTTGCCATGCCGGCAGCAAGATAGGCAAAACAGCTGGCACTGCCCATGCCAGACCCGGGGTGCTCCCAGCCGGGGCCGTCAGGTGGCCCCAGGGCCAGTGCACCCCCACCCGCCCTCGCCAGCGCCCATCACCTTCCTGCTCGGGTGGGAAGATCACGCTGGGACAGGTGTGGGGCAGCCCTGACACCGTGACTGGCATCACTAAGGCATTGTACCACGGAGGCACCCCTTGTCACCCCGCCAAGGGAGGGAAGCGGTGGGTAATGCCAGGGGTGGAGCAGGGGTCAGGAGGTAGCTGAGATCACGGAAGGTCTGGAGAGTGGATTTGGGGGCTCTCAGGGGGACAGGGCCCCACAGCACAAGAGCACCAGGCTGTCCCAGCACTGAGGTTGGTGTTGGGGAAGGTAAAGAAAACGAAGCACAGTGGGGTCTGAGCAGCTGCCATTTAATGAAGGAAGGCTGCGATGAAGGGATGGATGGCAGCACAGCCAGGGGGGCACCGTGAGCCATCCTCTCCCGCCTCTGGCCCGGGGAACCCACTCGGGGGATGCTGAGGGGACCATGGGGCTGTGTGCACCTCACGGGATGGGGTCGGGTCTGGGTGTTGCCCCGCTCCATGTGGGTGCACAGTCCTGCACCACTCCTGCCACTCCAACCGGTTCTCCCAGCCCAGCTGCTGCCTTCCCACTCCCAGGATAATGATGCCCCCGCCCCAGGGAGCTGCTGCGAGAAATCGCACGTCTGTGAAGCTGCTCTGAGTTCCAAAAGTAGGTCAAACTCAAAATTTAGAGTACAGACAGGTGAGAGCCCCTGCTGCCCCTCAAGCCCCTGCCGGGGTTTGCGGAGCCAGCGCATCCCCATGACCGCATGGGACAGGTTTGCTGTCCCCACCAGCACCACCACCCATCCCAAGGGACGCATTCTGGGGGGCTTTACCCAGCAAGAGCCCTGTGCCACCCACGGGACGGGCCCCTGGGGGCTGCGTCACCACACAGCACACCCCAATACCGGGAACCAGGAGATGCTCGACGGGCAGGGATCGAGTGGTGTCTTGGAGAAGATGCCACAGCTGGGTGCTCTGAGGGGAGCGGGACCCCTGCTGGGCAGGGGGGCAGCCAGGACAGGATCTCCTTGTTCCCCGTCTCAACCGAGATTAAAGAACCAGCTCCAATCCCCCGTGGAACAAAGGCAGCTCTGTCTGCCCTCCCTTGCACCACCCCAGCTGCCGGCCCTCCCTGCCCGGCTGCCGGCCGGCAGCACCCCGGGAGCTCCCAGCTCCCGCTGTGGCTGGGGGTTCCAGGCAGGCGCAGTGGCTCCTAGACGTAGTTGCTGGCTGGCAGCGAGCGAGCAGCCGTGAACTTGGCAGAGTAGGGCTTCTCGCCCCGAGGGGGGCAGGTGCAGAAGAGGATCCCCCCCCCCAGCAGCAGGAGCGCAGAGGCTGCCCAGCCCACATAGAGAGATGACCCCAGGTCCCGCTTCTGGGAATCAGTGACCAGCGGGTTGTAGAAGTCCTGGATGATGGTGTTGGCCGACCAAGAGACGGGGATGAGGATGAGGATGCCGGCGACGATGAAGATGATGCCAGAGAGGATCATGACCTTGGCTTTGGCGGTGTCATCCTCCACGCAGTTGGTGCACTTGCCACCAGTGACAGCGAGCAGGGTGCCCAGGATGGCCACGATGATGGCCACCACCACCATGGCGCGGGCGGCTTGCAGGTCCTGCGGCAGGGCCAGCAGGGAGTCGTAGACCTTGCACTGCATCTGCCCCGTGCTCTGCACCACGCAGCTCATCCACAGCCCTTCCCAGATGATCTGGGCCACCACGATGTTGTTGCCAACAAAGGCCGTCTCCCGCCACATGGGCAGCGCGCAGCAGAGGATGGAGGCCAACCAGCCGATGACGGAGAGGGCAATGCCCAGCACCTGCAGTCCCATGGAGGCCATTGCTCGCTGCCTGCACCCCTGGCCGCCTCCCGCAGCACAGTGCCGGCTGCTGGGACCATGGCAGGCATTATATGCCTTTGCCGAGGGAGGAGCACTGCTGCAGCCGCCGTACTGCCGCCAGCACCAGACAGAGGGGTAAAACCAGTTTCCCAGGATTCCTCCGCTTGTATTTCTCCCTGCAGCAATGACACTTAATATCCTGGCTGCTCCCACGGAGAAGGACGCAGGGAACTGGGATCAGGCCACCCAGGTGCAGCAGTGTGTCCCACTGGGCAGGCAGGACATGCCAAGGGCAGCTGCTGGGGCTCAGCCTGGGATGCTGAAGGGGAAGAGCTGGTGTCCAGGCACTGGGATGTCTCTGCCATCACTGCCGGCACCTCCTGCTCCAGCACCTGGATGGGGTCCCTCCACACTTTTGTGCCTCGGTTTGCCCCCAGCTCATGAGGTGGCTGCTCCAGCAGTGGTCCAGCCTCTGGTCCCACATGGCCCTGTGCCCAGGGAGCAGCATGCCATCCCTGCCCCACTGCTGGGCTCCATGCCCGGCGGGACACAAGCAGCTCTTGTTTGTTCCTTGGCGTCTGTGCCAGTGCTTCCCAACCCTTCATCAGGCCTCGGGCAGGAGGTGTCACCACCCAGACCCACAAACCGGTTGGAGTGGCTGCTGGCTCCCTCCGGAGGAGAGACGGTGCTGCCCAGGGAGAGGCGGGGGTAGACCCCCAAACCCACCTGCCCTTGCACTGCACTGCCGAGTCGGTGTTCACATGGCAGCCCTCAGTCCCAGGCCTGCCAGCATCCCGCTGCCTGCGCTGCCAGCCAGGTTTGGTGGGTCAGAGCTGCAGGGGGCAGAGGTGACCTCGAGGTACCCCAGTTGCCACCACTGCTCTGGTGGGGACCAGGGTGCCAGAAGCAGGCAGGGCCACCTCGTGCTGGCAGCATTTTGGCACAACCAGCTGTACCTGCTGGCCAGGCTGTGACAATACCGATATCAATGCCAATATTGATGCCAATGCTTTGGGCGCTGCCTAGCCTCTCCTCTAATGCATCAGCCCCCCTACATGTCCCCTCCCCACTCTCTCCAAAAGCCTCTTCAGCACCCACATAGGTGCAGCACAAGGCCAGACAGACCACAAGGATGGACAGACAGACATTGCACTGTTTCACCACTCCAGCTTAATCCCAGGCCTCTGGAAAAGATAAAAGTGTCTGACATTATCTTAGTTTTCCCGAGCACTGGCGTTACCAATACAATCTAATTGCTTATGCTAACTATTCGGTATGATGGGCTCTAGAGCTGCCACTATCCATGTGGGGATGTCCCCAGGCATTGTGCCCCAACGGGGTGGGATGAGCCAGGCAGTCCATGCACTGCAGTGCCATGAGGATGCCAGTGGCAGCTGGGCTGCAGCTGCTGGTGCGCGGCATGGCAGGAGTGGACAGGGCAGAGCCCAGGCACTCGGGGACACTCAGGTCTTGCTGCAGACCCTGACCCGTGGGGATGAGCCGGGGTCTTGCCTGCCTGCCCTGTGCCAGAGGAGCCACCCAGGTGCCTGGCCATGGTGGGATGCTCTGTCTGTCCCTCTGTCCTACTGGAGCGCCCACATTGCTCACATACCAGTGTGCCCACCCGGGAGCCAGAGCCTTGTGGTCAAGGGCTCCCTTTAATCTGTGGGGCTCCAGACCATCCCTGTCAGGGCCAGACTCTGCCTGAGGCTGAGCATGGTTTTCACCTCCCAGCCAGCTGCTGTAACCACCAAATTATTTGGGGCTGAGGAGAGGCACATGCCTACATGTGTGTGCACCTTGCATAGGCCATGTCCCTGCAGGCATATGGGGACATGCCTCTGGACTGGGGACAAACGGCAAGGTGGGGACAGGGACAACTCTGCAAATGGAGCATCAAATGCCTGAGCCACTCATGCTTCCCCTCGGAGGCAGAGCAGGCGCCAGCAGGGCCCTCTGACAGCCAATTACTGTAATTAAAGCCAGAACGTGACATATATTCAAACTGGTGGCTGCCACCCAGAAACAGCCCCGTGCCCTCCCCCATGTCCCCCAGCAACGCACTTGCCTGGCCAGCACAGCCAACCCAGTGTCCCCAGCACTGCCAGCCAGCGGGACCGATGGACACAGGCTCGGCAGCGAGTGGAGAAGTAACAACCAACCCCATCCCTGATGCCTACTGAGCCAGAGGGTGCTGGTGCAGCACCCAGCTGGGTGCAGGTGCCCTGCCCTGAATCCAGTGAGATTTGCAGGATGGAGGGGTTTGAGCTCCTTCCCCTGCTCCATCCACGTTCTCAGCATCAATGACAGCAGAGCTCCCATTCCAGCACATCAGCCACTAGCTCTTTGGGTCTGAGAAAATGCTCTCCGCTGATTGTCCCTGCTTCACTGGGATGGGGACATGTTGCAACCCTATGGCTGGGCGGTGAGGCCATCCCCAAGCAGGGAGGCCACATTAAACCCAGTGTCACCGTGATGCCAGGCACCACCAGGTACATGATGGAGGCTGTGCCACCCTGACCTTGCGCAGGGCAAAGGACGCAGGGAGAGGGCTCAGGGCACTAATACTCAGCCAAAGGGGTTGGGGTCTTCCCCACCTGGGACGCAGGTGACATTCCCACCTCACATACACACAGAGCACCAGCTCAGCCCCACGCCGATGAGCTGGGAGCCCCTTATCCCCCCAGCACCTGTGCGTGAACTTGCCACCCCGTCTACCTCGAGGTCCCAAAAGGGAAGGCGAGACTTGCCAGCAAGCAGTGATCCACTGGGATCTCCGGCTTCAAATCCACCAAACAAGGCACGGCCACCAGCCCTTCCACTCAGCCGGCACGGAGCAGGGCAGCCTCTCCCTGCCGGCAGCCGGGGATTAGTTACCAGCAGTCCAGAGACTGAATGTTCCCAAAAAACGTCCTTGCCCAACATAAAACCCCCCCGACCGGCTCAAATATGCAGAGTCAGGTTGTTTCCTGCTATGGGAAAGCAAAGTCTGATCGGCTCAGCGGAGAGGAGCCATGCGCCGGGAACTGTGGTGTCCCTTGGGGGATGCAGCTGCCGGGCAGCACACACGGCTGCCAGAAAAGGGACCTTCAGCCTGAAGTCACTCCAAAAATAAAAGCCCTGCTCAATTTGCTGAGCAACAAGCAGCTCTGAATGGGGAAACTATGCCCAAGTGCTGCCGAGGGGGTTTTCGAAGGGATGGAGGAGACGACGGCAATGGCTCAGGAAAAGGGATTTGAGCGGCACAATGGGGGTTCCCTCCACAGGCAATGCTCAGAGGAAGCGGGATGCTGTGGCAAAGCCCTGGGGAAGCTGATTCGAAGCTGTCAGGGTGGTGATGCTCAGAGCACACTGAGATTTCGGGCAGCCCAGAATCCCCTGGGCAAGCTGCCAACCCCCTGCCACGTCCCACTGGACCATGCCCCCCACTGTCCCCCATGTGCCGTTTGGGCGCCGGCACTGCCGGCAGCTCCATCCCCGCCCTGCTGGGAGACAGAGCCACCATTGATGGTCAGAGCCGCCTTACCTGCTCTCCGCTGTCGCCGAAGGGGCTTCAACAATGGGCTGCCTGTGTGCCCTGGCCAGGGCAGAGCCAGCAGCCCCGCGCCTGAAATATAAGCAGCCGAGGTAGCACTTACCGCCCCGGCCCCACTCGCCCGGGGGGGGGAAACGCACCGTCACTCCCCACTCCCGAGACCGCAGGGGAAGGGGAACACCCCAAACCCCATGCCGGCTGCTGGGCGCACGTGAGTGGGACACAGCCCCACGGTGCCTGGGGTGGTTTCTGTCGTCACCTCCTGCTCTCCCCCGGGGTGCTGGGTGTACAGTGGGGATGGGGGGATGCCTGCAGTGCATGACACCTCTCCACCCCCAACCCCCCGCCAGCACAGGTGTGCTTCCCGCAGCATGGGCCACCAAACTGACAATGCCCCCATGACCTTTGGGTCTGAGCTTCATCTGGGATCACCACCTCATGGGGGGCAAACGAATCCCCATGCCACTGGTGGCTGCATGAGGTCACCCTATCTCGTCCCCATCCCAGGGGACCTGCTGTGGGTGATACTCCTCCATCCCTTCCCATCTGGGGGTGGGGGTGGGGGTGGGGAGCAGAGGGACTTCACCAGGGTGGGGGACACAGCAGCAGGGATGGGGATGCTCCCAGGACACCCACAGGTACCCTGGCCCTGCTCAGCTGTTCTCGGTAAACACCAGCAAGCCAGTTTGCTTGCCACAAGAATGTGTTCTGAAGCGTGCAGCAGCAGCCAGCACCCCGAAACCCTGGTGATTTGCCCCTTCCTCTGTCGTGAGTCAGGCAGCAGCTGCTGCCCCGGGCCAGCGCGGCACCGTGTGCAGCCTGTACTTTAGGCAATTTGGGACAACAAAGTGGAGACGCAGTGTGTGGGCTCTGATTGCAGGGTCAGGGGCTGCGATGCTTCACCTGCCCCATCTCATCCCATACCTGCCCCAGTAGACCCTACCCCAGGGGTCTCCCCACTGCTCCATACACCTGCCTGAGGCATCCCCCTCTTCCCCTGCTTCACATCCATACCTGGGGGTATCCCCCCCTGCCCCACACCCCTGCCTGAAGTATCCCCATTGCCCCACAGACATGCTTATGGTATAACCCTGCCCCTACCCCCTGCCCCACAGTCCCACCTAGACCCCCCTGCTGCCCCACAGCCCCTGCAGCCACCCATGGCAATGCAGCTGGGGGTGCACATGCTAGTGCATCTGCAGCCTTGTGCGCACCATGAGGTGCCTTGTGTGCACCCGCATTGCTGTCGTGTGCCCGCTGGCCTCAGTCTGTGTGCGGCTGGCTGCATGTGCGGCTGCGTGTGCAGGTGTCCCTGCCGGCAGAGGGGGTGTGAGTTTATGTGTGGGGGTGTGCGCGCATCTGTGCGCACCCACACCCCGGGGCCGCTGGCACAGCTCTGCCTGATGCATGTGCTGCCGGCACCCCTGCGTGCAGACCTGGGGGCCCTCAGCCAGCCCAGACCCCCCTCTGGTGGTGGCAGTGTAGTGCCAGCAGCACCCCGGCAAGCCTGGCCTTGGACCCACCATCACCTGCCAGCAGCGCTGGCATCACTGGTATCCCAAGGTGCCCCCGACGGCTGGGATCCCCAGCACCCCCAGGGACAAGGACACAAGGCCCTGGGGTGCTGCATGCATGGGCTCCCCCTCAACAGCACATATAGGGGTACCCCCACCCCCCCAGCCACCAACCCTGGCTGGGTGGGGGGGTCTTGGGATGTCCTTTGCGGTGTGATCAGGTTTCAATGGGGTGGCAGAAGGCCACCTGACCAGTCCAGAGTATTCTGGGTATGCCATGGGCTGGCAGAGGCTAACCTGGCTGGATAAAGGGTATTGGGGTGTCACAGAGGTCAGATACAGGGTGCTGCAAGGGGCAAGAGGCCAACCTGGATGGATATGGGGTGCTGAGGTGACAGGAGGTGTGGCGAATGAAGAGACGGGATGCAGCTTGATGCAAGCAAGTTGTCAGTTTATTAGTGATTTTCTTACAATTATATACGTTTCTACCTTCTACATATTACACACTGATTGGTTAAATCTTAAGCGTAAAAAACACTGATTGGTTGATATTTAAGGCACACCGTTAGAACAATAGGAACTTATTAGTTTACCTTGACATAGCAACAATTTCTATTCCAAAATTAGGGGGTTTCTTTCTACACGGCTTTCTTGATTAACAAAGTTACATATCGGCGCTCTCCGTTCCCTTACCTGGCTACTCGTTTCTCTGTCCGTCTGGTTGCCTCCTCAACTGTAACGGCGCAGGGGTCTGCAGTTAGCTTGTTCCTTTGTTCCCAGGGCTTGTGCCCTACAAGTTCTAACAAGTCTCTATTCATCAGGCTATCAGTACTTGGACTCTTGTCCTTGAGGCCTTGTCCTACAAGGAGGTGACAACATCTAACCCAGACAGATATGGGGTGTCAGGGTGCTGTGGGGTGGCAGAGGCTGACCACGCTGGCTATGGGGGTTCAGGGTGTTGCAGGGCAGCAGTAGCTGACTCAACCAGATACGGGATTTCAGGGTGCTGTGGGGCATCCGAAGGTGACACCCCCCCCCCAGCTATGGGGTGTCAGGGTGCTGCGGGTGCAGCCAGGCAGACGGGGGGGCTCCCCGCATTACAGACCTTGGGTGCCCGAGCAGGGGGGCTCCCTCCGCAGCGCTGGCTGCCAGCATCCTGCTGCGCTCAAGTAGTTAATAATAAGTCGTAGGGGAGATTTTGGGGCAGGCAGGGAACAGGCAGCAGCAAGCCCGTGTCCAGCGGGGCCCGGCAACCACATTCCTGGGGTGGGGGGCCAGAAATACCAGCACTGCCACTAGCAAGGTTGGGGGGATGGTTGGTGGGGGACCGTTGGTGGGGGACACACATGCCCACCTCAGCCACAGGGTTGCCACTGTCAGGTCGGAGCAGGACTGCTGGCAGCCTGCCTGCACTTGCCTTTTTTTTTTTCCCCCTTCACTGTCTGCTTGCTCAGGTTGATGGGGTGATGATGTCAGCGCAGTTACGTGCATTATCTGCTTCCTTCAAGGCCACAATATTTGAGCAGGATGAGTAAAGATTTATCACCCGGTCAGGGGATCCCTGCTGGCACTCCCTGCCCAGCACGGTGGGAGCACCCATGGGTCCCCTGGTATGGCGGTGCCAAAGCAACAAGCATCACAGCATGGTGAAAAGGTTGCACTTTGCACAACAATGCAAAGGTGCCTGGTGCTTGCCAAACCCCAGTTAAACGTGAGCACTGATAAGACGCTCCAGAAATAAACTAAACCCTGACCCGCCGGCACCTACAGGGGGGAATGGCAAAGCCAAGGGATTTCCAGGTCCCCAAGGGGTTCAGTGGGTCCAAATGAGCATGGTGGCCGTGCCTGCCGGTGCCCACAGCCCAAACCCAAGGGGATGGCCGTGGCAGGCGGCGTCTCTCCCCCTCCCACCCTTGCCTGTAACCCGGCGCCATCTCTGCAAACAAAGGGGAGGGTGTGGGACGCAGGTGGCAGGTGACGGGTGACGGAGGAGTGGAGAGGAGCGTCCAGCAGCGAAACCCCACCCCGGGCGGGCGCTTGAGCTGGCCCCGCCAGCCCTTATAAGCGCAGGTGCACCCAGGTGTAAGCTGATCCCCCAAGGGCCGCAAGCGGTGACTGGTGACGGCAACGGTTTCGGTCCGTAGGTTCCTCTCCACCATCGCCTGGAGTGAGGCAGCAAACCAGCCACCATGTCGATGGGGTTGGAGATCGGCGGGGTGGCCTTGTCGGTGCTGGGTTGGTTGTGCAGCATCATCTGTTGCGCATTGCCCATGTGGAGGGTGACGGCCTTCATCGGCAACAACATCGTGACAGCCCAGATCATCTGGGAAGGGCTCTGGATGAACTGCGTGGTGCAGAGCACGGGGCAGATGCAGTGCAAGGTCTACGACTCCATGCTGGCCCTACCGCAGGACCTGCAAGCTGCCCGCGCCCTCCTGGTGGTGGCCATCGTCTTGGCTGTCCTGGGTTTACTGGTGGCCATCGTGGGTGCCCAGTGCACCCGCTGCGTGGAGGATGAGAGCACCAAAGCCAAGATCACCATTGTTTCCGGCGTCATCTTCCTCCTCTCCGGCGTCATGACCCTCATCCCCGTCTCCTGGTCAGCCAACACCATCATCCGGGATTTCTACAACCCGCTGGTGCTCGATGCGCAGAAGCGGGAGCTGGGCACCTCACTCTACGTGGGCTGGGCAGCCTCTGCCCTCCTGCTGCTGGGGGGGTCCTTGCTCTGCTGCTCCTGCCCCCCCAAAGACGACAGGTACCCGACCGGCAAGGTGGCCTACTCTGCTCCGCGTTCTGCCGTCACCAGCTACGACAAGAGGAACTATGTCTGAGCCCCCCGCGAGATCCCCGGGACCCCTCGACATCCCATCCCCTACACCCCCCCCACTCCTGGGACCCCCATCACCCCCGGTGGGGACTGAGGACGGCAGCAGGAGGGCGGGGGGGGCGCGAAGGAGGGGACGGGGACGGCTGCGGGGTCAGGGCCAGGCTGTGTAAATAGAGACAGTTTCGGTTAAACAAGAGGCGGTTTCGGGTCGGCGGGAGAAGCGGCGCCCGGTGTGCCCCTGCCCACACCGGTGGGACGGGATGGGGACAAGGATAAGGACAGTGCCCCCGCCCCGGGGTGTGTGTGTGTGTCCCCCACCGGCGGGGCACCGTCTGTCCCTGTTACGCGTGGTCTGTACCGGTTACATTTGTCAATAAACGTGTCCTGTTTTGGTAGCCCGAGTATCCTTGGGGTGGGGTGGGGTGTGGGGCAGGACCCACTGGGTACGGATGGGACCCCAACAGGTAAGAGCGGGACCCCACGGGGTACGGTCGGGACCGCACCAGTTACAGGCACGGTCCCACCGGTTAAATACAGGACCCCATGGGGTACGGATGGGACCCCACCGGGCAAGAGCGGGACCCCACGGGGTCCGGGGAGGGATCCAGGGCTACAGCCACCCCACACCCTCGGCTACAGCAGCACCGCGTTTGCGGACGGGGCTCTCACCCCGCAGCCCCCCCCCAACCGCGGAGGGGCGCCGGTCGCCGCCTGCCCGGCCGGGGGCAGCTCCCTGGCAGCCGCGGGGTGGGAGGCAGCGGGGAGGCTGCCAGCGGCGCTCCCTGCCTGCGCGGTCCAAAGTCTGGCCCCGCCGGGGGGAACACGGGGCGCCTCCCCCCGAGCGGCGGCTGGGGCGAGGCCGTAGCGCAGCACCGCTCCCCCCGCCCGGCCCCGCCACGCTCCAACGGGCAGGGACAAAGGGGCAGGAGCCGCCGCAGGTGCACAGTCAGGCAGGACCCAGACACCCCCCCGCCGCCCGCTCGGGGGCTCGGAGCGGCTTACGGAGCAGACGCTGCCGACGGGCAGGCGGGCGGCTGTGCTGCCTGGGAGGGCACCTGCAGGCAGGCGCAGGCAGGAGCCGGCCGCCGCAGCCCGCTGGCAGGCAGCGGACCCGCCCGACTCAGGTTCCCGCGGCCCCCCCCGGCCCCCGCCGCTGGCTGCAGGCGGCTGCGATAAGGATCGGCGGGGCGGCGCTTCCCCGCTCCGGCCGGGGCGGGGGGGGGGGGGGGGGGGGCGGTGGCCGCTCTGCCTGCCGGCGGTAGGAAGGTCGCCCTCCGGCCGCCAGGGGGCGTCCGCCGCGGGCAGAGAGGCGGGGCCACGGGCGCGCATTGCGTCACTGCCCGCGCGCCACCGCCGCCATCATGCTCCGCTGGCTGCCCCGGGCCCGTGTCCCCGCCCCGCCGCCCGCCGCCGCCGCCCGCTCCCTGGTGACGTAAGGCCTGGCCGCACGCGGGGCGGAGGCGGCGGGAGGGGTCCCGGGAGGAGGCGAGGGGCCGTTACCCGGGGCTGGTGCCCCCCCGGGCCACGGCCCCAGTCTAGGCCCCGCCCCTAGCGCCCATCTAGGGGGTGCCGCCCCGCCCCCATGCCGCTAGGACAGCCCTTTGGCCACGCCCCTGCACCCCCGGCCACGCCCTCAGACACTCGCATCCTTGGCCACGCCCCCGCCCCTGCACACCCGGCCCGCCCAGCGCCCCCCGCATCCCTGGCCACGCCCCCGCCCGCCTGGCCCGCCCAGCGCTCCCCGGCCCGCCCAGCGCCCCCCGCATCCCTGGCCACGCCCCCACACCCCCGGCCCGCGCAGCGCCCCCGCATCCCTGGCAACGTCCCCGGCCCCGCACCCCCGGCCCGCCCAGCGCCCTCTCCCCCGCAGCGCCGTGCCGCTGGCCTACGTGGAGATGGGGGGCCGCGGGGACCGGCTGCCCCTGGTGCTGCTGCACGGGCTCTTCGGCAGCGCCAGCAACCTACAGTCGGTGGCCAAGGCGCTGGCATGCCGCGGCAGCCGCAAGGTAAGGGTCTGGTAGGGGTTAGAGGGCCACAGAGCCACAGGGAGGAGGGCACAGGGGGACATTTCCCGGGGCTGGGGTGACACGGTGACCCTGCCGGGGGCAGGTGCTGATGCCGGATGCCCGGAACCACGGCAGCAGCCCCGGCAGCCCGCTGATGACCTACGAAGCGATGAGCCTGGACGTGCAGCATCTCCTGGACCGCCTGGGCATCACCAAGTGCATCGTCCTGGGACACAGCATGGGGGGCAAGACGGCCATGACGCTGGCCTTGCAACGGGTCGGCAGGCGCGGGGCTCCTGGGGCTGGCGGGGGCAGCGGACTCGAGGTGGCTCCTCAAGTGGGAGGCTGTGGGAAGGGGTGTAGCATCTGAGGGGGCCGTTCACAGGGCCAGCCTTGCTCACGGTCCCACATGGGGAGGCTTTTGTGCTGTGGGGTGCTGTTCTGCTCAGAGCTGTAAGCTGGGCTGTGGGAGCAGCACATTTGTCTGGCAGCCCGCACTGCCCTGTCCCTGGGGCTTGGACGTCTCCTGTGCCAAGACACAGGCACTTGGGGAAGGGCATGTGGAGCTCTCTGCTGAGGCAGGAGGGAGCTAAGAGCTTCCAGGGAGTCTGGCAGGGAGCAGAGCCCTGTGCCCGATCCCGCTGAGAGATCCCAGCTGGCATCCATCTGCCCTGCTTGTGTCCCCAGCCAGACCTGGTGGAGCGCCTCATCTCCGTAGACATTAGTCCTGTCTTAACTTCACACATCTCTGAATTCTCTGCCTACATCTCTGCCATGAAGTCGGTGAAGATCCCGGATGGCCTGGCCCGCTCTGCGGCCCGCCAGCTGGCTGATAATCAGCTGCGTGAGGTGGTCCAGGTAGGAAATGCTGCTCCGTGCATGGGGTTTCTGCTCCCAGCCTGTCCCTGGGACCAGAGCACAGGGCTTTAGGGCCACAAGACTCTTTCCACCCCTGCTCACTCACCACTGGCATGGGCAGCTAGAGGACATCTCTACAGGGCTGCAGGGGCGGTGAGGAATGTGATGGCATGGGAGATGAGCAGAAGGGGGTGGAGGGGAGTACGGAGGGTGCCAGGACATCGTGAGGGCTTGTTGCTCTTACTGAAGAGTATACAATCACCTTTTGTGGCAGCTCCCGCAGCTGAGACAGTACCTCCTCACCAACCTGCTGGAGGTGGAGGGCCGCTACGTCTGGCGGGTAAACCTGGAGGCCATTTCCCACCACTTGGCAGATATCATAAACTTCCCCATCTTCCACAAGCCATATCCTGGCCCTGCACTCTTCTTGAGAGGGTCCAACTCGCCCTATATCAGGTGGGACTGGAGAGAAGTGGTTGGAAGTCTGTGGCTTGACCCCTAGTGCTCTTCTGAAGCTGTTGAGGGTGGGAGGAAGCCCCCAAGATGGGGAAAGTCCTGACATGAGCTCTGCCTCCAGCAGCTGGTGACACCAACATGCTGGAGAGCAAGGGGGAACCTGTGGGCAGCCCCAGGCTTTCCCAGCTGGGAAGGGGATGTGATCCAACCTGTGATCCCCCTCTGCCTGGGGAGGGTGAGGGAAAACGCCTGGATAGACTTCTGACCACACTTCCCATGGTGGCATTCCCTTGTCCTGCAGCTCCAAACACTACCCAGAGATCCAGCGCCTTTTCCCCAAGGCAGATATCCAGGACATTGAAGGTGCAGGCCACATAGTCCATCAGGATAAATTTGAAGAATTAGTCACGGCTGTCCTCAATTTCCTGCCACCACTGTAGCACTGAGGACCAGGGTTTCTGCAAATGCCACGTGGGACCTAAGGAGCTCTGGGCCATGGTGCGGGGCTCTGTGAGGAGGGGCTCAGTCTGCCCATCCTGTGCAGCCTGTCCTGCCTGCACTGGAGTGCCCCAGAGGTTAGGAGGGGGCAGCGCTCTCATTTTCCTGCTGCCAGACCACCTGGTTGTGGATCTGGCTGTGACTTTGCAGAACATGCAATAAAGCTGAATCCATGCCAAGGCATAAAATGGTTTGCGTGTGGCAGCAGAGGACAGAGAGTGTTTGGTGGGGACGGGAAGGGGCTCTCACCAGCAGGGATGCTGGTGGGAGTGGACAGCTGGGCTGGGCCCCTTAATGCAAGGAGCTGTGGGAGCAGTGTGTGTAAGACATAGGTGTGAGGATCTTTCTTGGCTCCCAGGGGAATTGTGTCCTTTCTCCACCTCAGGGGCAGTGGGAGGATGGAGGATGGGGGGTGGAAGCTGCCTCCTGAGCCAGGAAAGGCCATGAGCCTGCAAGGGGGAGGCATGGAAATCTACCTGGAGCGTGTCTGCCCAGCCTGCCCCAAAGGACTCGGTGATCCTAAAGGTCTTTTCCAACCTAAATGATTCTATGACTGTGAAGACAGGGGTCCCCTTCTCCCTGAGCTCCAACTGATTTCTCACATCCCACCTACTTAGTGTCCCCCAAGAAGGCAATGTAACAGCAGCTACTGCCAGTTGCAACAACCATACACCCACTGCAGGCTAAAGGCAGAGGAGCAGTGCTATCTGCTCTGGAAATCCCTTTACAATTATGATCCCCTTATGATGACAGGTATAGCCAGAGGCGGGGTGGAAGCGGCTCTGGGGTTGACAGATCATCTCTGTTGCAACTGGGGACAGGATCCATCGGGACAGTTGAGAGACACTAACCAGCTTTGCATTTGGTGCTCCAGAGCCAGGTGTCTCTGCTGATCCCTGGGAAGTTTGCTCAGTTTGGGATTGTCTGGAGGCCACGAAAAGAAGGGAGGACAGGAAACCAAAGACTTACTTTATTGCAGGTCTGTTTGGTAATTGCCTAGCAGAGGGGGCACAAGTAGCTGGTTTGGAGATTCAGTGTGTTTCTGCAAAGCTGTTCTTGGCTTTTCTACTGGTCCTTTCCTTTTCTCAAGAAGTACATCTCTCTTGAGCAGGGTTACATTCACCTTGAGCTTGAGCTTTCTGCTGTGTTACCCCAAATTCAAAGACACTTGCTGTCTGTGTATGATTTTTTCCCCTGTGAAGAACATTAGATGAAGAAGCTCCTGAGACATGGACTATGGAAACAAGTTCCTCGAGCACCTGTCTCTCCTGTGGCCAGCTGGGAGACGATGGAGTGAGGCCACCGCCCAGCCCCAGCTACTAGCACACAAGCCCTTTGGATATCCTGTCTGAGCCGTGAGGTGTGGAGCCCAGAAGCGATGGGGAATTTCTCCTTGCTCCTCCCTGCTGGCCGAGTACCATGTTTGGGGCACAGACAAAAGACTGCCACAGAGGTGCGAAGTGAAGAGACTCACCATGGGCAGGAGATCAGTGGCCTGGGAAGAGGTAGAACTTCCTGAGCATTGTAGTCCGTTCTTGTGATGGCAACTGCTGAGGGAATTTTCCAAAGGCATATTGGACCTGGAGTGAGGGTGGGGAGAAATAAGAGCAGCTCCATTTCCAGCATGGGAAGGAGGAGGGGAGTCAGGAGGCATCCACAGGGGCATCTTTAGGCATGTGTCTGGTGGCACAAGGGATGCCATGGGCGGCGCCAACACCAGGCTCACATGTGCCCACCACATGGCAGGGTGCTGATGCCTTCAGGGACCCAGCTGACTTTCCAGGCCAAACCAGACCCCTTTTTGACAGAGCCTGCTCCTGAGGGGCCTGCCGAGAAATGGCCTGCCCTGATGAGAGCTCTGCTCTGAGCAGCGTTTCTGACCATTGGCATGGCTGCCTCTCCAGTTAACTACAAAGTCTCACCTTTCGGAAGATCTCCTGTAAGTTGCTGTCACAGGCATGGTTTTGAAACTGCTCTATCAGGCGCTGGATGAAAAGGGAGCCTGTTACTGAACTTCTCCAGGAGACAGTATCTGGGGAGACAGAAGATGCTGATTGTGATTTCCCTGGTGTCCCTCACTGCAAAAGCGATTAACACTGGGTGCCAGAGCAGGAGACGGGCAGCTTCTCTGAGACAGTTATATATGGCCCATCCAACCCACAGCATGGGAAAAGGACAGGGCATCCCAGCAAAGACAGAAGTGATGCGAGTATTTTCTTTGAGCCTCTCAGCCCTTCCATGCTCCCGGCCATGCCAGCTGCCAGGCTGGCACAGCCTGGAGCCATCTGCGATCCAGCAGGAGATGACAATTGGCCCTGGCCAGCCACTGTGGTGATATACATCAGCTGGGGAAGGAGTGCAGGCAGAGCTGTTGGGGAGGGCTGGAACTAGGGCAAGGGAAGGCAGCCAGGCAGGGGCACAAAGCTCTGGCCCAGGTGCCTCTAAGAGGCATCTGTGGGTTTCCTGGAGTGGCCTCATACCCTGGCTCTGGGGGACACTGCCTTCTCCAGAAGCTGGTGGAGCAATGCCCTAGTGCTCACAGTACTGAAGGGACCCCTGGCAACCTGCCCTGAGGAGGAGGAGGTGTGAAGGAGACCCATGGCATCAGGAATGGGAGTCCTGTTGCCCTCACCTGCCTTCAGGCAGGGCAACTTATCTCCAGGAAGTGCTTACCAGGAGTGGAGGAATGTAAAGTGGCAAAATCACTCTCCAGGTGGACTTCACAGATTGCATCATTTTCCAGCCCTGCAGGGATTGTGTGAGAGGAGCTGGGAGTGGCCATGGCAAGGTCTGTGGAGTTGCTCACCATCACGGACCCTATCTTACCTAGGAAGGCAGGGCAAGCCATCAGCGATGATGGCATGTCCCGTCCCCACCCTGTGCTTATGCGCCCTGGGAGAGCCTGGCTGTCTCACTTGCCTGCAGGCACCTGTAGCAGGGACTCACCTCCACGGCAGGATTGGATAATGACCACTTTGGGTTTGCCCAGCAGTGCCTGGCAGCACTTGTTGTTGAATTTCTCATAGATGGTGTCGAGGGAAAGGATGTCTGTGGTCTCACCTCTGCTCTTGGTCCCACAAAGCCCAGCCCTGACCCCATGAGACATGAAGACCAGGAAGGTGCTGTCAGAGGTGTAGTGATCTTTGCGATTCGCAAAATCATTCATGACTGCAGCCATCTCCTACAAACCAGCACAAGGAAGGAACATCAGCCACCTGTGACCAGCTATGTGGAGACCCAGCTACCAGCCATGGGCAGGAGCCACTGCCACTGGGGACAGAGGTGTGCCAGTGGTGCCTGAGCCCTCACCATCAGTGCACCCAAGGAGGGTCTCTGTGCCACTCCCAGGGCCAGCAGCAGCTGTTTTGTGCAGTCCTTTACCTGGGAAGTCAAGTTGCAGTGGACGTCCACCATGTAGCCCAGCCCTTCCAGCAGTGTCGTCATCCCTTTCACATCCACTTCGGCCCCATTCCGCCGGCTCAAGTGCTCAAACTCAATGTTGCAGATGAGCAGGGCCCTACGGGTTCGTGTCTCCCGTGGTAGATGGATGGGATAGATCTGTGAGGTTGGAAAGAGGCAGCGCTCAGCAGTGGGTGGGTGCAGCAGACTCTTCTTGGGAGGCAGCTAACAGCAGAGAAGGCCCATGGGTACAGCAACCATATCTCCCTGTCCCGTCCCTGGGGCATATCCCCACACCTCTTGCCCTGCTCCTGGGTCAGCAAAGACCCTGGCTCCCCTTCCACAGGGCAGGCCCCTGTCTGCTGGGCCACGCTCCAGCCTTCCTCTCATCTCCTCTGCCCTCAGCACCTGGTCTCCCTCTGTGTCCCTGATGCGCTGGTACTCGCTCACGGAGCACTGTCGGATCCACTGCTGGCCCTGGATGCCAACAGGGTGTCCAGGGGGGTTCTCAGTGTTGGGGGAGGCCAGCTGTGCACCAAGGGGCCCTACAAGCAGAAAGCCCCACAGTTACACTGGGAAGTGCCTGCTGCAAGAGCAGACTGTTGCAGGGCACAGACAGATGACTGGAGCTGGGCTGTCCCTGTTCAGCCCCACGGGGGATGGCCCCCCTTGAGAGCCCTGTCATCACTGCATGGCAAGGGGGACTCAATGACACAGAGAAGTGACACCAGGGACACCCAACTGCCCGTTGCCTTCAGGCTTTGGGCACCCACCAGGGCCATGCTCCGCTCCAGCATCCTGCTGGAGGCACTGGGAGCCCCAGCATGGTCAGGGCAGACCACAGCCCCACATCTCTCACCTGAATCAGTGGCCAGACCCAGCTGCTTTGCCAAGGTGCCATCACGCTTCCTGAGGCTGTCAATGAAGATCTGGCTTGCCTTGGGGCCCTTCAGACGCACGCTGTCGATGAGGCAGCGAGCCTTGTCGGTGCGCACCGGGTATCTATCCTGTACCTCGTCCACCTCCTCAAGGCTCAGCACCCCTTGGCCCAGCAGCTCATCCAGCAGCCCAGAGATCAGTGGCTTGCTCACACGCTCCACAAAGGCTGTCCTCACGTTCAGGAGGAGCTTGTCTGTAGGGCAGCTCCATCAGTGCCCCCACACCAACAGAAGATTGCTCCACCACCTGCTCTGGGTGCTTCCTCTTCCCTATTGCCCTCCCCAGCTGCTGATCCCTCCTCCACCATCCACCCTGGAAGCTCCCTCTCTCTCACTGCCAGCCCAGGCTTCTCCTGACATCACCCACCTCCCCCTTTTCCTACACACCCACATAAGGTGCTGCAGGGGATACATTTGCAAGGAGCAGGGCCCCAGCTACTCAATGATGCAGTCCCCCAGCCTGCATGCAGCACTGTGTCAGGCTGGCCAGAGTCAGCAGGACTGGAGCAGCACCCAGGGAGGACCAGGGCAGGCCCCCATCCCACCGCCGAGCCTCAGCACCATTGGTTGTACTGACCTGCCATTGCTCCTCAGCCCCTGGCCTGCCAAAGCTGCCACGAGGTCTCTTTCTCCTGGGAGGGAAATGAAACCGAACTTTCAAACCAGTTTCACTTTCTATCTCTGCTCAATCTCTGCGCCTGCTCTTTGGCTGTTGCCATACTTACGCTTACCCATCCCTGCTGCCCCCTGTAGCCCAGCACATGCCTGCAAAGCCACTGTGCATGGGGCCAGAGCCCCCGTGTCCTTTGCGGCCACACTCGGCTTTCCTCCTGGGAGTGCTCAACACATCCCCGTGATGCTGGGGCAACACATGTGACTGGTCCCCACACCACACCACCCAGCACCCACAGGGCAGGAGGAGGCTCCCAGCCCTCCTGCACCTCCCAGAGCCAGGCATGGGGCAGCTCAGCCCACAGACCCAGGGCCAGGCAGAGGTGGCTGTCCTCTCCCAAGGACCAATCTCCCCTTCATCCACACACCCCCAAACCCTGCAGACCTCTCTGGGGCTGAGCTCAGCTCCTCCTTCATGCAGCCCTGTCCAGGTGCTGGCAGTGAGACAGGGCCTTGGGCAGCAGCGGCATCCTTATCCACCCAAGGGTTCACCAGCTGTATCTCCATCCTGCAGGCACAAGGGGGAAGGGGAGCCAGCCTTAAATGTAAAATCTGCATTGTCAGAAAGCCTGAGGTTGCCCCATTAGTATATCAGCAGGGCTGTTTCGCAGGGCAGGTTGAGTGTAGGGCAATACCTGGATGGGAATGGCTGAAGTAATGCCAACAATGGGGAACCCAGGGAAAAGCCATGGGGAACAGGGACATCCAGCCCCGTGGAAGGTTGAGTGCTGCAGCTGCCGAGAGCTCAGCGGGGCGATGCAACCTCAAGATGTTTTTACCATCCTGAAGGCTTCTACAGGCCCACTGGGGAGGCTGAGCCACACCGCAGCTCCGAGGTGCCCCAACCCTGGTGACAAGTCCCCAGCACCACCCTGCCAAGGCCAGAACACCTCTCAGGAGCCGGGGCTCCTGTAGTGCCCCCACCCCACGGCCCGCGGCTGCGGCCTGCGGGGCAGGACGGTGTCAGGGGGGTGTGGGGGTGCTGCTGCCACCGGGCCGCCCCCCGGGCCGCCTCCCTGCCCCGGGCCCCGCGGCCGCCAGTTCCCCGCAGGCGCGGCGGCCTGGCGGGGGCGGGCAGGCGGGGGCGGGCTGCTCAGCGGGCCGGTCACCTGAGGGACGCCCCACCTCCGGTTAGGCCGCCCCGGTTATTCCGCCCCCCCGCGACGCCCCGGTGACCGCCCGCCCTTTTCGAGGGGAACGGCTGAGCGGCCGCGGATTGGCTGCGGCGGGACGCGCTGTGATTTCTCATTGAGCGCCGAGTCTCGGGTTCCGCCTCCGCGCTACGCGTCGCGCCGGGTCATGGGATAGGCTTGCGGGCGAGGAGAAGGGCGTGCCCTGGCGGCCCGTGGCGCTGGGCGGGGACGCGTTCCCTCTGTTCATTGGCAGGCGGTGCCGGCGGCGCCGGGTGCTGATTGGTTGCGCCGCGCGGGTCGGTGGGGGGGACAGGGCGGGGAGCTGCACGCGGCAGAGGCGGGAGCGGCGCGGCCGGAGCCAGGTGAGACCCCGGTGGTTCCCTCTCCCCGGCCCCTCCTCGGGCTTCTCCCCGGCGCCTGGTCGGGCCCCGCTGCTCCTCTTTGCCGCCCGGTGAGCGGGGCCTCCCCGGGGCCTGTCTGTGAGCGCTGGCTGCCGGCCCGGTGGCGGCAGCGCTGAGGCGGCGGCGGGCCCGCGGCCCGGTGCCGGTGGGGCAGGCGGCGGGCCCGGGCAGGCCTGTGCCGCTGCGGCGCAGGGTGGCCCGTGACCGCGGGGGGCGGCCCCGAGGAGCCGCTGGCGGGGGTAAAGGCTGGTTCACGTTAAGGAGCAGGAACGAGACACAGAGCTCCCGCTGGGTCAGGCCTGGGGCGGAGGCAGCCTGCTAGCTGCTGGCCCCACCGCCGTACCGGGGGTGGCAGCTCTTGTCCAGCCTCGCAGCGGGCGGCCCCCAAGGCTCGGTGAGCCGGGCCCGCCGGCGGGAGATCTCGGCTGCGTGGTCCCGGCCCGCCGGCCCCGGGAGGGCAGCGCCTCCGCCGCCCGCCTGCCAAGGGCCATCCCTGGCTGCCCCCGGACGGGAGCCCTGCCCGCCGTGGAGATCCCCCCCGGAAGCAGCTCGCAGGTGGGAGATCCTTGTGCCACGCCGGCCGCGGTAACAGCACGGAGCTGGTTATTCTGCCAGGGACTCCACTTGCCTTTACCCCACCCGGTGGGGTCTGCCCGGTGCGCCCCCCACGTGAGGTCACACGCTGCTGCTTTTCGGAGGAGGTGCCTCCCCTCCTTGTTGGGTAGAAGTGGGCAAAGCTTTCTGTGGTGGTTTGAAACTGCTGGTGGCTGAAGTTTGGTGTGGAGGCTGTGTTGTTGCAGGTTTGATGTTTGTTTAAAAAAAACCTCAAACAGCTATGTGTTGTAAACATAGGTTTCCTTAAAGCATTTGATGCAAAGCCTTTGGGTTTTCCTGCTGAATTAACCAAAGGGGGATGAATTCAAAATAACCCGTGTTAAATTGGTGGCTCCCAGAGTATTTTTGGGGTTATTATGTTAACAGTTTCATAAGGATCCTACTGCTGGTTTTGTCAATGACCAGAAGACAGTTTGCAGCTAAATGTTGATCAAATGCATAAGCAGCTCGTAGTGTTGAGTGGAAAACAAGAGATGAGCATCTGATACAGTGGTCTGGTTAGTCTGGCACTATACTTTTGGTGAGGCCACACATCTGTTACAAGAGAAAGCAAACTGTTCAGGAATAGTCTGTTACACAGAGAAACGAGGGAGGAAGGAGTGAGGCATGTCCTAGAAAGCAGTAATTTTTGCCTGGGTTCGTGAATAAGTGGAACGCGGAAAGCAGGGCTGGAGGCAGGTAGGAGAGGGTGGCTTTGGAGAGGATGCATTGGCTTAGCTTCCACACTGGTGCAGATGCTTCTGCACTGCTATGCCTAGGTTTGGTGCCTGTGTGTGATGTGAAGGCTGATGGAAAGCTGGGCAGAGTTCACAGATGTTGTATGGGGGTGGGATTAAAGGTGAAAAAGGCTGCCACGTGGTGACAAGAACTCTATCTGCCTCATCCAACGAGTTGTTGTGAGAAGATTGGTCAGTCTGTGTGTACTTGTGAAGGACAACAGTTGGACTGTGGAAGTTCAGTATGGCTGCTGGTGGTATACAAGTGCATGCATGGAAAACAAAGTGTATATTTTTCAGTGATAGAAAGTCAAGCATGAGAACAAACTTCCCAAAGTTAGTGATGACTTTATATTTACTGGTAACTTCTATATCAAATCTCAATACTTCTGGGTTTTGTGTTGTTTTGTTTTGTATTGTTTTTTTTTTTTTTTAAATAAAAGTAGCAGCAAGTACTGCAGCTTGGCTAACAGCCTGGGAAGTTCTGTGGTCTGCTCTGTTTGGGAGTTTGTAGAGTAGCTGTAACGTCTTTCATGGTGTTCACTGGAAGATGAATATCTAAGTAAACAGAGATGACTGAAATAAATTTAAAAGTTTTACTTAGTTACTAATTTCTAGGAACATCTGGTTTCCCCTTTGCTGTGTTTGCAGGAATCTGTCTACACTGGCAGTAAGTTACTTGAATTTTCTGAGAGCACCTTAACAGCAAAAATTTTCTCAGATGTATCGTTGCTGTTAGTTTTGTGGCAGTGTCCTTCCAGCCCTTCTGTCTTGCTGACAGTGTTGCTTAGCTGTCAGATTCATCTGTAGCAAGCTAAAAGGAAAAAAGAAATCCAAAATCAAGGGAAGCTTTAGGGCTAGATCTTGCCACAATATGGAGACTTTTAGGAATGCCACTGTGCCAGCTTTTATTGTTGTCTCCATCTGCCAAAATATGCACTGGCTTGCTTTTGTTTGTGGTTCATGTGGGGCTTTTCAAAGTTGCCCTTGTCCTGGTGGTGGTGGGAGCGAAGGGGATGTGTACAGCAATTTCTGCTCTGGTGGCCTGCATCTAGCTGAGCTTTGCTCGCATGAAGGCAGGCACCAGACCTGTGTGGGTCTTGTCTGCCTCATTTGTGAGGGTTGCTCTGGGAGCTGGGTCTTGTCCTCCAAGAGACATTGCTTTAATCTATGCTGCTTGAGACCAAGCTATTTCCACTCCTTTTCTTTATCCTCAGCTCGTCTTTAGAGGCTGCTGTCATCTGAAGGAGAGAGTTGTTCTCAGTAATAGTTTGGTAAGTGAGTTAAAAAGGAGGCTAGAAAGAAAGAGATTGTTTCTTGGAGGTGTGTGCAGTTGCATTGGAAATCACTGAGCATTGAAAATCAAGCAATATAATCTAACCCAGATTATTTTCATCAGGAGAAATGTGAACTGGGATTAAAAAAAATCAGTGCTGTGTACTTGCACATCACACTCAGCTTCCCAGGATGGGAATGTTCCCCCCAGGAATGAATATTAGCAAGCAGTTATGAAAGTTCATACCTTCCTCTTCCATCCTTGCTGTCCACCCCCAAGGTAGCTCCGTCCATCCACGGTTTGCTGCTTGTTGGTGTGTTTCTGGATTTCAGTGCAGGCTCTTATGGTGAGACTCTCCTCTATTGCTGTTTGCAGCAGAACATCAACATTTGCAACTAGATCAGAGCCTTTTTTAGATAATGATGAATGGAGAAGAGCTATTAAAAAAATTACTTTGCTCTTAGCAAATTAGCATAACAGATTAATCCCTGCTCGTAATCCCTAGTTTGTTCTCCAGGAAGATGCCTGTGCTATTACAGAGCAGGAAGGAATTTTGTCTGGGCACTTTGAATGCACTCCTCGCTGATATAATTGCTTCCCTTCTGTTCCCCCCTAGCAGTCCTGCAGAGACTGTGCAGTTACAAGCGTTCCCAACAGCCTGAAAGGATAGGATTTCCCTTAGGAGGGATCAGATGATTAGCTTATAAATAGTAAATGCCTGTTCAGGCCTACTTTCAAGTGCTTGTTGTTTGGTTGCTCTCTGCCTTTGCAAAAAGTACAACCACATCTGTACCTTGTGGCTCAGAACTAAATGCAAGGAAACTGGGCATACTTGCTGTTGGAGATGATGAATTTCTGTGAGGAAGGAAACTGCCCTGGTGCGAGGCACTTCAGCTTTGCAGCCAGAGCTTTGGATGTTGTGATTGATTTGAAAGGCTGCAGCAGCAGTAATGCACCGTGCTGCTGTGTACACTGGGGTGGTGCCTGGTTCCTTGCCTGTGCAGGAAAATCAGCTCTTTTAATGGGAGACATAAGCTGAAATCAAACTGAAACATGTTCAGTGGTTGAAGCCTGTTTGCAGTGAGCCTGTTTTCCTGCCAGAGAACATGTGCTGATGCCAGGGAGCCCTCCTCTCTAAGCCCGGGCTCTTGGAGTCCTTTTTGGGTGGTGCGCACACATCCCCTTTACCTGCCATCTGTTTCCCTCCAGTTTTGCTTCATTTGTCTCTGCCTTGGTCAGTCTTACAGGTGCTGAGAGGGTTTGACACACATGGAGGTTTAGGATCTACCGAGACTCCTTCCACCGCGGTTCCCCACAGCTCTCCTGCTGTATTTATGCTCAGCCTTCCTCGTCCTGGGGCTTTGGCGTGGACCCTCTTTTCACGCTGATGTGAGTAGGTTTGCATCTGAGCGGGAGGAGCTCCTTCCCCTTCTCCAAGGCACTGTGCATTGCTGGGGATGGGGATTGAATTGTGGGAGTAGTTCTGCATGGGATATCTTTTGCAGGACATTTGTATAGACCTGAGTGATCTGTGTACAGTAGATTTGAAGGCAGCATCTTGCCTTTCCTAGGGGGGATGATGTTAATGGGACATAGCAACCACGAAACTAAACAGTTACTGCTATTGGCAGTGGTAATGACTTTATTATTTCGACTTTGTTGCTCTTTCTCGGTTGAGAGATGCCCTTTAATTTCTTCAAGAGGCAGAAGCCTGCCCAGGGCCTATCCAAAGAGAGGAGAGTTACGTGTCTTGTATATTCTGTTTCAACATGGATCAAGTTACTGGTCTCAGAGGCTTCCTTTTATGTTGTGTGTGTTTGTAGGTGCCTTATTCCTTTTAGAGCATCTCCAAATTAGAGCAATACCAATCTTCCTCCTTGTGGATCATACTTATCTTCTAGGTGGAGTGTTTGCTCAACAGCATGTTTGATACAGCTGATCTCATGCACTATAAACCCAGTGGAGGTCAGCTGCCCTGGGCATGCACAATAGAGTTTTGCTTTTGCCAATATTTATTTTCCTGGGGGAAAGAAGTATTGTGCTGTCTCTTACAAGGATGTGGATCTGATTGCACTGTGGAGGATGGGCATGGCATTCACGGGATGGATGATGATGAGGACTGAGATTTATCTAACCCTTAGGAATGAGGTTAGCTAGAAATAAGATGGATGAGACTGTTCTGGTAGCAAAGTACAGGCTATATATTTGGCACCTCTGTCTGAGAGCTAGCAAGAAGCCAAAGCTGGTGACTTCTGCTGAGGCTGCTAACCACCTCTGTTTGGAGGAGTCTGTCCTGGCAGCAGAGACATAGGTTGATGCGGCTCACAACTTATCTGCTTGGGGGCAAAGTCTTGTATCTGAACTTAAGTCCACATTCACGGCAGGGTGTTCTCTAGAGCTCAGCTTTCTTCTATTTCATGGCTCAGGCAGCACTGACTGGAAAGCAGTCATTGTTCCTTTTCCAACCTGACCAGTTCTTCATTGCAAAATGAAGTTGTGGAATTGTTCTTTGTGGCGGAACATGCTTGGACATGGTACTGCTTATGAGTGACAGCTTTATGGTAAGGACCCTCAAAGCATTTCTACTTTACAGTAGATTCAATTTCTTAGTTTCTTGCCAGTCTTTCTCTAATGGTCTCTGTTGAAACTGAGGACTGCTCCAAGCAAGGGGTCCAGTTTGCATTATTCCTTCTGGAAGCTTCAGAAGGTTTTGTTTTGTTTTGTTCTAGAAACTTGTTGAAGTAGCCAGCTTTCTCTGAGTGGAGGAGTGCCTTGTGGCAATCCAGCATAAATCTATTCAGTTGCCTCTGTTGTTTCAACTGTGCTGCCTGGATTCACAATATTTTTTTTTTTAAATCTAAGTCATCGGTGGAAGTGTACTTTATTGCTGAAGCATGACTGTCATGTAGCATTCTACCACCAGCACACAGTGTGACAGAGCCAGGTGGAACTTTGTCTCGCTATTTTAATGTGAATGAGAGAACCTGTTGTCCTGTTTCTCTTTTCTGAGGCACCTACGTTCAGTTTTGAGAACATCAAACTGAGCGTACTGACGGAGAGCATGGCTGGCTGCCAGCCTGGAACTCGGGTTGGTGCCTGTGCTTCCTGCCCCACGGGTCACCTGTCGGTACCACCTGGCAGCACTGTCACTTAGTGGGCTCCTTGTGACTCGGGGTGTTCAGTAGGTTTAAGGGGACATAAGGAGTCTTGAGTTGCTTCTCACCCCAGTCAACTTTGCTGTGGCTTGTACTTGCTTCTGCTTTTGGCCAGACTGCACAGCCCCCTTCCTGCCTCCCACTGAGTCAGGGCTGCAGCTGCGCCAGTGCCAAGGGCATTTCTACCTTCCTTCCCTAATGGTAGACTGAATTTCTCAAAGGCTAAAATGTTCTGTTCTTACTGAAAACTCTGGAGCAAGCCCATGGCATCTGGGTGCAAACCAAAAAGCCTATGCTGTCCTGAAGGTCAGGCCTGGGTAAGTGAAAGTGAGTGTCTTTAGGCACGAGGTTTGGGGAAGCTGGAAGTTAGATGCAAAACAGGGTGGCCTGTGTGGTGGGGCAGAAAGCTGTGTTTAGGTGGGGGAAGTATAGCTGTAATGTATTTGGAGGGGCTGGTGGAAAGATGCACAGTGAAGTGGGATTTGATAAGTTCCTGTGAAGGCATCAGAGATTATATATATATAACTTAAGTTTATTTTTTTTTTTTACGATGAGGATGCTATGTCTGCTGTATGTTATGAGTGACCTGGGGTGTTAAATTTTCCCTCTGGCTTTGCTGAAGTACAGTTTGTGTTTTGGAAACCTGTTGTCAACTTTCCTGTGCCCTTGAGTAGGTCTGGGCTCATGTTAGCTCCTCATTCCCTCTCCAGTGCTCCTCCAATGTGACAATGGTGTGACTACAGGGTTTGTCACAGCCTGATACTCTTCTGTCCTCTGTATGTGGGAGCTATTTCTTTTAATGCTATAGTTCAGTGCTTGGTTTTGGTTTTTGGTTTGTTTTTTTTAAAGCTGAGGTCCTTGTGACTTGGGAACCACTGCTGAGCTCTGGTGTGATGAGTATCTGCCTGCCTCTGTCTGTCATGTTCCTGGGCATCCATTTCCCTACAGTACCAGTGGGTTATACAGCTAATGGCTGGGATCCCTCCAGGTTGATTAACTCTGTCTCCCCTTTCTGGGGTATCAGCTTTTTTTTTCTGTGTATTTGAATCTTTTGTGCTTCTAGACAATGTGCCTGGTTCTTCTCAGTCATCTGCAAACATCTCTCTCACCTGCACAAGGCTGTTCATCACCTGCCTGGTATGGAGGGGAGATCATCTGCTTCTAGTAAGTGCCAGCACTTAGTATTTCTCTGTCAGGGCAGCTACTGGCTTGTATTATTCTTATCCACTGCCTTTAGAAGCAGCTGACAAGAGGTGACTACTCTAGGAAAGTTCCCGGTGCCCCCTGTTTCTGCGCACCTTCTCTGGCAACTGGTCTCTGGAGGCCATAGATATGTGCAAACCCAGCAAGTAGCTGTGGATATAGAGAGGGGGAGTCTGGAGCAAGGAGAAATCTCATCTTGTTTGCAGCAAGGAAACTTCTCTGTTTGGACCTGGTTTCCACAAGGTGCCAGGGGCTCTGTGCGCTGCCTCTTTCTCTTTTGCAAGAAGAGCAAATAACACCGTGTCCAGGGAGAAGGGAGAGAGCTGAGGTCAGCGGTGGCTCTTTGCAAAGAAGTTGTAGCCTAGCTGAGCCGACAGTCTGTTAATCAAGTGATCATGGATTTTAGTACTCATGCCAGCTCTGACACTGCTAGGCTTGTGTGGTACACTGCCTTGATAAAGCAATTTATTACTAGATTTAGGGGGGGTTTGTCATCCCAGGGATAAGCTGGTGCTGTGTATCCTTTTCAGCTCCTGCTCCAGCTCTCACACTGTTACTCTGCTTGGGGCCTTGTTGCCCCTTAACTCAGGCAGATGAGAAGTATATTGGGCTCTGAATGTCTGTTACTGATGTACACTGGGCTTTGATGTTTGGATTTAGCTGCCTACGCAATGAGAAAGTACCTTGATTTCAAAGGAGAAGTGCTTGCTTAAGCTGTGAAGTCCCTGTTTTCCAGGGGATCTTGAACCTGTAGCACATTATTATAGCAGCAGTTGTTGCTAAAGAACACTTAATAGCAAGAATACACAATCTTTTTGTTAGAAGTCCTGTGGTAAGGGAAGGGGCCATGACAGGAGATTCTCAGGTATTGGACCTACATGCAGAAATCCCCAAGGGGACCTGAGAGCAAGTCCCAGACTTTCCCTGTAGCTTTGCCAAATCGCACCATCTTATAGGGCAGCAAGTGCGCTCCTTTGCCTGGAGCGGAAATGGTACCTTAAGCAAAGTTGTTGCTGCAGCAGCTTTGCTCTGATCCTTCTGCTGATGTTGGCCTGACGGCTGAGGCTACTTCATTTCTGGTGCTTAGCCTGGCAGTTGTGATCATTCAAATGGGTGTCTGCAGTGCCTGGTGAGAATGCAGAGCGTGAGCTTTGGGGAGATGGGCTTTTTCAGAGAGGTGACCTGAGAAAAATTAACCTTAAACATTAAGTGATGATGTTAACTCTGTGTTTCTGTATAATGTTGTGATACCACGAGTTATCAGTGTGCCAACCCTGGAAGGGTAGATGCTTTCTTTTTGTAGCACAGCAGGTTGGCAGCATGAAGGACTGTGCTGGAAAGGAGCTTTTCTGCTTGCTGCAGGTGAGGGATGAGACTTGGTGCAGGAAGTGATAATTAATGGAGCTGCCTCAGGCTGAGATTTGATGGATTTAAAGAGGAGCAGGGCCTGTGGGGAAGCCCCTGCAGTATTTAAGACAAATGATCAGTAGAAATGAATGAATGGTAGTGCTGTTGTCAGAAGAATTGGTAATGTCCTTTCTTGTGCCTGTGGCTGACTCACACATTCCTGTTAGGAGAGCTGGTAGTTTCTAGCATCCAAGGTACTGTGCTCATTATAGGCCAGCCTGGAGACATATTGCAGGCAGCTGCCGGAGGGAATGCCACCTTACCAGCAGGCAGCCAGCACAAACTGGATGCAGATCCACAGAGGGAGGGTATGTGCCAGCAAGTGACTCACACCCCTCCCTCCTTGTCCTTTGCACTTCCTTGGACTGGCAGGAGATAATTTCTTACCTACTCTGTTCTTTGCTCTTTCCCCTTTCTGTAATTTTAAAAGTTAATATATTCTACTAGTGCTGCTCTCTGGATTGTTGTCCCTCCTGGCATGCCAGCAGGCAGGCGGATACTTTCTACTGACTGTTCTCTGCATTTCCATTGGAAAGAGGGTAGCCAAGCACCTTTGGATGCTGGATAAGATGATCCTAGCCAGAGCCTGTTTTGTTCAGCAAGGCAAGTAAATGGAGATATTTTTTTTTAATATGAAACTGTTGAATGCAGAGGTTCTGTGCAGATCTTCTAACTGCCCCACTAGGAAACAGCATGCAGAGCTTTCATTGCCATTGCTAAATGAGGCAAAAGAGGAAGCAAAAGTGTTCTTGTCCTGTAAAGTGGGCTAACAGTTTTGTTTTATAACAAAACATAGACTTGATGAAAAGTGACACCACCCCCACCCCTCTTTCTCTCTTCTACTGCGTCTTTCCTTTTTCAATAGGTGTTTCTGCTATAGGAATTTCCAGAAGAGAAACTGTTCTGCCTACGGGCTTGCCTTTTATTGAAATATGAGAGGAAGTTAACTTAGAATTCTCAGAAAAGGTTCAATAGGTCTTGTAGCAGAGGAAGTCACATTTTCAGCATGTTTTACTAATGACGAAGCAGTCAAAATTGAAGCTTAAACGAGCAGCTGGTTCATCTGTCCGAGTTCCCTGGGGAGCAGGGAGCCCAGCAGGTGGGATCCCACCGCACTTGTGCTGCGGATAGCTGTGCTGCTGCTCCTGCTTCCTCCCACCCCCCAAAAATCGCATAGCAAAGGGTTATTACTGGAGTGACAGAAGATGGGAAGTGGTGTGCCTCCTTGAGTACTGTGACTGACTTCTTTCAAAGACACAGCTTTCTGCTCTGCCTATTCTCTACTGCCAGCACCCGGAGCTGTTGTGCTGCAGCCCTGGGTGTTGGCTTGTGTTGCAGAGTGTGTGCTGAAATGGATACAAAGTGCTGGGGAAAATCCAGCTTCAGCTGAGATGGCTGATGGATCTGCTACTGGTTTCGGTGGCCACAGGACTTCATCTCTGCGTTGGTGACACACTGGTGGGAGGAAGGTCACCATCTCGTATTTGAGCAACAGTGATAAAAATCCCCTTGCCTCCTGAGATTTGTCTTTGTCTTTAGATATAGTAAGTCTGATGCATTCACTTTGCCCTAAACATTTTAGAGGCAGGAATTTGATCCTTAATGAATTTTAGTACAGTCAGTTATTAAAGGTAAGAAATCCCAGGCTCTGTTCCTAGCATTAAAAAAATCTGTGAGTTGCAGCAGATGAGTATAAATCCTCAGGCTCCTCACAGTACCAAGTGTGTCATGTGGCCATCTTCATACTCTGTCCTGGTGGAAGCTGGCAGTGGAGAAGGAACAGTGTATGTGAATTTGTGCAGCTCTTACTGCTAGATAAGCCACGGAGTTGCTATATATATCGAATTGCCTTCTCTTTCCTTCTATTGATTGGCTGGGGATTTCCCTTTCTAAGAGTGCCTTTTGAGAGGATGTCACGGACAGCACTGTTTTTAGAAACAGTTAAGCTCATGGTAGAGAGCAGAGATGGTAGCGATTAAGCTCACCTGAACTTGCTGTCCTGCCCACATCATTTGAGGTGAGTTTATTAATGAAAGCAGGTCAGTGTGCAAGGCAGTCCCTTCACATGATTTTCCACAGCTAAAGTGCAAAACGGTTTTGAAGGCTCCAGATAACTAGAAGTTAAAGACAGGAGGCTCCTTTTTTAACCTTCTTAAGCCAGAGGTTTTGGCAACTTGGGGTTGGAAAGGGAAGAATTGTTAAAGGCCAGGGGAGGTATTGCTTGGTATTGGGAGGGATACTACTCCCAGAAAAAGCCTCATGAAGGGCAAGTTTCTGAGTTCATTGATGTATGTGTCTGGGTGGGAAGAGCAGTGGTGACAACACAAAGCCCTGAGAGAGGGCCCTTTGGAGAGGCACAGGGAAAGAGGGTGTCCAGGCTGTTGTCGTAATGTACCACCCGGAAAAGCTGCTCACAAACCAATGTTTCATCAGGGGCTGATGGCTTTGATTGTTGGATGACTGTGCTCAGCAAAAAGAGAGAGATGAAGTTGAACATGTAATCGAAAGTGATCTCTTATCTTTTATTAATAACAGCTCTCAAGGGTTTTTAGCTCATCTTGTGGTTTTCTGTCTTCCTGTAGCTTGATGATAGAAACCCTGAGCAGATGTTTGTCACTGTTTTAGAGCATTCTTCCCGTGGAAGGTGCAGTTGTGTACATAATTTGATAATGGTGCAATTATTGCAAGTTTTAGAGAGGAACTGGGTTCCTACCAGGAGCAGGGAGGAGTGTTCTGCAGAGATGTGTGTTCCCAGCCACGTTTCAAGTGGTTGAATGTCACTGTCCATGTTGCAGACCCTGGCACAGGTTCCTCTCCTACTTATTGGTACGGCTGGTCATGGGGACACTGCTGGGACAACATGGCTTGGTTTGGGTGGCTTGGTACGGGTGAGGCAAGAGAAGAAATCTCAGTGCTTTATTGTCCTCTCAGACCTGCTCTAGTTTCAGTTGTAGCTTCTTCATGTCTGTGTTTATGTGGGTAACTAAAAAAATGCTTTATTTTATTCCCATGGAAGAAAACTACCCTTGGAGAAAACAGACTGTCCTAGAAATTTTGTATGTGAATGATTGTGCCTGGGCTCTGCTTCTGGTCAGCAGCACAAGCAGAACAAGCCCAAGGGGTTTCAGTGCTGAGGAGGCACAGCTGGAGCTGGAAGTGTGGCTGTCTCAGGGCAGTCAAAATCAGTAGCGTTGCAGGGCATGTGATCACCTGGAATAACAGCAATATTTTTTTTTCAGATGCTGTTTCTATTGACTTTCTGTCCCAGGGGTGGATTCAGATGTTTGCAGGCAGATAGCAGTTTAGTTTAGTACCAGCTTGGATGCTAAAGGTGTCCTGCCTGGCCTCCAGCTGCCTTTATTGAGGGGTATAGTTCCCCTATCGGCCCTGTCTTCTGGTTGCAGGCAGATGCCTTAGAAACCTTAGGACTTCTAAAAAAAATGTGTATGTTTACACACCTGTATAAAAAAATAATAGAAGTTGTATTTGTTATAGCAACAGGGCTGAAGTTGTGTTGCTGCTGTTTGGTTGAAATTGTTTTAAAATATCCAGGTGGTGAGTACAAGTGTATTGCAGCTGTGGGTGCTCCAAAGAGCCGTGAGCTTAGCTGGGGAAAGTTGGTGTGGGGTGGGGAGGGGGAGCAGCATGCTTCAGGACTTTATCTTTTGATTTCTGAGCTTTCTGGTGCATTTGGGTCACATATTTCAGGCTTTTTTTCTGCAGTCACAAAGACTGCCTTTCAAGGAAAACTGCAGCTGTCAAAGACTCCACAAGTTGATGGGAATTAAAAGGCAAATGCTCCTGATGCGTAAGAAGAAATGAGTGTTGCACAGAGACCAGTTTAGACAGCGCTTTTCCAGCCTGGAGACTTGGGATGTGACCTCAGTAGCACAGGCACCATTTCCTTGAAGCTGTTGCTACTTCTTTCCTGAAATTGAGTAAAAATCCGTACATGGTATGGTGTGGAGAGAGGTAATGGGGCTGCCAGAGGGAGAGGGAGCCCAGTACCCACGTTTTGCTGCAGGCAGAGGACCCCCAGGAACAGGCAGGAGCCTGGATGGCAGCTGGGATGGGTCCATCTGCACTGCTTTGGGTAGGGACCAGGCAATTGTTTGTACTTGAATAAAGGCTTAATTGTGACTTGAAATGTCCCAACTGTTTTGTTTTTTTTTAAATTAAAAAAAAAAAAAAAAAAACAAACCAAACAACGAAAAGCAAACAAAACTGGAGAGCAACGGGCTGGAGTTACAGGGATTTTGGAAACGTTTGTCAAAGCAGAGCTTCCCGTCTCCTTTAGTCTAGTGGTTATGAAGTTTAGCTTGGAGCCTTGGCTTCGAATCCCTTCTCGGCCGGCTTGGGATCAAAGGCCTGGAGGGTGGGGCTGGGACCGGGGCAGTGGAGGCTCCTTAGGTCCGTGGTTCCTCCATGTGTCATTGAAATGAATTAATGAGTCTGTCTCACTGTCTGCTGTTGTCTCAGCTTCTCACTGGCTGTCATGGGAGATGAATCAGCACAGCGATGGTAGTGCGTGTGGCATCGTGCAGAGCCTTTGCCAGTCCCTGTTCTCTGCCGGTTGGTTAGGAAGATGAAGGAGGAGGCAGAGGCTGACCTGGCAGGGGAGCATCCCTGGTGTGCTGCTGCCACCTGGTGCCACAGGCTGCCCCCAGCCCCTTGGCTGCTTTGTCGGCAAAGCAAGGTATTTCACTGCCATGGTCTTGGTAAGACAAAGGAGAGATGATCTTGAGTAATGCACGCTAACAGTCCTCACGCTGCCGTATGTGGGGCTTTCACTGTCGTTAATGTAAAGAGTGGAGTCAGCTGGCAGGCAGGCTGTTGAAATTAATTATGCTTAAAATCATTGCAGCAATGGATAGCAGTGCTTGTTAGGGATCTGGCAAAGTGCTGGGCTCTGTTCTCTTCCCTCATAATCCTGCACACCTTGATGACATCTGAGTGCCACTGCTGGAGCCTTCTTGCTAGAGTCTATCAGTGCCTGTGCACTACCATTTTGCACATGGTGTAAACTGTTTCCTGGCTCCTCAGTGTATCCATCTCTCCTGACTCCTGGCTGAGCAAGATGTGGCGAAGGAAAGGGTGGAACAGACAAAATGGTGTTGAAGTATTCCTGCAGCTTGGGTGCACTATAAGAATCTCCCCTTCCCCTGTTTCTTCATTCTTCTGCAAAACAAGTTGTCATTAGACTGCTTTGATAGTGTCCCCAGGCTAAGCTGTTCCTGGGGCCTGAAGCAAAGACAGGGGTGGCAGATAATCACTACAGGAGCATCCCTGGCCCAGCCTATCGTTAGTTAGACATTTTTCAAATTCTGGTGGTATTCCCCCCAAAGCTCTAGTCTTGTTTGCCCATTTCCCCCTCTCTCTCTGCACCCTCCCACATTTCTGCATCCTTCCTTCCGCTGCTGCCACTTTCACTGTTTCTCCCACCCTCAACAGTCCTCACTTCTACACTGTGCACCAGCAGGAACCCCAGAACTGCCCGTGCCCCGGTGCCATTCCTGCCCTGGGGCACTCGCCCCAGGTCTGCTCAAGCAGAAATCCCTGTTGCCATGAGTGTCTCTGCCCTTGCGATCTGCATTGCTGTTCCCAGGCTCTGCAACCTCCATCCCATCTCTCCTCTCACTCTCACATAGTTACTTCTCCAAAAACTTTCAAGTTCATTCTCACTTTCAGCAGCTGTGTGTCCGTTGCAGTACTTTGGGGCCAGCCCTGCCTGTGAATTTACAGCTCATGTCAGATCTGCTCTGGTCTTTGCTAAACAAGAGCTTTTTGTCAGGTATTAAGCCCATGGTTGCTCTGGGCACACTTCTGACTTCTCCAGTCTTCTTTCCCCTTCTTTTTTACTGCAGAGGACCTTGTTTCTTTGGAGAGAAAACTGCAAAATACTGTGTCAATGTCCCCTCCTGCCTCTCTGCATTTCTCATGACACTTCCTTTGCTTGCACCAGGCACAAGTCCTCCTCTGGTTTTGTCCTCTTTGCCTCTGACCCCATGCTGTCTATTCTTCCCCTTTGCACCATTCCCCTTCCTCTTTATTCTCAATTTCTCACCTGCTTTTGAATCCTTCCCCTTGCTGTGTAGTTTCTCCCTTGTTAAAGGCAAAGCTCACCTCTATTCCTGCTCACCTCCTGTGGCTAATTCCTCCCACCCCCCCCCCACCCCCCCCCGCCCCCTTTCATGATAAGTCCCTTGTACGTAGCCTGTTCAGACTGAAGCCCCTTGTCTCCTCAGCCTGCCTTACCTGCTGTACTGGAGCTGCTGCTGCAAAAACCTTGAGCTTGGCAAAAGTCTCCAAATTATTCTCACTTTACCATGTGGGAAGTTTGACTACATGGCAGCTGTGCTCCTGAAATCCCCTCCCTGAACTTGCTCTGCCTGTTCTCTCTCCCTTGTTCTGCTGCTCCTTCAGCACTTCTTTAGGGGTTTGCCCTCCCAACGTGGCTCTGGTTTCTGTCCTCCTGTTGCTCTGTGCTCTTTGTAACCTTATCTACACACACATGTTCAACTACCTTCCTTTGCAGCTGGCACATGCATATACTGTTTCTCTCCTCCTCAATGCCTAGCTGTCAGTCAAGCAGGGCCGGATAATCTGTCCTGATGTTACCCTTGTGACTCCATGACTGATAACAGCACTGCCTCTAACATCTTCCCTGTACAGCTGTATAAACTTGGGCTGAGAATGTGCATGAAGACAAGCAAAGCGCTAGCCAAATCTGGATGTGTTTTTGAGGGTCTTTCTCTCCTGTAGGATGGTGCTGTGTGGTCAGGAGCATTTCTGGCAACAGCAGCTTTCCCCAGTTTCTCTGCAGTCCTGTGAAGAGCTGCTTTGTGTCCTGCTCTGATCTCTCAGATGCAATCCTGTGTTTTAAACCTGGATGTTCCTGCTTTGAGTGCAAGAGGAGCCTAATCAGTGTTCAAAGAGGTCTTGATTGTTTTTAAATATGAAGGAAAATGCTTCCAGGGCATCTTAATCACAAACTGGCATTTAGATTGGATGGCCAGGAAGGGTTTGCAAGTGGTCACCCTCTCCCAGCTGCTGCGGTGGCTGTGGGTAAACCGGGGTGGTGGTGGTTCTGTGCCATGAGCTGAGCAGGATGATGTCTGTCTTGCTCCGTGTTGGTTGGAGACAATCTTGAGACTGTCCCCTGGCACTCAAGAAAGGTGATGCATGTGCAGCCTGCAGTGCAGTGGCAGGTAACGCCCCTCCCGTGAGAGAACAGCTCTTAACCCTCCCCACATCTCGCAGGTACGTTGACTTTGAACGTGAGTTTCGGTCATCGACCTCCTTGGGAAATGTGGCTGGAGGTGGGGTATGCTGAAGACATTGCAGGCAACTCTGCTTACTCAGAGACCTGTAGGGATTCGTGTATTCAGACCTAAGTACTCTAAGCAGTAAAAAGGACAGCTTTTTTTATAAGCTTGATGGAATACTTCATCTACCAGTAATTGGATTGAGTTATATCCTTGTCAGCAGAGTTGCCCAGAGCTGACATAACTTTGCATAAATACTTAAACATATTGAACAAGTTGTCTTTTTTCTTTTTCTTTTTTTTTTTTTTTTTAAGCCATATATGTGAGCTTGTTTTACTTTGGATCACTAGATGGGTTTTGTCTTTCTGCTTCAAATTGCTGTCTTAGCTCTGGCTACCCAGAGACATTTGTAGCCATGGCCCCAGGAGTTCTGGGGACAGAGTTGCCATCAATTTGGCACCTCTGCTGTTTACTACTTTCATATATTATTGCAGTAGACTCTTTGCCTGCTCCTTGTCTGGCAGCTCATGCAGAGGTGACTGGGTCCTTAAGGTACACTTCTAACAGCACTTCATCTTGTGGGTAATTCTGGGTTGTCTGAATTCATACCTTGCCTCTGGTTACACCTGTATGCAGTTAAATGATGATCACTTAGCATTGCAGAGCAATCTGAATACTTTGGCAACTTGTTGTTGTCATCTGGTATTAGTGATATTCCTCAGCTCTGGTAGGCCAATCTCTTTTAACAGTTATTTATCAGTAAAAGTATTTTATTGTTGAGGACTGTTAGAAACAGCCCTCAGACCTGTAATTTTGCTTAAAATAATGAAGACCATCCTGTACAATCTGCTTTGCATGTAACTATGTGGTCTGACAATTGTATTTTTAGCCTGTCATTAGTTGACAGGCTTGAAATGGCTGTTCTGTTTCATTTGGGATCAAAATAAGGATAATAGGGTTCCTTGTTGTTTCTTCTAAGGTCCCTAGTTTAGTATTGGGACTTTTTTTTCCCCATTAAGTACATCAGGACTAACTCTACCATTTTAGCTGAAATTAAAACAAGATCTCTGCCTGGGGCAAGTGCTGAGCACAGAGAGCTTTACTCCAACTGCAAACAATTGGCGATGTTTTATAAGCAATTAAAAATGAGTCTCATAGTGGGAAGCGTGGAGCTGGCAGAGGGGCCACCCATCTCGCCTGGGGTGCACACCGAAAACTGTATTGCAGCAGTGCTAACGAGGCTGGAAGCCATAATTGGTGCTTGCTGTGTTTCCAACCTTTCCAAGGTCCCATGTGCATATCTGAAAGACCCCTGTGTGCCCCAATGGGCATCCTTCCTCCCTCCCTCAGGACCTCTGCTCCCCGCAGCGTGCCAGGGGCAGGTGATGGCAGGGAGTGTTCATGCGGTTTGTTATTGTTCAGTGTTTCCTGAGCCTGGCTCGCTGTCGTTGATCAGACTGTGCTGAAGGGCAGGGCTGTTAAGCTTTTCACAAGCTTTTCTGTGAGGCTCCTGTAAATGCACACTGGTGAAGCAGCGATATGCTTTTATGCCACCTCTAGGAGATGTGGAGAGGCAGAGAGAGAGTGTAAATGTTTCTTCTGATTTTTGACAGCCTAATTATTTGCTTGGAGAGTAGGGTTTTCCAGTGCGCACACAGTTCATATGGCACCTTGACTTGGCTTGCAACTGAGAGGCAACCTGGGTGTCTTTGAGTCCAGAGCTACAGTTCAGAAAATGGAGAATAGTCACTGGTCATCTGTGAAATGTCTGGCTTGGCCAGTGGGTGAGCATCCCAGATGATGATGGGTCCAGCTCTGCAGGCAGAGCTCAATCCTTCTATCCAGCTTTTTTCTCACAGCCCCTGTGTCTCTTCTAGCATCTGCAGCAAACAGGGGCAGAGGTTTCAAGACGGCCACTGCTTCGGTCCCTGCTGCTCTGTTTCTTACAGGGAGAGGCAAAGATCCCTGGAGGAAATAATGCAATTGTGTAATGAAGTGTACAATCATACGCGTGAGTCACATAGGCAAGAGGGCTACGATGAGAACAAATTAAGATATTTATGAGTGGTCTCAACTCTGACACTTCCTTATTATCTGAGAGGTTGGCTTCAAAATTAATAGTTCCAGAGTAGGATACAGGCTATAAAAGTGCTCAAGTGAATTATTTTCTCTACTTCCCCCAACCCAGGTGTGTCAGGCAGCATGACCCTACCAGCCTCTTCAGCAGGACTGGCACTGTCCTGTGCCTCCCTGCAGCTGAACAAAGAGGAGGGAAGGGGGCTGCTGGCTTTGCTGGCCCCCAGCCGTGGGCCACAAGCCCTGTGCTCTGCCTGTGATTACACAGCAGCAGAACCAGCATGAAGTTCTAGACTGTGGTTTCCATCTGTGCATGGAAAGGCATTATGCTCTTCTTATCTTTTCTCTAGTTTCATTCTTTTTATCATGTCTTTCTCTCTCTGGTGCCCTCTTCATTTAACTCAGCAGTGTCAGCCTGCGCCTTGGCTGGGCACAGCAGGTGGCTAGTTGAAGCCCATTCCCTGTGACCAAGAATTTAGGGGAGCTTCTGACCTGGATTTGGGGGGAATCCAACCGCTTGCATGGGGAACAGCTCCTTGAGCAGCTGCATAACCGCATGTGTGACTTGCACAGGAGAGGTGGTAGGTGCCAGCCAGGGGAGGTGTCGGGCAGTGGTGCTGAGCACACTGGGCAGCTGCTATCCTCCCTCCCAAGGGCTGGAGACAGTTTGACTGGAAGCCACAGTGGCGGAGCTGGCAGCCAGTTGAACACAATAGCCTTTAAAAGGAGGAGGACCACAGCCAGCCCTGAAACAGGGGGATGCATTTGGGGTGCCGGCAGAGGAGCACATGGAGCTGCACAGGTATGTGAGTGAAGTTGCCTCCAGATGGGTGGACTGGGCCAAGTATAATTCAGGTAGTGCTGGAACTTGCAAGTTCCTTGGGTGGTACAAGCAGCACCTGCATTTTTGTAGTATCTCCTGGCTTCTTTCATCCCATAAATCCTCAGGAGCCCCTTCCGCTTTATCCCTGCTCTGTCCAGGACAAGGAAGCCCTTGGTGGTGGAGGAGCGGCAGCATTCCTGTGGGCTGAGCTAATGCAGCTGCAGGAGTCCTGGCTGGCTGCGGTGAACTGCCTTCCTCTTGGGCAACTGGCTTTCAAGAATAGCTTGGGGGATGGGAGCCAGGAGGAACATCCTCAAACATGACGTAGCCAAAGAGAGTTGCAGTTTCTAAGCAATTACTGACTTCTCCTACAAGGAAGGAAGTGAGAAACTGGAGTAGCCATTAGCAATGATTTAATAAATTGGTACAAAGTGTACTGCAGGAAAAGTACTTGTGTGTCATTTGGTATTATCAATAATTTGGATAACTTCAGACTAGTGAACAAAGTATACTTAACATTTTACTTCCCTTGCTAATTGTACTTTTCATGTAATTTGTAAGTCAGCAGCTGCATTGATTCTTCCTGGTGGCATGGTAAGCTGCTGCTAGAATTTTTTTCTCCGTATGAAGTCTGATATGTGTGGTCATCTTGCTAAATAGTGGAAAAAAGGCTTTTGTAGTTGAAAAGAAACAGGATGGATCTGGGTTTGAAGAGACATATTGCAGTATTTGGCTTTTTCTGTTTTCCTAGGAATAAAGTTGATTCCCATCGTGGATTTTCTCATGTTTTCCTGAAACTTGGTGACCTGCTTTCAAATATAAGGTAATATATCATGCACAAGCTTTACATCCTTTCTGGACTCCCATTCTTTTTTCCTGTCCTTTGTCATCAAGTGCATGGCAGGACCTGAGAAATTAACTGGAAGTGCAAGGGTAATTACTTCTACCTGACAGCACTGCTGGAGCAGGGTGGGAGCTGCCTCCTGTATCATGTAGCAGTGCTAAAGGACTTGCTTACTGCTTGCCCATGATGAAGATTAAGTTTCAAAAATGTCTCCTTAGTGCTGGCATTCAGCTTGCCCTTTTGATGCGCAGGTGTCAAACCTCACTTAAATCCGGATGGGAAAGAAATCCCAGAGTGGAAGGAAAGCCTTGAGTAGGAGAAACACTTCTGTAGCTGAACTGATCCCTTGGAGGTGGAAGGGGGAGTAATTCTCAGCCAGGGTATGTTGTGTGAGGTGTTTAGACAATGTCAAATTCCACATTTGTTGATGTTTTTTCTCATCTAAGGGTGAAAACAGTTAAAATAAATGACAACACTTATCAAAGACCTTGAGTCTTCCTGAAGCTTTGGTGTACTACAGGCTGCTGGTAACTGGCAGAAATCATGTTTGGTTGATGTGTTTTAAGCTATCTTTAGGCTACGCTCAAATATTGAACATCCCTACTTAAAATGTTGTTTTTAAAAACTGTTGGGACACATGTGCAGATTTCTGTGCTACAGTGAAGGGGCTGCACAGCTGGGTGAGTGGCATGGGGAACAGGAGTGCACAGGGCAGCTACAACCCGTTTCTGATGGCGGTGTTTAATTGTGTGTAATTCAGTCCCCTATGTGAGGCTGGAAGAGCAGAACAGAGGGCAGAATTTGGACAGATGGTGAGCAAATGATCCCATATTGGAGAGATCTGAAAACCTTAAGGAAGGGTCTCTTGCTCCATGGAAATTCCAGGGTCACCTGTGGGACCACCCAGTGCTATTGGAAAGGATTTTCTCAGACCAGAACCTTGCTCAAGTCTTGCTGCTTGGCTTTTCGCCTCCTACAGAACGTCTCCTGTGATCAGTCCCCCTGCTAGTGGGGGGAAGGCTGGCAGAAGGAGCTGCTAGTTTTTGCATGGCACTTTGAGCTCTTGCACCTTGCACTACCTCTTAGGTAGGACAAGATGTGATTTTAGAGGTGAACTCCTCCCAAGACCACAACAGTCTTCTCCAAGCACTCAAGTTTCATATGAAGGAGGATCCTCCCCAAGTCCTTGAACCATAATGACCAAGTCTGTCTTGCTTCAGCTCCCCACCCCCCCTTCCCCCTGTGCTCCCCTGAGGTGTGTTTTTTGTACCCCTGGAGTACTGGCTGGTGTGTGCTGGTGGGTAACAAGTGCTTTGTGTAGCAGCAGACCAAAAGGATTTGGTGTCTCCCTTGTGATGCTGAATCTGATTTCCAGCAGATTCTGGAAAGGACACTAAAATGCATGTTAGTGGTGGTAGGTAGTGTGCTCGCAAGACTCTTGGGCTCTTCCCATCCCCCCCATGTTCATGCTGAGGTATCATTACTGTTGATCTAAACTTCTACTCTGGGTTGTCTCTTTGCTGCAGGTGAGACTAGTGGAAGACAAAAAGAGACTGAGCTGTGACTGAAGCAGGAGATTTTGGACAGTGTCTGAGGATGGTAAGTATGTAGTCTAGTCTGCCTCTGTCCTGTGTCAGTGGTTTTGTTCATTCTTTGTGTGTCCAACTCTTGTGCTGCTGCTAGATGTATGACAACAAATGCAAGAATGGGAAAGAGTGCTTTAGTGAAATGTATTATATAAAATAACATAGAGATCTTCTATTACTGTTGCTAAGATGCTGTTAGTAGAGTAAGTTTACTCTTACACCTGTTATTGGAACATAGTGGAAAAAACTACATAAGACTGGAGTCCCCTTGTGCCTCCTTGGACTACTGACACAATCATCCAGTTTTTGTGACTTACTGATTTATTTTACCTTAAAACTTAATGCTGGGGTTTTTTTGTTCTGTTCCTTGGTCACCTCTCATTTGAAGGTTTAACACCATGTTAATGTGCTCTGGTACCACTGAAGTAGCAGAAATGTCACAGTAATTAGCCACATAAAAATATGGTATAAAAGAATCTGGGAAGACTGAAACACAGCCAAAACAACCAGATTGCTGAGATACACTCTGATAAAGTGCCTCTAATGCCTCCAGCAAGAAATAACCCAAAATATGCAGTCTGATGAGGGGAAGAAAGCTGGAGACCAGAAATATTGAAAGATATGCTGAAAGTGTCATTGGGGCGGTAGTTTGAATAGGAGTTTGAAGGCAACATGGTGATCTGCATAATGGGCTGTGGGTGGGCAGGGAGCCTGAGCGTTGCTGCAGTAACAGGGTATTATCATCAGTTTCGTGCTCGCCACTGCCAGAAGTGTATCATTATGTTGGAAGGAGTGCAAAGAAGAATGGCAGAATCAGTCAAAGGGCTGGAAATTCAAATTGAGGACATGAAAATTTAGGTTAAATGTTTAAAAAAAAAAAAAAAAAAATAAATCTGGCAGACTGCTTGAGGAAATAGCCTTGTCTGCTATGGGATTATCCTCTGTGTGATCTATTAACAACTGCAATAGAAAAGGAAATGTGCTCTGCATTAATTGAACTTTCAGGTCTAGTAGTTATGCAGGCAGCATTTTTGATGTAGTCCCTATGGTCATGCTCCCTGGGTTTGCCTCAGGATCTTCTGGGCTTTCTGTTGGAATAGCTTCTTGCCACACTTCAGGTGCAGGAGCTTACTTTGGGGTGGAGAGCTGAAGTATGCCCTTGTAACCTGGTGAAGTATCTTACACTTCAAGTTGGAATTTCCCAGTGTCAGATTAGAAGCGTAAAAACCCAACAGCTCTGTATGGTGTTGAGATGAGAGTGATGCAGTTGTATCCAGATAAAAATGAAAAAAAAAGTGAATGAACACATGGAAGATGCATCAAAATATTGCTCCAGGTAACATGGAAAAGGATAGGCTGGGTCCATCGAAAGCCTAGCTAGTTAGATACCCTGCTGACAGGAGGCCACCGGTGAATGCTGCAGGGAGAGCCTGGGGGAAGCATTTCTCTGGTGTATGCCCTCACCTGTCAGGATCTGTAGCTCAGGGACTTGGTAATCCAGAAACGATTGATTGATGTTTCATGAGCCCTTGGTAGATTTTTCTTCTGTGGATTCATGTAGTTGCTTTTCAAAACAAAGTAAAGATTTGCAGTTGTGAAGTGTTGTGCAAAGAGCCGCGCTGCTGGGTTGTGCAGAGTAGCTCCTCTTGCTTTGTTTTTGAATGTGCCCCATGTCGTTTCAGTTGATGGTCCCTAGTTCTTGTATTGGGCGTAATGGTGAAGTGTAGTGCTGCCTGCAAGCATCCCTGTGCCTTTTGGGATTTTGTAGATCTGTCACATTCCCTTTAGACATCTGAAGGGCTTTCATCTTTTAAATTCTTCTCTGTAGAGAAGCCATCTTTAATTCTTTCCACCCCTCTTTGGACCTGTATGTTTTTTGGGGTGTGTAGACTGGAACTTTGGAGTTAAAACGTGGAAGCTTTTGCTTTACACTGTGCTCCTTTCCTGTGCCTTGAGAGATACTTAGCCTGACCTGGCCCTGGCTTACCCTTAGTTGCAACCACAGATGGTTTGATTTCTTCTAAACAAGAGGGTCTTCGGCTCCTTATGAATACCTGAAGATGACTTTACAGTTTCAAAGGACTTTCTGAAAAGGATTTGTGGGTTTTTCATATTTTATTAAAATGTTACTTTGATTTTTTAAAATGATTTTTTCCTTTTGGAAAAGAAAAAACCAAAAAACCAAACCAACAAAAAAACCCCACACCCCTCTTTGGGAAGAGAGCGTAGGCTTTTTGTCTCCCATAGCAAGGGAGAGAAAGCAACTTACAATTGCAAGCTGTAGAAATAAGCACTTGCTTCCACCTACTTACCTGAGCTTCTGTCAGCAGTTGAAGGTAGAGAGCTGATGTAAACTCTTGACAACCTCCTTGGAGTCCTGTTGTGACTTCTGAGTTAAATACAGGTCTGCAGGGAGGGATGGAGGTCTGTGCCTGGTTAATAGATGCCCTGTAGGGCTGTCTGCTAACCCATGGGCACTTTGGGGCTGGACTTCTTCAGGCAGCTCCTGGGAAGGCTGGCTGGAAACCCTGTTGCCTGAGGCATGCTGAGAGCTTAGTTGCTTAGCTAATTACCCGTGATCACTGCAGTCAGAGGGCACAGCCCCAGTGCCCTCTGGCTGGCAAGGGCATGCCTAAAAGCTTCTGCCTTATCCGCAGCACTGCAAGTGTAAGTCAGCAGCTGCTCTCCCCTTTCTGCTCCTACAAATACTTGGTCCAGTGTTGGTTAAGAGCTTTGTTTGCTTTGATTTTAAGACTTCTCATTTCTTCTCCAAAGACTAGCTGCTGATTAAAATGACCTTGAAGACAGCACTAGTGGTGGTTTAATCCTTAACTATGGCTAATGGAAGTCCTAATGAGCACCCAGTAACTTAATACATTACTTAAAACTAACCTGGCGGGTAAGTTAGTGCAAGCTGCTGAGCTGCCGGCAGCTCAGGGCTCAGCTCATACTGTGTGCTGTTCAAGTCCCATGGCAGCGTTCCTTCTTCTTACTGCTGGGGATACTGGGATTGTAGGTGTCTGGATTTCCACAGTGATTTGCTTCCCTTTTGAGGGGACCATGACCATTAGTTTAGATGGCATTTTGCAGCTTAGCCATCCATTGTCCCATCTTGCTGGCATAGGGAGTTGATAGCCCTTGACTTCTGTCCTTTGGTCCCTCTTCTCACAGGCTTCTTGCTTCATATTTCTGTTACATGCTCACATCTGGGCAGGTTTTTGAACAAATATTAAATGCAGTATTACAGATCTATAAGGTTTTCTGTCATCCTGTAAAGATGAAAAGATGGCACTCTCCATCCTAGTCCTGATTTACTGGGTATAAAATAGTAACTTCTCTTTATCAGAAGTTTAGGGGTTTATTTCTGGGAGGCCACCTCGGTGGCTTAGTGGCCTTTCAGTTCACCTGAGGACCTCCTTAGGCTTTGAGGAAATGAACTGTTTTTGTAGAGGAACCTGAAACAAAGATGTCCTTCATGCAACAAAAGCAGAGGAGGCAGAACAAGAAGTCCCTTTGGCTACAGCTGGTCAGCTCTCTGCATCAGCTTATGTAGATCACCTGCCTAGGCAGTGCAGAGAAACAGAAATACGTGTCTGAGTGCAGTTCATCTCACCCTGGTATAGATATATGCTAAGCAGATAGAGGATAAACTTTAACTTTTAGGATAAGATAAATGATAAAAGTCTTTCCCTTCCCCTCCTTACCTTTAAAAAGATCTAGATAACCAGTTCATACCTTGATCTTCATTTGAAATACTCAGACCTGATAGTTACAAACTAGAGTACTCTTGATAACACCTCTGCTCCTGGGAACATCTTAGCCCACAGCAGCTGGCGAAGGTTCAGCCACGGCTGTGGGGCAGAGCTGCCTGGCTCCCATCAGTTTGCTTTTGATGTCCTGGGAGTACCTTTCAGGGCAGTCACCATCTCCTGCCAATTTTCCTATCTTTTTTTCTCCAGCTGGAAGCAAATTAGGGCAGTCTGTGCAATGGATGTGCTACCAGGGACAAGGCTTCAGATCTCTGCCATCTGTGGTCATAGCTCCTTGCTTTCCCGCTATGTGTCTGCGGGGTGAGGCATCATGCTGTGGTGATGAAAAGCCCACCCTTCATATGTAGAAGTATGGAAGTGGTGCCCTCTGCCTAATGAAGGAATATTTACAGTAATTTTATTTGTGGTGCTGAAAAGAGGTAAAGATACGTCGGGGTTGGGAAGGGTGTACCTGTACTCAGAATTCTGAGTGCATTGTGCTGGTGGTGGCACCTCCCTGCAGTGAATGGGACCAGTTTTCTTCTTCTCAGCCTTTGGCTGCTTGCTTCCACCATTCTGCAAGCCTTAGAAATTCCAGCACCTGTGTTTCACAAGGGGTTTGGGCTCCTCCAGTACCCCTGTGTGTCATTCAAGCTTTCTGAGGCACTTGCAGGTCTTTGCTTGAGTGGACTGTCATTTTTTAAGAGGAATTGGAGGTGATGCAGTAGGGTGTGGGTATTAGCTGTTCTTTGGAACACCCTTTCCGTATCTTGATGAAAGCTGGGCTGGCTGTTGACACAAAGATGCAGCTCAGGGTGTTCACTGGCTCCAGGCCGCGAGAGAGATTTCAGCATCTTGGTGGCTGTCCTGCGTTCCCAGTACAGATTCCCTGGGCATGTGGGACCAGATGGCAGCTCACCCCTGTGAAGCTCTGTGCTGCAGGCTGGGGTCCTGGTGCATGCATGCATGTCTCCATAAGGAGCATCATCTCCCTTGGAGGCTGCAGGATGGCCCCTTGAGTGCCAGTCCTAGCTTTATTAAGCACTGTGCTGTCTCGGAGCCCCCAGATCCCTTTTGGGACCTTAAGGAGAGGTTATAAGCTGTTTACCTGCAGTGTGCAAGCAGAGACATTCAGAGGGGTGGGAGAAGCAGCACATGAGAGCCACTTGCAGCATGAACAGCATGCAGTGCTAGTGGGAGGAAAAAGGGTTAATTACTGCCAGCTGGCCTTAAGAACATGCTGTCCATGTTATATTCAGCTCCTCTTCCTCAGAGTGCATGAAACCTTTAGGATTGTTGTGGCTGGGAGAAAATGAGAGAGATTTCCTTCTCTGCCTGCATGAACACACATATGCATGAGATTTGGAGGAGCCCAGTTATGTGAAAATAACCTTGTCTTTCTTGTTCGGTCTGGTGGTGGTTAGTGATAACTGAGCGAATACCAGCTATTCCGCCAGGGAAGCATCTGAGGTGGCATTTAGGAAATCCCTCTAGCTAAGCCAGCTAAATGAGGCTGTGAGCATTCTGCGTTCCTGTGCCTGGCCACCCAGGCCACCTGGCACCCAGGCAGTTGCACTGTCACTACTCCTGCCCTTGTCTGGTTGATTGCATGGAAACAAGAGCAGGTATTTTTGTGAACTGTTGGAGGAAGAGGTGGAAGTGGTGGAGTTTGAATCTGGTTCCTCCTGAAACTCTTGAGATCCTGCTGAACTTCAGGGCAAGGTTGCTTCTGCTCTGCACCAAGCTCGGCTCTTGGACAGAAGTTTCTAAGCCATACGTGAGTCTTTCTAATGCTAGAAGTGCAAAAATATGTTAGTAAAGTGGGAGAAGATCTATTTGTGGATGTTCAGGTCAGCTTAGGTTGGAAATTCAAAGTCATGATCTGATGAGCAACCTTTTAACTCTGCACAGCTGCAGCTTAGGGTTACAAAGGTCCTTCTGCAACTCAAGCTGGGAAGAGTCCCTGTGCCAGGCCCTGAACTGAGCGCTGGTCCTAAAAAATCTTGCTGTGGGTTGGAGCAGACCTCTTACTTGCCTTGTCTGTGGTTTTGTATGTTACAAATGCTGGTCATGCATTGTATGCACTTAATATATTAAATAGCAATGTATGGTCTGACTACCTGAGAGACTTTCTGTGCTTCAGCTGTTGCTGACAGACATGCTTTGTTGCTTTTCTTCTGATACATGTCAGGAAAAAATAATAATGCTGGTTTTACAGTTTATATAGCTACGCTTTCTTTTGAATATAAAAGGTTCCTTCCACCTTTGGTTTCTCAGCAGTCTTCTGGCATTCATCCCAGAGGAGAACCTGCGGGGAGCAGGGCACCTTTCCTGCCACTCAGATTTGGCCAAGACAAATCCATAACCTCGTCCATAACCCTCTGTTCATGTTGTGTTGACTTTGTAAGTAATGCAAACATGCTTGGGTTTGTGTGTGTCAGCTGGAGTCAGGTGCCCCTGAGGCTGGGCAGCACCTGGCAAGTGGTGGAGCAGGACAGAGCCCAAGGTGGTAAGAGGATTTCATGGCTTACTGTTCTTCTAGGGCTTTTATCCTGAATAGTGAAGCCCTTGTGACTGTGGCCTGTGGAGCAGTCTGTGTGTTTGTTTTCTCAGCAAGGGAGTCTTAATGAACAGCTTTTTGCCTGGGCACTGCCGCCCTGCAGTGACAATGGGCGCAGGGTGGCAGGTCTGGGTGTTGCTAAGCCGTCCCTGGGTCGAAGCAGCTCAGAATAATTAACCCATAGCGACTATGCAGAGAAATGCCCAAATCTTTTATCTGACTTGAGAAAAACCTTTTGAGATGCTGTTGGTGGTGCTGTTGGTATTGCTAGGTAGAGCTGTCTGTGGTGTCTTTGAAGCACCACCATGTAAGAGAAGTGTAATGGCTACAGTCTGTGCTCTTTTTTCAATTGTCCAGGAGAAAAAAAAGCTGGTGTGATTTGAGCAAAATAGTTGGGCCTGGCCCTTGGAAGATTAATGAAGGGCCAGGTTGTAGTTTTGCATTTTAAGAAAGAGATTGTCACTCCGGCTCTGGTGGGAGGTGGAGGGCAGAGCCACAGCTGGTGATAGAAATGGAGATGGCATTGCCCAGGAGTCTGCTGTCCTGTGGCTCCTGGGTTGGGCTGTGGCCTGAGGAGCTTGCTGTTTGCTCGTGGACTTGACAAATGACAGGTAGTAAAAGACAGCTCCTGGAGGGCTGGAGTGAGGAGCTGGGTGTTTGTTTCCTGCACCCAAGACATGTCCCCAGTGTCTGCAAGCATTACTAAACTGGAGTTGGTGAAACTTCCCGCGGGAACTAACTGTCCAGGTAGTCAGCAAGGGGAGCGGTGGCCTTGGGGAACCTTATGCACACCAGGGACCAAGCTCGAGCACGTGGGTGCTGGTGGGAGCCAGAGACATCCAGCTGCTCCTGCACACCTGGGAGCTCCTGGGAAGGGGACTTAAAGGCTTGGGGGTGTTCAGCAGTGAGGAAGCAGCAGGGCAGCTCCTTTGTCCTCCCCTCCCTGAGCAGGCAGAGGGGACCACGGGCAGCCTCCAGGCCGGGGGGAGGATCGAAGGCAAAGGTTTGCAGCAGGAGGCTCCCTGCTGAGCATCCGAAAGCATCAGCTGGGGCGTAGGGCTCGGCGCTGGGGCGCAAAGCCTCCTCGCTGCCATTGTTCCCAGTGTTCCCGCACACGCCATCAGGCCCGCACTGCATCTCCCGGCAAGCTGCTCCGCTTGGCGGCTCGGTGAGGAAGGGGATGTGGCGCTGGCATCCACCCATCGGCAGGGTGCCGGCTCTGGTATGGGGACTGGAGGGCGAGAGGAGGGGTGATCCCTCCGTCGGTCTCTCCATTTTCTGTCTCGCCTGTCAGGGAGACACTCGGACGGCAGAGCCGTGCTCGGCGGCCTTCAGAGGTAGGTGGAGTCTGGCCGTCCTCCGCCCGCCCTCCCTCCATTGTCAGCAGCGGCGAGCGGCGGCGGGCACCTGCTGGGGCCGGCAGGGATGCTCCTGCCCTTCCCGGCGGAGCGGGGAGGCTGCGGCAGCGCCGGGGGGACGGTTTCGGAGCCGCTGCCGGCAGCAGCAGAGGGGCAGAGGAAGGAGATGCTGCTTGCGCGCGCCCAGCCCAGCTGCCGCCTCGGGAAGTGAACATGAGTCTGCCAGGCCGCGTCTCCTGCTCCATGCTCAACTGCTTTGTAAGTGCTGCTTTTTTCTGCCCCCCTCCTCTCCTCCATACAAGTGGGGCTGTAAGCCAGCTGCTTTCTCCAGCTCCCATGCTGAGTCAGTTGCCCTGGATAAGGCCTGTCCTTGATGCCGGGCTCCGTGCGGATCCTCCTGGCCTGGATCTGCCCGGCCTGGCGTGCCATCCCCCTGCAAAAGGGGGATCCCCTTTTCCTCCCTCCCACGTGCTGCTGGAGGACTCTCTGGCCCCCGTCCCTGCTGTGCCGCTGCCCTGCCTGGGCCCAAGGGCACAGAGGCACCCAGCACCGTGGGCCGAGTCGGCCGGCACGCCTGGGGAGTGTGCCGTGCCACGCAGGCCCTGCCGGCCCTTGCCCGGAGCTGGAAAATGACCGTGTGAGAGCAGCTGACCCCAGGGGAGCTCCGCGCTCCCGCCATGGCTGCAGCATGCGAGGCCCCCTTCTGTGCTGATGCTGTCAGGATGGTGATGTAGTGGGAGGGCGTCCTGAGCTCTGCATCTTTTATATCTTTGAGGAAAGGAGTTTCTTTAGAGGAGGTCTGATGTCCCTTCCTGCAGAAAGCCCCCCTCCCCCCCCACGAAGGACTTGTGGCCTGAGGGCTTCAGGAGTGGCTGGCCTGTGAAGAGAGCTGGGTCCTGAGCCCCCTGCCCTGCTGATACCCTGGGATGGGGCTGTGGCAGAAGGAAATGCTCAGCCTCCTGCCTGACCTGGGCTGCAGTCGAGGAGGGACTCAAGGACACCCAGACTGGTGGAGAGCTCAGGCTGCCCTGTTCCAGTTCCTGCTGCTCACTGGGATTTCTTTACGAGCTGCGAAGGGGTGATGGGAGAGAATGTCATGCTTCCCAGCTGCTGCACCTGTACACAGGCACGCACCTTTCCTTTGTGCTTTCCTGGGCTAGTGCCTCAGCATCAGTGAGCTGCTGGCAGGAGAGGCCCCCAAGCCCCCTGTGGTCTCCAGTAGCCGGTGGCTGCTGAAGCGTGTGCTGCACCCTGTGTCTCTCGCAGCCTTACACAGGGACCGGCTGAGTGGGTGAGGAGGGGCAGTGCTTTTGCCTCCAGCTGGGGTTGATGCTGAATTTTATGCTAGCTATGAGCAGCATGCACACAGGTACCTCTGGACCCGGGGTCTGGCTGCCCCATTCTGAGGTCCAGGGAGTGCTTCAGGTTGGGCTGTACCTGTGGGTGCCAAGGCTTCAGCAGCTGTCACCTATGTAAGGAGGTTCAGCATAATTTAAAAGACAACCGAGCCAAAAGGATTGGGTTCCTGTTTCTTAAGACTGAAATTTGGGGTTATAGCTTGGGTGACTTATCCAGAAAGATGTTTCATTTTACAATATTATTTAATGCTTATAGAACAGAGTATTTCCTAATAAATGCTAGACCTAGAGGAGCTGTAGTTAGAGAGCAAGGGGCATTCTGAAGAAATATTCCCACACCAAATACATGTGGAATTAACGCTGTCCTGGGCTTCCAGCGGTGAGCATCCTCAGCTGAGTGTCTGGATGCTGCTTGTTTGTACAGCAAGCCAGTGGTTTGAGAGAATGTGGGGTGACGGCTGGTGACAGTTGGGACCAAGATTTCATGAGTGACTGAAAATTCACAGGTCTCAAACTGAGACACTCTACTTTTCCAAGGATGGTGTGTCCAGGCTTGGTGTGTCATCTCAGACCACTTCTCTGAGGCTTCTGTGGGCTTTCTAGGGTGTCTGTCTGAACAGGTTAGACATGTTAGCTGCCTGGAGGGTGAATGCCCTGCTTGGGTGCTGTCACCAGTCAGGAATGCATGTTGTGAATTGGGTGCACTTAGATGCCGTTTTTACAGGGTTAAGTTTCACTCTTGTGTCTTCTCCTGAAAAAGCTTCAGGCTCTTCCCAGATTTTTTTGGGCTAAGGGTGAAAGTGAAAATTCCCAAAAGTAAGTAATCCTTATGAACATAAGAGGAGGAAGAGTAGGTTGAAGCTGCACTGTAGATGGAAGCCCTCTGTGTTACAGTTTCTGCTGTGGTGCCATAGTGAAGGTAATGGGGTAACATTTGACATGATAGACTCCTGTCACATCAGTCCAAGGTCCTGTACGTGGTCAAGGTGTATCTGCTTGGCTTTCCAAATACCATGTGGTTGGAAGAGACAGCACTTGGAGACCTACTTTGGCCTTTCACTGTGCTGTGGGTGTTCTGCAACGGCCAGAGGAACTGCTGGGGTCCTGCAATGCGGAGAGTGTGGTCTGGAGGCAGAACAGGCATTTCTGTGCACAGGTCCAGGAAATGCCCAAGGTATCGGGGTGCCATGAGTATCCAGCAACTGTGATTTTTGGCTTTTCATAATACACGCTGGCTGGAGCCTGTCTCAATCTGTGTTTCCTTTGCAATGCAGGGTGAGGAAGGCCCTCCCAGTTTGGAGTATATCCAAGCCAAGGACTTGTTCCCCCCGAAAGAGCTTGTAAAGGAGGAAGAGTCATTGCAGGTAAGGAGGGAAAAAACTGAAACAGCTTTGGGATGCAGCTGGCTCAACTCTGGTAGTGTGAAACCTGAGAGCAGTTCTCCAGTGCTGGACATGTTCTGGAAGCCATGGGCTGGCCAGTGCTGTAGGTCACGTTTGGACTGGCAGGTCCTTCCACGTATGTGGAGGCTGCTGACGGCAGTTCTGTATGCCCTGGCCCTGCCTTCTGAGCCCTGCCAAGATGCTGCAATTTGTACAGCATCGCATCTGCTGCTTGGAAATACGGCTGGAGCATGATTCAATAGAGAGCCGTCCTGGGTATTCCCTGTCCTCTGCCTGTGCTGACAGTGAAAAACTATGATGCTTCCTGCAAAGCTCTCTGCAGCAGGTAGACATTCCCAGAGAATATTGGGCTTTGCTGTGCCTGTGTAGCCGTACCATGCAATTGCAATGGCTGATCTGGCCCTAGTACATATTGCTCCTGGCATTTTCCTGCTGCAGAGCTGTTGGAAAGAGAAACCTCCATATGGTGCCAGCCTCCTGCTGCAAAAGGCCCCTTGAAAGAGACCTGGGCACTGTTGCTGCTGTGCAGCAAGGGCGGTACTCTGAACAGTGGAAGCCAAAGGCTCATGGTGTTTGCTTCCTTTAACATAGTCTGGCGCTCATCCTCCCCCCTATGACTGGAGCTAGGATGACATTCTAACTTCTCACTGCTGCTGCAGTATTTGAGTTTGCTCTGATTGGCATCATCTTGGTAAACGGTGCTGATAAAAGCAAGGACTGAAATGTGGCAACAGGAGAATTGACTTGAAGGAACAAACACAGGCTGAGGATTTGCATGGGGTTAAGGCTGCAGGTCTGCAGGCTTCGGGAGGTGAAGCTGTTGAGACAACTCTGAGCTGAGACTACCTGGAGAAGAGCAGAACCTGCTTTAGTCTTCTGTGCGGAGGAGTGTAAAGTTCACCCTTCCCAAAGGGTAATTTGCCTTCAGTAAATTGTTATTTTAATATTAAGTAAAGTCTAAAAGGATACCATTGGCTTGATAACAAGCTGTATTCAGGCACCTGTCAGTTTATTCCAGGATTTCCCTCTGTCAGTTCTTGCAGTTTTACCATCCCTTTTCTAAACTGTCTCCCTTCTGTTGCTGTGTGAGAGAGCCACGTAAGCAGAAGAAACACATGCCAACTAAAACCAGCTCTGGCAAGTGTGCATAAATAAACTGCAGAAATAGAGTATATTCCCTTAATGTCTAATAATTAACACTCTAAAAGAGTATTCAGACAGATGCCAGTCTAAAGTTGTTATTACTGTACAAGAAACTTTAAGAAGGGAGAAGTTGTTAATACAATTGTCACTTGCACACAGAGTCTAAAACCCAGGAAACTCAATTTTTAGGCAGCATATACCCAAGCCATAGAAACAACTTAGAAATAAAGACAAGGTGGTCTGACTTGGTGTAATGAATTGTTTCGTCAGATGCCCTGTCTGGCAAGTAAAGGGCTCTGGCTGAAATGATAAAGCTTCATGACATCTTTTGCATAATTGGTTACCGACATCGCCTGGTGTAGGTAACATTCAGGGAACAATGAGGAGTCTACTTGGCGAAGGAAAAAGTGTCCTGGTGAATTTCAGGCTTTCTACCTTTTTTTTTTTTTTTTTTTTTTACAAGAAAAGACAAGTCAAACTTGGCCATCTGCCAGTATCCCCTGTTTTAAAAGTAGCTATGGCATGTCTGGGCTGATAGTGAAAAGCAGAAAGACACTTGATTATCTGGTTGTTTTTTGTTTTTTTTTTTTAATTCTACTGCAGGTAATTTTAATGAAGTTTCCTCAATCATACAAATTGCTGTACATAAAGATTCCCTCAGAGCCTTGTCAGTGGAAATCAGGGAAAAACTGATTAATTTACTTACCTGGGTTGGTACCACTGAGTCTTGTAGTGCTTCTAAGAGCCCCCTTCATTTAAATGATGCAGCAGGATCACGTATGTGACACTGCCTTGGGGGGCTGTGCAGAGCACTCCCCAACATGTCTGAGCAGTGCCTGAAGTTGTGTCCTTTATCATACCATTTGTGCTAGGACTGCATTTACTCTGTTCGAAAAGCAGGGACTGTAAATTCCTCAGCCCCCATGCAACACCCTTGCTGCCAGATACTGGTACTTGGTGTACATAGCACTTATGGTCACACCTATCCTCTGCAAGTAATCATCCATTAGAAGGTGCTCAGTGGCTCCTGAGGCATCCTTGGAAGAATGTGCACCTCATGGGGCTGGGCAGCGGGTACCAGTGCTGTTTTGTGCAGTTGTCTGTTCTCTGTGCCTGAAGAGCATGTTGCTGTGAATGATTTCCCACGGGAGATGCACTGCGGAGGCTGTAGGAAGAGTGGTTCTTGGCATTTATGGTGCGCAAAGTACTCTGCATGTGTCATGAATTAGTGATGTCTCCCTTCCAGGTCCCATTCACTGTGTTGCAGGGCGAGGGAGTGGAGTATCTTGGCCATGCAAATGATGCTGTGATTGCCATCTCCAACTACCGGCTTCATATCAAATTCAAGGATTCTGTGATCAATGTAAGTCTGGATCTGCCTGTTCCTGTTGCCTGAACCATAATGTCTTGCAGTATTTCAGGGGGGCATAAGCCATTTCTATGGTCTGTGACATGGGAACTGTGCCTCTTGAAGGATGCCAAACCTGATGCTGTGTCTAGTTACTGCTGGTCATGCAGTTGCTGTTTTGCTGCTCAGTTTTGGTGTGTGGATGGGGTTTTCCTCTGGATAATAATTAGTCTTTCTTTTGCTGTTCTCTTCAAATTCAAGCATTAAACTTCATGGTTTTAAGACTGTTAAGGTGTCTTGCAGGCCTGTTTTAATGAGACTTCTCCTACCTGGAGACCAGCAGCTCAGAATCAGACAGTGGGAGCCTGAGGCTTTCTCTAGCTGTCTTGACTTGCCATCTCTTATTGCAGCTTTTGTTTGGCTGTTACCTGTGCTTGTCTGGATGTGATTTAGTCAGTTACTGGCCCCAGGTGGGAGACTGCCCAGGGACAGAACAGAAATTGGAATAGTAATTGTTGAAGGAGGCCCTATGCTGAGTTGTGAACCTTCATAGACCTCAGAGCAGGTTTGTAATTAGAATTAGAAGCTCATGGATGTTGATAAAGCCATGACTCTGTGTGATGGGCCTGCGGGTAAGGCTGCTGTCTCCTATGTGATGTGGTATGTCTTGTCATGCCCTATGTCGGTCCCTCGCAGGTGCCTTTGAGGATGATGGAAAGTGTGGAGTGTCGGGATATGTTCCAGCTTCACATTGTCTGCAAGGACTCCAAAGTGATCAGGTATCCAGTTTATTGCTGTATTGTAGATGCCACTGCAGGCCAGTTGCCGTGATCAGTTCTGGTGTCTCCCTCTGTGCTGCCATTGGAATGGAGCTGTTTGTGGCCAGGGTTACTAAGACTTGGTACTTTGTCCCTTTTACTGGTTAAGTGGAGCAGAGCTTCCTGTCTGTCTGTCTTGGCTGGATGAACGTATCCACTGAGGATGATGTGCATTTGGGTTTGTAGGTGCCATTTTTCCACCTTTAAGCAGTGCCAGGAGTGGCTGAAGAGGCTAACTCGAGCCATTGCCCGCCCTGCTAAGCCTGAGGACCTGTTTGCATTTGCCTACCATGCGTGGTGCTTAGGAGTCTGTGTTGATGAGGAGGATCAACATGCCCATCTCTGCCGTCCAGGTAAGCTGCTGGTGTGTCCCCTTCCTGCTTTTCTGTCCAGAAGCACTGCAACGCAATTTGAACTGTTTTTCATAAACTGATGTCTGGCTATGTCTTAAATCTCTGCTGTAGCCATAGCCCAAGTTCATCTTGCTGAGGGGCATCCTATACCTGGTCTAGAGATCCAGCTGATGGCCCAGTGTGGCTGGATAACAAGCACAGTAAAAGGAGTAATAGTAATAAGCACAATAAGGAGCATTCTGAGCCAGCTGCACATAACCAGCTTTTCCCTTTCTCCTTGTCAATGAAGAAAACATCCCGTACTTTGTACTGTCATCATGATGATGGAGAGCTCAAGCAGTCTTGTCCCTGTATAGTAAACATCATCAGATTTGAGGCAGCATAATTAATACAAATCCATCTGCATCTCTTCTCCAGCACCTAGAAATGCAGTGACATTCCTGTGATCAGGTCTGTGGAGATGTCTGGCTCATCTTTGTGGAGGCACAAATAACATCTGAATCCATAAAGAGAAAATCAGAGCTGGGATGGTGCCCTCGTGTGGATTGCGAGTTTCCCTTCTCTGGGAACGCAAAGTTCACTTGCTATTCTTTTTCTTTAAGCAGCTTCATAATTAATAAAAGGGGATTAAAATGAGTGACGAACCTGGCTTTAGACTTAAAAATGTGCTGATACTAGAGGAGAGAAGCAGTAGCCTGCATGAAATGTCCATACACAGTTTGGGATGGAGGGATGGGGTTGAACAGTATAGCTGAAAGAGAAACACTAAACTATCTGTTCTTACTGTGTCCCAAACACCAGCCATTGGGAGGGATTTGCTGTCTTTCCTTTAGAGAAAGTAGTATTCTCTAGTATAAACAAACTTGCCTGTGGAAATTGTTGCTGCAGGATATGAATGAGGCAAAGAGCTTTGCAGTATTTATTTATTAACAAGATTTGACATTAAGGCAACAAAGGCATCCAGAATTTGTAAGTCAAGGCTAAAACATAAGAGAGCAAACCCTGAGTCAGCTTCTGAGAGAGCAGTCTGGAAGAAGGAACTGCCTGGTGTGGGTGCTCAGTACTGCTCTGCCATGGGGTTCCTGACATCCACTTTGGAAGCCATCTATGTCAGAAGGGCAAAAGTGGATTAAATTAAACCCCCCTACTCCCACACTGATGTGGGAAGGCTTTCGTCGTCCACTCTGTGCCCTGACACTGAGAGATGGTCTGACTTGACAAAATAAGCAGAGGAGCCCCTGTGAGGGACAAGTCTCTTTGGCTTCTGAAGCAAGATCCCTGCCATCCAGCTGTCCTGTATTTTCTCTCCAGCCTATTGATAGCTGCTATGGAGCTGCCACTGACGTGTTTGGATTTCATCAGTTCTGCTTAGCTGTCAGTAAATACCTTGTGCTCTATTCTTCCAGGAGACCATGTGAGATACCGATTTGAGATGGAGTTGGTGAGGATGGGCTTTGACTTGCAGAATGTCTGGCGCGTCTCTGACATCAACAACAATTACAAGTGAGTGTTTCACCACCAGGCGCTCCCCACTCTCCTCTTTCCTTACCTTCTTCCCTTCACAATCCCTGTTCAGAGCAGTGGGTGAGTCAGACTAGCTAATCCTCCTTCCTGGCCTTGATAACCTTCAGGCAGATCAGCGTATGAGCCAGATCCCCTTTCTTTCTGCCTTTTGCATTGTGGAATTGAAGAAGGAATACAGTCCAAACACCAGAGCTAGCAGCAATTGCAAATGCTGCTAGGTAGTTTATAATGTGGTGGCCATAATTCATCCCTGAAGTCGTGGAGGAGCAGTTAATCACAGGATTGATTGCCTTTCCTGGTCAGTTGTTCTCTCTAAAGTGCTTGCGCTGTTTGAAATGAAAAACACAGAGTTTTGGTAAAGTTGGGCAGTTATTCAGCTCTGTTGAGAAACGGGGCGCAAGCCAGTGGAGGGCTGTCAGGATGCTCAGAAATCTGGGGAATGAGTGGGGCTTGTTCTGTCTGGTGCAGAAGAGGCTAAAGCGTGATCTGCTTGCAGACTACAGCTGCTGAAGGGCACTTATGAAGGTGATGGCGTGAAACTCTTCTGACAGTGGCAGATAACTGAATGAGAGGCAACAGCCGCAAGGTGCAGCTTGGGAGGTTCAAACTGGACATGGGAGGAAAAAAAAAATCATTCCCCCAGGAGTGTGGTGCTGTGCTGGGGCAGATTCCCAGAGGTGTGGGCTCTCCATCATGACAGTATGTCAAGTCTTAGATGATCTAGTGTTGGAGGTGGTCCCCTGTGAGCAAAAGATTGGAGATCTTTAGAAAGCCTCTCCCCGCAGCACGTCAGTGATGGCAGCCTGCCTCCTCTTGGAGAAGAGCACAGGAGCTCTTGGAGAAGTGCTGCTGCATTTTTTGCAGCAGGTGGCATTAAGCCAACAGGATTTTATTAAGCTTTGACAGACATACTCATTTCTGCATTCCTTATAATCCATTTATTGAAACGACTGATAACCCCTCAGTCTTTTCTTGATGTCTCAGCCAGTAAAGGCACGCCCATCACCCATGTGTTGAACAGCTCCAGGTCACCAGTTTCTTGTGCAAACTGTGAGAAGCCTCAGGCACGCTGGCCTGGGGGAAATCCTGGTGTTTTTCTGCCTGTTCTCTTCTCTCTTCCTCAAGAATCCAGGCAGCAGGCACTAGATTTGGGATTTGGTTTACAGTTTCTACTTGGCCATATTGACAGCATTGTCACTTTTGGACTGTTAACGTGACTTTGATGGCATTTATGCAGTTTCTCCATGGATGTCAAATGAAAATGGCTTTTCCTGAACTGCTGAGGTTTGGGAGTGCACAACCTGTAGGTCCCTGCCCTAGGCAGAATCTCTGCATGTCTTTCAGAGCAGTTGGGCTTCCTCTGCTGCTTGATTTTTGGGATGTGCTTCCCTCTGATTATTTCAGAAAGTTCAACTTAGATTGACCATCTGTGGTTTGCTTCCTGGCCAGTAATAGGCAGCAATTATCTGCCTTTAGAGAAGATGACTGTTTTATTTTCAACAAAACCAGGGAAGAAGGAACTTGAAATAAACCTCAGCAAGCTGGATGCAGGCTTGGTTTTGCTTTCCTTAATCTGCTGGGTTCCTACCTGGGGATCCTGGCAGCATCCTGGCAGGTCATAGCTTTCTGCAGACATCCCAAGATCTCAGAGGTGTGTGATCTGCTCGTGCAACTCAGAAACCAGTTCTCTCTTGCTGCTTCGGGGAGTGTGTCTTTAAATCCTGCCTTGGCTTTTGATCATTACCACCTGCCTCTATTCACAGGAATCTGGTTACTTTTTAACTGTTTATAGTCTTTTTATCTTTTACTTCCCAGCATTGGCAAACCAGTGTTGTTAGAGATAGGATACTCCAAGGTAATGGCTTTGTTCACTGTCTTTCAAGTCTTGTTTCAAGATGTCCTTATCTGGAAACTATTATCTTCTTCCTGGTGACAGCCATCATAAAATTAGAGCAATACAGGCATATAATAACCACTCCTTCAGTCTTGATAAAAGTATACTATTTCAGCATACAATGATAATAAAATCATTACATGATCTCTGTGGCTCACATCTTCAGTGATCTGTATACCCAGAGAAATGGGCACATTCTGACATTACCCATCTGGTGTACCCATGTTGTCTCATATTGACCTTAATGCTGGTGGGTTTGCTACAGGTTTAGTTGCTTCAAAAAGGGAAAAACATTCACCTTTTCTTCAGTGTTGACACTTGTTCTCAGCTTTGATCTTTTTACAGTTGTGGTTTTATTTATTTTTTGACTTTATGAGGACAAAAGCTGTCTGGAGTTCTGCGTTACAGGTTTAGACAGCTGATGTTTCCTGCTTGTTTTTGTGACTGCTCTTAATTCATACTTTGTCTTACTCTGTAACAGTTCTCTACAAATTCTAGTACTATCCTTTGCTTTAATTAGAAAAGTGGTAATTAGTGTTCTTGCTTGTATTTGCTGTATGAATGTGTAGACAATAAGCCTACAAGGGCAGTTAGCAATAAAATGTGTGTGCTTGCATTGTGGGAAGGAAGCTCTCTCACTGGACTGGCTGTTACCTTTGTGGTAAGAAGATGCTTCATCAGTCCTTGTCCGTAGGTTTGCCTTCTGCTGATTTATGCATTTGTGGTGTTAAAGCCACCTTTTTCTGGGATCAAACCTCACAGTTTCAAAAATGTTTCTTTTAGTGTGCTGGGTCAGTGTGGTCCCAGTGGTGTTTCAGGCCACCCCTCTGTCATCCTCATTGCTTCACTGCTCATCTTTTTCAAGTGAGCGTATTGCACAATGCAGGGACAAGCATGGTTCTCCTTAGTATTCCCTTTGTTGTGAAAAATGGCCACTGAAGTTCTGTACCATTTATTTTCAAGAGTTACTGTTTCGTAAGAGAAGCTTCCTTCAAGTCTTTGGTGAGCCACCTGTTAAAAAACACACAAAAGAAAACAAATCAGAAAAAACACTTCTGAAAATCCAAATTGCTTGTCAGCCACATGAGCTTTATCTGCTCGTTTGGTGATGTTTCCAGCAAACTAAATACGTGAGGTGCAACCTCCCCCCAGAAAAAAGTTGCGTTGACTCTTTCCAAGTGCACCGTATTTACCCTTGCACCAACTGTGACAGTCAGTTGCTGGTACAGAAGTCAGACTTCAGTGGTTTCCCACATTCACCCTGGAGACCTTTTTATAAAATTGATACCGTGTTTGCCACCTTTTGTTCCTCTGGCACCCAAGCCAATGTAAGCAATAGTTTACACATCTCAGTTAATCTTTCACCTGGTGTGCGTTTGGGTAGCAGTGGAAATACCAAGCATCATCTAGTCCTGGTGATGAGTTACTCCTTGTTCCTAACAGATTGTTCTAAAACTTCCCCTGCAGACGTTTCCATGTTAATGTCTTCATGTGCCTTGTCCCTTGTAAAACAGGGTTAGGTCTGGCAGATTCTTTGTGGGTTCTTCTGCTGAACATAAGCGCAAGTAGTTTTGATTTTCGGTAGTGATCCTGCTGATCTATTAGACCTTCAATTTCAGTAGCTGGCTGATACCTACAAGACGTTTGAAAAAGGTCTTCAGAGTTTCAATCTTCTAACAGGTCATTTCTCAAAAACTGCACAACATGTCTCATTTCAACTTTTTAATTCAGGTGTACATTTGGCTTCTCTAATGTCCTTTGGAAACATTTCCCCTCTCTGAAGGTTATCCTTTTATTTCTAAAACCCTTCTTTTGTTCACTGTTTTACCCTGCCAGCTCTTTCTGATCTCTTTGATGCATTTTGTATTGCCATTGAATAGCATGTTTAAATAACCATCATATCATCTGCAAGCTTTTTTTTTTTTTCTTTCCCCCTTTTCTGAAACCCATTGTTACTGTCATGGGAGGCTTATCCCCTGTAAAAATATTGTTATAGTATTCATCACACAGCAGAATTCAACAAAGTGATTTTTCAGTTACTCTGTTTTGGAGTAGCTTAGGACCAAAGGAAGAGTTAAATACTTCTGTATTATTTGGCTGGTAGCACCAAGAAACAGCTGATTATGTCTAAAAATGTTGCGTTTAGCATCAAGAAAATGTATGAGACAATTTGTTTTATGTGGAAGCAACACAAGTCTCCCATGGCAATTTCTGCTCTTCCAGCCTCTCTGCATCTCTTCCAGCCTCTCATGGATGTTGTTGCTGTCGCTTCAGTGGTTGGTAGTGTAGCCTCAATGCTGTTCTCTTTCTCTTTAGGCTTGGGATTTGAGTCCGTGCACATTCTGCATTGCTTGTGGATGCTGGTGACTTAGCCTCACGCTTTTACCTTCACATTTTCCTGGGACATACCACACTTTGTTCACTAGCTCAGCCTATTTCAGTCTTCCTACAAAGCTTGTACTCTGAAATTTAGCATACCACTAATAATCTGCCTTGTATCAAGTTTATAAGGTGTTGTTAAGCCAACATATTGGCTTTTCAGTTCCTCTGTTTTTTGGAATTCTAGCCTAGAAGCACAAGTTTGTTTGTCTTGATCTCATTGCCTGTTTTTATGCATCCTGCTTAAATTTGGCTTAACTTCTTGAGGCTATCCTGTGTCCTACCTGGACTTAATCGAATTCTGACTGTTTTCCTAAGGCTACAGGGTTTTAGTGACTTAACTCTTAGAAGATAACGCTCCTGAGCCTTTCCTGTACTGACTCTCCACAATTTTAAAAGACAACTCCCATAATGTTTCATCTGAACTGCCAGGAGACTGATACTGTTTTCATTTTGATGAAGCCCATTCTCATATAGACTCAGCTATTTAGAAGCTGCTGCAGATCCACATACCTTTAATTCTCAGTCACACTTCAATGCTTCTCTAATTTCCTGACTAACTTTACACATGGAATCTGAGGCATTTCAGAGATGTCCAAGCCTAGACGTCATACCACAGACATCCTGGTCTTCAGCTTCTTACCTGACAGCTTTAATTTTGCTTCATGGATTCCTCTTCCTCACCTTGTTCTTATCCTGTAGACCAACCTTGCTTTCTGCCTGGGGCTTTCTGAGAAGCTGTCTAGACACTGTGTGAAGTGCCATCTTCTAACATGGCAGGCAGTTCCTCACTAGCATCACAAACTAAATAATACCAAGCACTGTGTCGTGCCTATTGCCGTCGTCTGGGATAGCCCAGGGATAGCCCAGACTCAGGGGAACACCAGCCCACCCTCTGGAGCTTACCCGCTGGGTAGTTTCACCCCTCTCACTTTACTTCCCATCTGCCCTGAAACATTCCTTCTAAACGTGTGTTAGGAATCTGATTTCTGGCACCCCACTGAACAAGATAGTCTTTTAAGATCTCCCTCATGTCACTTTATTATAGCATATACCAAATCACCATCGCAGTCTTTCTGGGGAAAGTTAAGTCTTCCTTGCAGAGAAATGTGTAAAGCTAGTGGTGACCTGTTCTCTGCAAGGCAGAAAGTGGCAGATTGTCATTTACCAGAAGCTGTGTGGTTTTGGGTTTACAAGTGCTGCGAGAAAACCAAAACCCCATGTAAATTAATGACTGTTCCCCTAAACCCTCATGAATTCTTAAATCCAGAGGATGTTCCAAAAGCATCCCTGGGAAGTACTGGGGTATTTAGTATGGATCTGGAGGTGAGGCCTGAGGTGAAAGGAGGTTGTCTTCTCCCAGTTCATTCCTGACAGCATTTTTGGGGTCACTTTTTCCCATGCTGAGACTGTACTGAGGCAGATATAAAGAGGAAGAGCCAAAGTCCCGCATGCTGAGTTTGGAGAAATGTGAGCTGCTCCTGCCCTCTCTGCACAGCTTCTCTCGTGCAGACTTCACGATTGTTGAGTCCTGATCTTGCCTTTGTGCTTTCTTTTTTCCAGGCTTTGTTCCAGTTATCCCCAGAAGCTGCTGGTCCCTGTCTGGATCACAGACAAGGAGCTAGAGAACGTGGCTTCATTTAGGTCATGGAAAAGGATTCCTGTGGTGGTGTACAGGTAAGCACAAAACCAAAGCAGTGCTCTTCCCCAATCTCATGACAGCTGCCCTTTTCCTTGTAGGTGTTGTGAAGCTGTTAGGAGGGCATGCGTACAGGGCTTTGGAGCAAGAGGTGACAGCAATAGCTGTGTTCTGGTCTTCACGGCGTGTATTCCTTTTGCCTCCTACCTGAAAACATGCTGCTCCCAGGACTCCTTCTCCCAGCACACACACCAGCCTCCCTAGGCTCACAGTCTGTGACAGTAGTGCAGGGTGTTCTCCAGAAGGGAGAACCATAGAATGACAGAACAGTTTGGGTTGGAAAGGACCTTAAAGGACAGCCCTGGGATGCACAAAAGCCGGGAAACAACACCAGTGCACTTACAGGTACCTTAACTCTGCATCTTCATGTTATATGGTTTGCTGTTAGAAGCTGGCAAAACAGAGTGTATTACTTCTGGAAGAACTAAATTCTGCAGCAGAGTAATGATGAGTGCTGCTTATCGTATGGAGCCTTTCCCTCTTTGTAGACAAGTCAGCTAAGTTAACTGTATTTGTGATTACTTTTGATAAAAATGGTCTGGCACTGGAGACTGTCATAGTGTACCTCCCCAGCCGAGGGCAAAGCTGTGTCTTTTTGCTACTTTAACGTTGTTCCTTGCTTGATAATACCGCTGTAATGGTACCCAGTAATTTAGAAGCTGAGCTGCAACCCTTTGCAGCCTGGGATCAGATGAGAAGATGCCAACAAGTGATGTTACAAGTTGGGACAAGTGCTTGCCCATGTGTGTATCTCACTTTCATGCACTCTTTAGCCTTTGCCCTCAAGATTGAAGTCTTTTGGCCAGGAGGCTCCGTGAGGGCCATGGCTGCTTCTGGAGTGCCTTGTGCTGCATGAAAGGGGAAGAAATGAAAAGCCCTACACTCAGTTCCTCCTCCTCCTCGCTCATAGTTCAGGAGAGAGTGGAGAACCCAGCTGGAGTGTGTGCATCCCTGTAGGGAACTCTGTAACCGTAAGACTGGTAGACTTCAGAGCTTTTGGAGAGCAACTCTGAATTCACTGGGTCACAGTTCAACATGACACCAAAGTACCACGTGATCAGTTTTCTATAAAATCTATAATTCAGCTGTTAAGCAAAGCAGAAGTTCAGGTCTCCATCTCTGAGTCCTCAGTGGAGATGTACAGCAGAGATGCAGGAGCCTCCAGGCACAATTCACTTGTAAAACAACGCCAAGGATGCAATTAATTATTTAGCTGACTGCAGAGGCAGACGGGCATTGTATGCCAGCCGCTCCTTGTTACTACTCTCTGTCTATACAGCCACCTTGAGAAGACCTTGGGACTATGTTAGCGAGAAAGCTCCTCACAGACACTCAGCATCACCTTGCCTTGTTCATGCTGCAGTGGCTGTCGGGGCAGCAGCGGGAAACCAGTGGGCGTTGCTCCAGCACCATGGCTGGGTGCTCAGTCTCAGGCTCTTCAGGTCATGCCAGAGTGAGCCAGGAGTTTAGCTGAGACCTGAGAGATGAAAGCACTTGTAGATGTGCCTCTCAGCTGGGAACCTTTAGGTGACAGCTGTGTAAACCCTCTCTCAGCTTTTTCTTGTTTCAAGCTAAGCTGTTTGACTTTGCATTGTGGATGAGCACTTTGACAGCCAGAAAGTAACAGAGAGGTGACTTGATGCTTTCTGGATGATTGTTATGGGATAAATAGCATGTACTGATGGTATCAGATGCACTTTAGCCTTGTGCTCCAAACAAATCTGGGAGTAAAAGCTCAATTCATAAACTACAGATGCACCGCATACTCTGGCTTCGGGTTCTTGAGTCATTAAAAGTAAACTGAGGCGCTCTAAAGAATAATTTTGTCAACATATGTTAAAACACTATGGCACCTTCTGCCATTCCAGTTTCAAGAAAGGAGCTTTTTCCTTTGAAGAAAAGTTCCACAGCAAGGGCCAGAAATGGTTCATACGTTTGTGGGTTTACAGGAGACCGCAGAGTCAAGCTATGGGGGGCCCCCCTGACCTGGAAGCTCACTGCAAGCTCAGTTGCGGTTTTGATTTGTCTGCTGGCATCTGCTATACTTTCTGCTTGCTAGTGACTTCATGCTCATCAATGGTGGCTGTATTTCCTTGTGTTTATTGGCATGTCACTATGTCTGTTGAAACTGGCTACCTCAAGGCCAACCTCTGCCCAGCATTTGTTGCAATGCTGAGAAGTTTGTGCTACAAAGTTTTCTGAAGCCATAGGACTCTTTGGCTATGTTTGTAGTGTTACCTTAAGCATGCTACCTCTGACTTCAGGTGGCCTACACAGCTAAGCTCTTCTACCTCCTGCACCCCAAACAGTGCCCTTGCATCCAAATGCCTGTTGGGAGCAGCCCCTGGCACAGCATCTGCATTTCCCCAAAACGTGCTCAGGCACTGTTTGGGTAAGTGCTGGTTGGCACAGGCCAAAACCTGTAGGTGTGTTAACAAACAAGCTTGGATGATCACAGGCTGGTGCTTAAGTCCGCACCTTGGCTCAGTTTCATTTACTAGTACAAACAAAGCCTTTGCTGCTGTCTGTATTGACCATACTTGAGCGATCCTGAAGACAGGAATAGATCTTCTGGGAGTGACTGCTCTGTAAGTCACCTTGCAAAACAGAACAGCAGCAGAGAGTGCTGAAAGAAAAAGGAGCTCACAGTATTTTGACTTGGCTGAACGTGAATATTATTTCTTTGGAAGTCTTCAATTTAAAGTCTTCATCGTTAGTGGCTATGAGGTGTCACTAACGATAATACGTTTTCTGCATTTATTGATAAGTTGCCTCAGGAGAATAAGGGAACATTGTCTCCGAGAAGCAAGACTGTTCCTGCAAAATGCGGTAGCTGCTGGTGAGATACTGTGCACCGCTGTTAGGGTTGAGTTGAAAGCCTTGATGCATTTTCTTGGTGTACTGCCTTACAGCAAATGACATGAGTAGGCACTGTCATTTTCTGTGGAACAGCAGGGCGTCTTACAGGGTGGCAGCATGAGAAAGAGATACCTTCAAGAGTGCTTCTTTTAGCCCTCGCAGGCAGCTGAACAGCCTTTGAGCAGTGGGTTGAGGTGTGTGCTGGTGTGTGCTTTAGGATCTAGAGCATTACGTCCCCAGCTTTGCCAGCAATGCAACTTCTGCAGAGCTGTTGACCTACAAAAAAAAGACAAATACTTGGATGTTGTTTGTCAGGAGCTTTATCTATATCTTTGTTATTACTCCAGCTTATCTTCAGAGAGGTGCTGCATGAGGCGTGGTGGGATAGGGAGGGGCAAGCACTCTTGTAAAGAACTGAGGTGCGGGGCTGTCCAATCTATTACCCTGTCTCCAAGAAGAGCCAGGCACTGCGAGCAGCATCTCGGGGAAGTGTAATAAATGGGACAAGTATGCAGGTATTCTTTCCTGGTGCATCTTTGGAGCAGCCAATATCTTAGATTTCCTACAACAACTATTCAGAAGAATGTGTGGTCATGTTTCATGGTCACTTGGTGGACCCACCTTCCATGACTTCAATGTATTTTGGAACCAGTTTATACTTCCACATTGCACTGTGGCAGTGAGTCCACTGTCTGTTTTGTTGTTGTCTGGAAAATAATTGTTAAACATATGGCACGACCATGCCAGTACCTGTTCGTGTTTCTGTCAGGGAAAAATAAGACTAATCTTCCAAATGTACTTTTTTATCTTTTATGACCTTTTATGCCTCTCACCCATTCTTGTCCTCTTGTGGTGGGGAGTTGTTTCCTAGTTAAGTTGTCCCTATAGCAAAGCTCTTCTATACCTGTGATTGTCCTTGCCACCCTTCTCTGGAGGCTTGAGTACGATGTTATCCTTTTTGAGATGGATTGGTGAGAAATTTGTGTCCATTTGAAGATGCATAAGATGTGATGCCATCATATTTTCTGTCTTACTCTTATCTAAATAACTGCTAGCACATTCTTAACTGTTTTGCTTCTTTTGAGCATTGAGCTGAGGCTATTTGAGAGCTCCCCAATCACCTCAAAGTCTTTGAGGTTTGGCTGCTGCTTTGTACTGAACTGCTCTGTGCCATAGCTGGGGTTATGCTTTGGTCATCTGTAAATACTTTACATTTATTTATATTAAATTCTGTGCTCTCTCTTTTTATCACAAGGTCCTTTGCAACCTTTTCCAGACAGCCATAGACTCTCCTGGATAATTCTGTATCACCAGCAACTTTGTCACCTAATGGCCCCGTTCCCTTTCCAGGCCACTTGTGAATGACTTGACTGGTGTGTTCATGTGAAAAAAGAACACTTACTCCTACCTCAGGCCTTCTGCCAGGCATCAATAAGCAACAGCCAGGATGGGCTGTTTTCACATTTTAGGGGTTGCTAATAAACACCAGCTCGGGCCTCCACCCAGAAACTAACCAGTCTGATGCGAGTGAGCTAATCTTTCCAGCTTAGAAGTGATAAATGAGATGGTTTAACAACAGTATGTACTTTAAAGGAGGAGGAAAAAGGAGAATGGGAGAACAGAACAGCTTTAAAATAAATATTACTTTACCAAGGTACAACCATAATTATTTAAAGTTCTCCCCTATGGTTTAATGTTTAGATATTTACATCTCTATATACAATAATATATACTATTATCTATAAATATATACTATATAAATTGCATATTTGTATATCATTATAAATAAAAATAGTTCAGTAAAGGCTAAATAACTGGCTGCAGAAACTCCCGTTTCATTTTAGTGGTAGTTGATCCCCGGGCACAGTCCTCGATCCTTGAGGTGAGGCCCAGGGAGCTGCAGCTGCCCCCGGAGCTGTCACCATCCACTGGCACCGGCTGCTCCCAACAGCCGCTGCAGCGACCTGCTCCTCTGCGATCTCATTTTGCCGGCTGTTCCAGCTCCATTAGCCGCTCCTGTGCTGTCTTCTCATGTTCCTCATGGCCGTGACACGAGTGACAGCTTCTGTGTCACTACTGCTGTTACTCAGTAATGGTTATTTGAAATGCCCTGCCCTGTTTCAGTGCTTGAACGCAAGAGTAAATGCAGCAGACAAAGTGAGGGGGGGTTGCACAGGTGTTGACTGTACCTAGGGAGAGTTTGCTGGGCTTGTTTCTCACCTCTCCAGGTGAGGCTTCATTAGGCTCTCACTTCCTTTGCAGACATGTGCGCAACGGGGCAGTGATTGCACGCTGCAGCCAGCCTGAAATCAGCTGGTGGGGCTGGCGAAATGCTGATGACGAGTATCTTGTGACATCTATTGCCAAAGCCTGTGCCTTGAACCCTGGAGTAAAGGTATCTGGTGGCATGCCACACAATGGGAGCAGCGACGGCAGCGAGGCCTGTGATGCTGACTTTGGTGAGACAGCTCGCTCCCTTCCCACTCTCCTAAACATGAATTAGTACTTTTTACACCTACGTATTGCTGTTCTGCTAACAGGGCTGTCACAGTGCAAGGTTTAAACCCAATATCCAGGTCGATAATCTGTGCCCTGTCATGCCTTAACAGCGGGGTGTAGGGCAGGTCCCTGGGCTCATTCACAGCCATTGCTGGGGGGCACTGGAGGCCTGTTGTAGGAGGGAGGGAGATGCTGGGGAGCTCAGTCCGTGTCTGTCTCTGCAGACTCATCCCTGACCGCGTGTTCAGGCGTGGAGAATGCAGGAGCTCCTCAGAAGCTGCTGATTCTTGATGCTAGGTCCTACACTGCGGCTGTGGCCAACAGAGCAAAGGGAGGTGGCTGCGAATGTGAAGGTACAGAGGGCTAAGTGTGTCCTGGAACATCTTCCTCTTGGACCTGCTTTGTCAAGGGGGTCCTAGAGCACAGCGGGGGGTGGTGGGGGTGTGTGTCAGCATTTTGGTGCTCAGTCTCTAGCACCACGTTCCCCTTCTTGCTCGTGCAGTCTGTTATTCCATATTTATTGCTGCTGGCCCACAAGGCTTTTCTAGAAAAACTGCCTACCTACTGCTGAAGACCAGAAATGGTACTGTGAGGGGACAGCTGAACTAAGTGTATGGAAGCAGTTGCTGCAGTGACAGCAGCTCTCTGAATGTTTCCATCTCTGTTGCGTTTAGAGTATTACCCAAACTGTGAAGTCGTGTTCATGGGCATGGCCAACATCCACTCCATCCGTAACAGTTTCCAGTATCTACGTGCTGTCTGCAGTCAGGTGCCAGACCCCAGCAAGTAAGTGACTTTTCTCTATCTGAGTTTGACATCATATCTGTCAATGTCCTGGGGGGGGGTTCCTTCCCTTTTCCTTTTTCTTGTCCCAGGTTTCTACCTCAGAAAGTGGAGGGAATGTGCTCACAGTAATTGAATGCTGCTTATTTTCACCCCTGGTAATCCAGAAGGGGTTGCAGCACTGCCTCAGTGTCACTTGGTTGTGTGTATCCTCTGAGGGTTTGTAAAATGTAGAGTTGTATCTGGGAAAAATTGAAATTAGGGGTTCGATTCTTTGTACTTATTCTAGGCTGGCTGGCTCCTCTTGAGCGTCTTTTAGAAAAGACTGATTTCCATTGTGGACTCCAAAAAGACTTCAGTTAAAGTGTATGTATGTTTGTATTTATTTATCCTCCCACTGGAGAGCTAAGCAATTGTTTTCTTGCTTTTTGCACACCTTCTAGCTGGCTTTCAGCCCTGGAGAGTACCAAGTGGCTGCAGCACCTTTCTGTCATGCTGAAGGCAGCAGTGCTGGTCTCCAGTGCAGTTGACAGAGAAGGACGTCCAGTGCTGGTTCATTGCTCAGACGGCTGGGACAGGACTCCGCAGATTGTAGCACTGGCAAAGATTCTTCTGGACCCTTACTACAGGACCATGGAGGTATGGGTTGTGCTGGGCTGCTCATTCATGTCTGTTCAAAGGCAGCTTTTTGTCTCTGAGTCTCCAGAGAAAGGAGCAGGGTCACATTTGGCAGTAAGCTTAGTGATGTTTCAGAGCTACAATTGTGGGTGTTGGATTTTTCCATGTTCTTTTCCTGCCTGTTTTTGGTGAATGGTACATCACTCTTCTGCCCAGCTTGATGAACTACTGTGGAAAATAACTTCTTGTGTTCAAGGTTCAGCTGGTTCCCTGCTCCTAATTGTGCATGTTGTCCAAGCTTTTTTCTTGTATAGAAATAACAGCTGTTAGTTTGTGTTTGGAAACCTCTGACATTCAGGTTTGACCCCAGACCAGCCACCAATGCAACCTGCTTTCCAGCCCTTCAGAAGGCCTGCGTTTACCTGGCGCAAGTGGCAGATGGGCCTTGCCTTATCCTGCTGTGTGCCTACAGAAGAGTGTCAGCAGTTAGTTTTTTCTTTTATTCACAGGGCTTCCAGGTGCTTGTTGAATCAGATTGGCTGGACTTCGGTCACAAGTTTGGTGATCGCTGTGGTCACCAGGAGAAGGTGGAAGATCAGAATGAGCAGTGCCCAGTGTTTCTCCAGTGGCTGGATGCGGTTCATCAGCTTCTGAAGCAATTTCCTTGCCTCTTTGAATTTAACGAAGCTTTTTTGGTAAGGGATATGCATGCAAACATCTCTTTATCCCATGCCAGATGTGAGCAGAGGCAGAGGGAAGGCCATGATATTCTACAGAGAGTTGTAGCTGAAAGAAAACAATAGTTGAATTCTTTAAAAATGGCCAAGTGTCTGAGTAGTGCTGGGACTCTCTGCTGGCATTCCTGACATACCTTCACTGTGTGGCTCCAGCCCTGCCCTTCAGTTGTGGTATTTTGACCTGGTTCTGTATGTGTGATGCTTCTGCCAGCTTCTCTTAGCTCCTTGTAACTTCTTCCTCCCTTCCCAGCGCAGGCTCAGAGGACCTAGCAGACTGCACAGTGACAAAGGGTTTATATTCTCTGGTTCCTTTCAATTGCTTCTTCTGCAGGTCCCTTTCTAGCCCAGTGAATTCAGATACCATCAGCAGCACTGTTTTGATTAAAAGCCTAATTTGCATATCTCAGCAATAGGAGTCTGAAACACTTTTTAAAAATAAATTAGGGAAACAATAGCTATTAATCTCGGTCTTATCAAATAATATAGGTTAGGGTTATAGAGGGATGGGTATGGTTTCAGTTGACTGTTGCTTTCACTTTAAGTGATTCCTGTTGCTGTCCTTCTCTGTCCTGCTCTGTGTGGAAAAGGACAACAGTAGGGTCACCAGCTGGGTAGGAGGTGCAGGAGCCGTCCCAGAGGAGTGCAAGACATTTCCCCTGCAGGCAGGAGACACCATTTCCCAATGGCCCTGACAATAATTCCCCTTCTAATGCTGCAGGTGAAGCTGGTGCAGCACACGTATTCCTGCCTTTATGGGACCTTCCTTGGGAACAGCCCCTGTGAGCGAGAGATGCACAACATCTACAAGCGTACCTGCTCTGTGTGGTCCCTCCTACGGGCTGGCAATAAGAACTTCCACAATCTTCTCTATATGCCGGGGTCTGAGCAGGTAAGTAGAGCTGCTGGCCCAGTTTTCCAGGCTTTTCATCTGCCAGGCACCAGGGACTGTGTGGGGAGAGTTTGGAGGGGTTTTCTTTTGCGTTCATCTCTGATTGTAAGTGGTTGTTGCAGGTGCTGCATCCAGTGTGCCACGTACGAGCACTGCATGTCTGGACAGCAGTGTATCTCCCAGCTTCCTCGCCACATCCTCTGGGACAGGATGGCATGGACATTTACCTGCCCCCTGGACCTCAGAGCCAGGAGTTCAGTGGCAGATGTTTGGATAGGTAAGAGCCTAGAGCTCCAGGCCCAGGTTGCTGCCTACCCACAGGCCTTCTTTACCTCCTCACACATTGCAGTCCCTCTGTTTTACCTGTTGTTCTCATCTTTCCTGTGGAGAGCAAGAGCTCTGTAGCTCTTGTCCCAGCTACTTGGAGAAGAACGTGTACAGCTCCCTGCTGCACCTAAAAAAGCAGATGGCAAAGGCCACGCTATAGCATTGTGCTCATGCTGCTGTACCGCCCTTCCCCACCCACCCTGTGATCCATAATTAGGAGCATTTCCCTTCCCTCGCCTCAGTTCTGACTGAAATGAGGGAAGTTTCAGGGGGTTTGTTGTAAGATTTGCTTTGCTTTTGGGCTCTAGATTACCAAAGACAAGATCTATGGATGACCTGCTCTCGGCTTGTGACTCCAGCAGCCCACTGACCCGCACGTCTAGTGATCCCAACCTGAATAACCACTGTCAGGAGGTCCGGGTGGGTCTGGAAGCCCGGCATGCCGCTGCTGAGGGAGCTGAGCCACACTTGAGTGAAGGCAGTGCGGTGCGTGCAGGAGAGACACAGCAGGTGGAGGAGCAAGAGGAAAACGCTCCCCTGCAAGCCAACAGCACTTGTAGCAGCCATGCTGAGCACGCAGGACATAGCAAACAACTGAGTGGCTGGGCTTCTGTGCCAGCAAGCAGTGGCTCTCTGGAGGCAGAAAAGGGGAGCGAAACATACATGGAGGAACTGGATGGCACATGTCCAGCTCCAAATTCTTCTAGACAGGAAAATGTTGACAGCGTTTCCATCAGTTCCAGAAAGTTCCAGTTAGAAACCTGTCCTCAGGAACCTTTGAAGACTACTGGCATGGTGTCCAATGGAGGAGACTGCCCCATGAGAAGTGCCACCTGCCAAGACATTCCCAGCCCGGTGTCCCTGGCACCAAAAGGGCCTAGTCATGACATCCCGAGCCCTGCCCTGGGCATTCCCTGCCTGGATGAAGACAACAGCAAAGGTGACGCTGGAAGGAGTGCGCCCTGCAAGGAGCCTGGCCGGCTGGGGAGAGTCCCCCTAGAGCAATGGCGCAAGCCCATTTCCCAGAGCCAAAGCAGCGAGTTCTCCTTCCTGGGGTCCAACTGGGACAGTTTTCAAGGAATGGTGACATCACTCCCCAGTGGGGAGCCTGCACCCAGACACCTCCTCTCCTATGGCTGCTGTAGCAAGAGGTTGAGCAGCAAACCTCTGTGGGCACCGGGCCTGTGCTTCAGTGGCCAGTGGGCTGCCAGGGAAGGTGCAAAGCCCTCAGTCTGCTCTGGCCACGTCGGCACGCATTTTGCAGGCCCTGCAGGGAAGCCCAGCCATTCATGGCTACCCTGCCACCTGAAACAAGCGTCTGGTCCCAAGCACGTGCCACCAAAATGTCCTTCTCCTGTGCCTCCTCTCTACCTGGATGATGACGGGCTCCCCTTCCCCACAGACGTGATTCAACACAGGCTGCGGCAGATCGAGGCCAGCTACAAGCAGGAGGTGGAGCAGCTGCGCAGGCAGGTGCGAGAGCTGCAGCTGCGCCTGGACATCCGCCATTTCTGTGCCCCTCCAGCCGAGCCGCCGATGGACTACGAGGATGACTTTGTAAGTAACTGCCTCTAACATCCCAACTCTGGCAGTGTGGCTCCAGCAGCGGCGGTCCCTGTGCCCCCCCCTCACATTGCCCTTTCCAGTGCACAGTTTGCAACCTCTTACTTTTAGGTTGAGCGGTTAAGGTTGTTCCTATGCTTTCTCAGCCCTGCTCCCCTCCTGGCCATGTGCCGTGCCCTCATGCTGCCTGGAGGTATCTCTGCTTCTTGAGAGCCAAGCAGTGGCTCCTACAGTCATGAATGCTTTACCTCCTCGTATGGGGAGCTGTGGAGCCACCCACGTGTCCCTCACAAGCACTGAGCATGGCCAGAGTGGGGAGTGCCCTTGGCTGCGTGACTGAGGCAGCTGAGGGGATTTGTGACTTCACCTCTTCTTGCAGACATGTTTGAAGGAATCGGATGGCAGCGACACTGAGGATTTCTGTTCTGATCATAGTGAAGACTGTTTGTCAGAAGCAAGTTGGGAGCCTGTTGATAAGAAGGAGACTGAGGTATGTGTTCTGTTATGGCAGTTGTAATGCAGCAGGGGAGGGTTTCTTTGCAGCTAACTGTGGTGGTTATGGCAGCAGATCGTGGTCTGGAAGCAAGGCAGAGAGCAGCCACCCTTGTCCTTTAACACATCCTCTGCATCCTCTGCTGCTGCTGTGCCCGATAGAAAGGGACCTGTGGGGTGGGCTCGCTCTGAGCTAGCCTGTTGTGGTCCAAAGCCATGCTCAGCCTGCACTGGGGTCCTGAGACCTGGTCGTTGTCATGTTGCAAACTGAAAGCTGATGAGGACTGGTGTCTGCCCTAGGTCACACGGTGGGTTCCAGACCACATGGCCTCTCATTGTTTTAACTGCGATTGTGAATTCTGGCTGGCCAAGCGGAGGCATCACTGCAGGTAAACTATGCTATCACTGTAGTCCCACTCTTCCTCTCAGCCTGTTTCTCGCAAACCTCACAAAATGCCTGTCTGTGATGTTTCATCCCTCCAGCTCCCAGGAGAAGGTTTTAAGTTGTTATTTGCCAGGCCTCCCGAATTCCCCGCTGACTTCCATTCTGCATTGTTTCTATTTTTCCAAGGCCTGTGATCCTTCTCCTGGATAGTGATGCCCATTAGTCCCTTTTTAGTGCTAGCCAGTTGGCTTGCTCTGGGAGACCGCAGTATATACTTTAAGAAGCCTGTTGACATATCATAAGCCTCATCCCTAAACTGGATCCTGTGTGCTTGCTGAAGTTTTGCTGTGGGTTCCCAGGTCTCTTTTCACTGGTTTTCTTGCTCCTTGACAGGAACTGTGGGAATGTGTTTTGTGCTGGTTGCTGCCATCTAAAGTTACCCATCCCTGATCAGCAGTTGTACGACCCCGTCCTCGTTTGTAACTCCTGTTATGACCACATCCAAGTGTCTCGTGCCAGGGAGCTCATGAGCCAACATCTGAAGAAACCCATCGCCACAGCTTCCAGCTGAATGCCAGACAAGGGACCTGTCTAAGCCCAGCCTTTTCTCTCGTGGGTTGGAAGGGTGACTCTGCCTCCACTGTAATTGTGAAGGCTTTTGGTGCAACACTTGAACACCAAGCTTGAATGCACTGTCTTTCAGCAGTCTTACGATCAGTCTGGAGCAGAGGAGTTGAGGTTAGAGGGTATGGTGTGTCCCCCCACTCTGGTACTGGTGGGCCCGTACATTGTAGTCTTGATGATCCAGGGCTAAAGAGAGGATTGCAACCTTTCTCTTTTGTGGGCTGGAAAGCAATGTTTTCACAGATACTGCCTGTACAAAGTACCCCCAAAGCAATAGCAATAGAAAGGCATGTTTAGAACCAACTCCCCCTACAAAGGCAGGCTGCTGTACGAGAAGGAAGAGGGCAGGCTCCAGGTGGTACCGTGTGCTTTGGAAGGGCCTCAGCCTGGGCCTCTTGGTTCTGTAGATTCTCTTTCCATGAGTGTGATTTGCGATCAGCTTGGTGAACAAGACTCATTAGCCATCACTAATTAATTTTTCTCTTGTGTGTTGAAGAGAAATTCATTCCAGCTGAAAACGGGCCGAGCAGATTTTGCCCGTTTTCATGTTCTGCTGGGATTGGTGAACACACTTGACTTTGCCCCTGCCCCCCACCACTGTGAGGAGATGGGAGATTGGCTTTTTCACTTCTGCTCTGCCCATCTACTTTGTCTGCAGTTGTATCACAGCCTGGTGCTAACACAGGAATGGCACCCTGATCCTCTCCTGGCATGGAAACAGAACTTGTGTTCCTGTGTTGCTCCTCCACCCCTTTTCTGCCCTCAGCTCTCCACTTCCTACTGCTCTTTATCCTGAAAACTTGATACCTTGAGGGTATAGGCCATAATGTGTTGTTTTACCTCCTGGAATGTGCTGTCTGGTGTATGTGAGGGTTTCAGTCCAAATGCTGCTATATATTTCTGTGCACTTAATGTAACCCGAAGAAGGGAGAATGAAGCATCGATACCAAAATGGGGGTGGGGAAGGACACTGGGTGACATAGACACTATGGTCTGTGCTTTTCACTTCAGGATGTACAGCCAAGCTACAGTGATAAACACGACATGTGGCATCTGTTCATGGTGAAAACAATCTCTCTGACTTGCCCCAGCGCTACCTAAAATGCCTCTTGAATTTGACTTCTTTTTGTCTCCTGTACAGTGGTCAAAGTTCAGAGTTGCCAACTTGTAGTTGCCTCTCTACTTCTTTAAACTAGAGAGCAGGAATCCTAACTCATTCTAAGGAAAAGGAACTGGGTTTAGAAAGCAAGCAAGCTTTAGAAAGAAAAGGGGCTTTTAATGCCTAGATTCCTTGGGGAGTATCCATCCTGCCTCCTTCCTAAGAAATCTGTGGATATTAACAAGGAAGAAGAGTTTGAAAGCGGGGCATTTCTTTGCAGAAGTGCAGGTTTTCTTTCCAGCTAAATGACAGTGTCAGATACATTCGGCACCTCATGAGCTGAGACTTCTATGGGGTGGGGAGGACCTGTGAAGACATTTGGTCTACTAGTGAGGCAAAGTACTGTACACTGTTGTCATCTCCCAAATTTTTTGCTAATGGTTTGTCATCTGTGTCGGAAGGAATGGAATAATGACCCTTTCCTGCACTTTGATATGTCAGCCTCTGGTTTTGTAAATCCCAATAGTGCAAACAAAGCTAGCATCATCTGAAGACCCTGTACTTACTTGGACTCTGCTTCTTTTCCATACTGGGAACAACCAATATGGCTTTGGGAAGAGAAGGCACCTTGCTTCAGATTCTCCCCTGCCTTGTACCTTGCAGTCATTGCCAGACATGGAAGAGCGACAGTTGGGCTGGCAGAAGAAACTGGATTTGCTTCTGTTTTGCACATGTTAGAATGACTGCAAGCACTAAGGAAGCCAGAAACTAGGTACTCCTGGCCCTTCCGTTCAGGCCATTAGTCCAAACTGCTTTTAGCTCTTGTGAGTTTCAGCGTCACAATGTGCTGGCCAAAAACTCTTAAAATCAGTTTGATAGCATTGTGACAAACAAAATGTGCTGTACAACTCAATACAGTCGAAATAAAATCTCTATATTAGTGCTGCTGTGTTTGGACCCATTCTTTTGTTTGTGGTGAATTACTGTTGTTGCACAGTGCTTGCCATGCTGCTTTCACTTCCTGCTTTTTCCCTTGCCGTTAGGAATTTAATATCCCTTCTCACAAATAAGAGCCAAGGGTAGGACACAAGGCACGCCTATGCTATGGTCCTCTGCTCTGAGGCCTTCTGCTCTTTTCCAAACAACCCTGCAGCTGCCAGGGATACCAGCTCCTTCCAGCCTCTCCCATGATGACTTGGTGAGGAAGAGCTGCTAGGCGGGATTCGCTAGCTCTTCACCAACAGTTTATATCATGTTTTGCCTGCTAGGTTGTATGGTTGTGTTCCTCTGTGTAGGATGATGGATGGGGACTGTTGTGCTTAGTCAGCTGCATCACCCTTGGCACAGCAAGCTAAGTTGTAGTTTATGGCAGAGCTGGAGAGAAGCTTCTAGAAAGCTCATCCTCAATTTGAAGCATCCAATCCATAAAATTAAGCAGATCCTTGGTAAACTACTCCCATAGTTCAGGCCACTGTTCACCAAAAAACTTTGTTGTATTAGAAATGTTAGTAGCAAGATAGCTTGCTGCATTTAAAAATTAACTGTTGCTCCTGAAACAGTCACACAAAAGGGGGTCATCTTTGGAGGCAGTGTTGCTGAATATTACTCATGAATAATCTTTTTTACAAGAAATTAGTGTCTACAGATTAACTTCCAGGCTCAGCGCCTTGCAATGTCAGGCTGAGCACAGGGAACTTAACGCTTGAATATTGAGTGGGCAACAAAGTATTATCACTTAAAGAATATAAAGTTGTAATTTGCCAACATGTTCAGCCTGGGGTAATCTATATGTGCACTGAGTTGTGGCTAAAACTAGCACAAACAGCAAGATCAAAGCCTTCCCCTATCGGTGTGCCAACTGCCATGAATTCTTAGCAAATTAACAACTGGAACTGCTTACAATGTACCATAATATCTCATCCACTGAACAAAATAAATATAGATTTAGGTGTAGTGAGAAGCCAGGTCAAGCTTGCAGTGGTTGGTGTTGTGCAGCTGCTAAGTCATTAATAAATAATGCTAAAACTGCAGGGATGGGGAGAGATGTGTTAAGCCCCAGCTATGGAAGAAGAAAAGAGGAATGTGATGTGTGCGTTGTGAACCCTGAGTGCTGAGCAGGAAACAGTTTAAAGTGAGAGACACAGATAAGAAGGATGCAGGCTTTCTGAGGGTGTATTTGGTTTCTCTCAATTCAGTTTGCAGGGCAAGAGAGAAACAGGCGTATGTTTTTCTCCCAGAATGTCAGATTTCTGTGAAAGTGAAGTTTGGGCACTGCCATTTGTTTATGCTACCTTGGGTATCTCTATCTCTCAAGTTAAAACTAATGTATGTGCCAAATTGTCCTTAGATGAAAGATGCTGCACGCAGTCCCTGGTATGTTTAAAATCATCATAATTAAGCAGCTTTTTTCTTCTTCTTTTTTTTTTTTTTTTTTTTTTGTTAAGAGTACCACACAAATTCAGTCTCATGAAGTTTAGGCCAGTCATGCAACTTTACTGTCCCGCACAAGTGTAATTTTTACTGATGTGCTCATTTGCAGTTCTTTTTTACTGAATTCCCAGACATTTCTGAGTCCCTGTTACCTACTGGGTGCTGCGTGGATGGGTCCATGCTCAGTGGAGTGCTCAGGTGAGGTGACAGCAGCCTAAGGGCAAAAGCTTTATGCTGGGACAAAATATTCATCATTGCAACCGCCACTGCTCTTTGTGACTGTAGACAGTAAAATGCTCCCTGTCACCTTCTAATGAAAGTAGTCATATTCAAAAACAAGCTGGAAAGTTAGGTATGGTGGCAAAGAACATCTTCACTCACGTGTCTTCACTCACGATTGGGAAAAAAAATACACATGTCATTTAGATTTGCAGAAAGAATAGGCACTTGCCAAAGGAAAGCGTTTGGCACAGCTATGTCAGAAATAGACTAATGTGTGTGGCTTAACAGATTCAGGATATTCATTGTGCAGAGCATCTTCCTTTTGAGTGCCCAGTAAGTAGTTTGCTAAAATGTTTAACCAGTAGTATTGAAAGAAGGGAGGCATGCAGCATCACAGACTTGTAATAATGAGCATTTAAAGAGGAACAAATTTAATAAAAGCTAACAAAGCCAGAATTCCTGCATAGAACTGCAGTTCCCAATTTAGTGATTGAGTTGCAGCAGTAGTGCTACCAGACCCACAGCTGTGCACGAAGGAAACTCAGGCCATGGGGCAGAGACCCCATGCTGCGCGATGGAATGTGCTCCTTACTGCTCTTCAGAGCCAGAGCGATATAATCTGGGGAAGAGTGAGTTCTGTACGTCAGCGTGGGGCTGGAAGGGTGACAAAGCAGGCAGTGAGTGAAGGCTGGAGAGGGAGACAAAAGCACGCATGAAGAGACACCCAGAAGACACAGCAGGGCTGGCTGAAAAGGCTGGGCGCTGTTGTCAGCGGACGGATGGTGTTAACTGTAAATCCTGTGCAGTCCAACAGCTTTTGACTGAGCTATGACATTTCATGCTAAAAATCATTACCGGTTCAGGCGAGAGGAAACGGCAGGTTGTTCTAGGGAGCCCCTGCATTAAGTCTAAGGCACAAATGCTTCAGGGGCCAATGTACGAAGAGAGCTAAAGGAACCATTGCCTCTCTTCTTGGGCGTGCTTGGCAAGTCAAGTGCAGTTGCTGCCAGCATGCTACAGAGCTGTGTCCATGCTATGCCTCCTGCTGCACCTGCTGCAAGAGCCTCGTGTGACTTGGCCTGAGCACTGAGGCACTGAAAGGTGCAAGCCATGGCACTGCTGGGAGCATGCAGCGCTCATGCTGATGAAAAACATGGTTCTGTCTTTAAGAAGTCATCTGTTTTGCGGCTATGGGCTCAGCTTCAAAGTGCTGAAAGAAACGCTTAAAAGGGACCTATGTTTCTGTGTGTTAGTTTTAGGGAATCATGCTCTGCATTTCAGTTATGGACTACGTATTGCTGGCTCTGCCCTGATTTACAGATGATACACTAAAAACCCCACCTGTCCCACCATCAGGTAGTCATAGTCCTCTGGCAGTCTTGCTGCACAGGGAGAGAGAAACCCAAATTAATTTCATTGAAGTAATGCAAAAGACAACCTCACAAATGCTGAGAAGAATTTTTGTGAAGTGGACATTTTTCTTGATTTTTCAGATTTGCATTCAGTATGCTTTACTTAATTAAGTTTTGGCTGTTTACACTGAGCAACATAATTCTTGATAAATTATTACTGAGGGGGAAAAAATGCAAAGCCTCTTGGGAAGATGACAGCATGAGCTTACTAGAATCGTAGGCCGTTAATTCCTTGGGTAAAGCAACGTCCTTCTATGGTGCTGGATTCTAGCTTTGATGACAACATTGACGAAATTTCTGCTCCTTCCTGCTGTTACTATTGAGTCAGAAAAATGATAAATGTGTAAATCTGCCAAAGACAGGTAGAGACATCAGCCAGTCTGCTGAAAAAGAGGCAAAATTAATGTCTTCTAATCTCTCCTTATCGTTTTTCCTTGTCCTATTTCCTGTTTTACCTGTCTAGTGTAATTTGAAGTGTGAAACTCTGTTAGCAACCCCACCCAAACATCATTTCCCTCACTTCAGCTATGCAGAAGAGCAGAGGGATTTTACTTTCAGTTTAAAAATAGGAACAGTTTCCCATCAGTTTATTCAATTTTGTCCCCTTTCTGGAACTTACTGCACTTTTACTTGCCTAGGTGGTTAGGGGCTGTGCTGTAAACCAAAGCAATAAGGATGACTTTAGTTAAAGAAGAGGTTTTGTTTTGTACTTTCTTGCTAAGAAATCTTACAACAACTCTACGGTAGTGTATTTGAGGTCACGAAACACACAGGTGCTCAGTCTTCTCACTACTTGCTTTGAGGGCAGCCAAGACAGGAATGTCATTTTCTTCTGCCACTGCTGGTGACCTGTGGGCAAGATGCAAGCAGAGAGAGAGATCACCGCACTCTTCCTTCCCCGGCTCCCTGCTCTTCTTTGCCTGTTGGTTCATAGCAGATTCCTGTTCTACAGCAGTAAGGATGGTTCTGCTGGTTCCTGCAGTCTGCCTGCAGTCACAGCTGACAGCACAAGGCTGAGAAGAGGGCAGATCTGTACCAGTGCAACTCAGGCACCGCCTCAGAGCTGTGCCAGCGCAGTGCAAGCACTCGCAGTGACAAAGGTGCTGCTTTAGTAGTTCTAATCTTTGTGAATATAGCTAATCTTGTTCTTTTTCTTTCTTCCTCTCTCTTTTCTTCACACACACGCACCCCCCACACCCTCCCCTGGCCAAGTAACATTATGGTACCCAAAACATCCTGTGGCAATTAGTTCCCCAATTTCCCTGTGATTAAGTACCTGATTTGATTTCTCCTATTTGAAATCCTCCATTAGTCGTGCTTGCCTCCTTTACACCAACTACAGCTTTACTACCTATCTTTTTATACAATAACTGCCCCTCTGAAGATTCCTTCTTCAGTGTTTCCTTCCACTGAAGCTAGTTCTTATCCTCGCTGCTGATTTTCTCTGCCCCATTTTAACTCCACCTGATCTGTTCTGGCGTGGGGATCAGAGCTGCACAGGTCTGGGGGGGTTTAGGGCAAATCTGACAATTCCCGATTTGTTCCGCGTTCCTCTGCGCTCCTTATAAATTTGCTTTTCCTTTTGTGAGCTGCCAGTGGTTTTTAAGCCGACACTTTGCAACACCTGCTCTGCCGGCAGCATTCCTCCCAGCGGGGTACGCACCAGCCTGGGGTGCCCCCGGCACATGGAACAGCTCCCCAGCGCCCCTGCCGCCCGCACCCCCTCTGTCCCCTCTGTCCCCTCTGTCGCCGCTGCCTGCGCCCCCCCGCTGCCTGCGCCGCCCGCACCCGGCGGCAGCCGCGGCCCTTCGCAGCAGCAGCGGCCTGGAGAGGTTCGGCTGCTCAGCAGAAACCAACACCGCTTCCACCACCCTCTTCCTAAGATTATCACTCCCTGGGATTAAATGTTGTGAAACGTGGCCCTTCGCCTCAACCACCCACTCCCTCATGGAAGCTATGGGAGATGCTGGTGGCAGCGGCGCTGAGGGCACCGGCAGGCCTGAGGGGTTGGCTGAGGTGACTGCGGGGCTGAGGGGATGGCCGAAGGGACTGGCAGGCCTGAGGGGACAGCGGTGCTGAAGGGATGGCTGAGGGAACAGCGGTGTAGAGGGGACGTGGGGTGAGGGGATAGTGGGTCTGAGGGGATGGCGGGGCTGAGGGACATGGGGAGGGCTGAGGGCGATGGCCCGGCTGAGGGGACATGGGGAGCTGAATGGACGGGGGGAGCTGAGGGAGCTGAGGGGACCAGGGACCTGAGGGGGATGGCGGTGCTGCAGGCGTGGCTGAGGGGACTGGCGGGGTGGAGGGGATGGCTGAGGGGACTGGTGGGGCTGAGGGGATGGCAGAGGGGATCGGCGGGGCTGAGGGACATGGCGGGGGCTGAGGGACATGGCCTGGCTGAGGGGACTTGGGGAGCTGAATGGGTGCAGGGAGCTGAGGGGGATGGCAGGGCTGCGGGGGTGGCTGAGGGGGATGGCGGGGCTGAGGGGAGGCTGAGGGGACCGGGGAGCTGAGGGGGGGCCGGGCTGCGGCCGTGCCGTGCCGAGGGACCGGGGCGCTGCGCGGACCAGCGCCGCGGCGGGGCTGAGGGCCGGGGGCCGCGCGCGGCGGGCAGCGCCTCGCAGGCGGGGCACGTGCCGTTCGGCGCGTGGCGGGGGAAGCGGAGGCCGCGCGGGCGGCGGTTGAGCGCGCGGCGGTTGGTGCCACCTACCGACACGGACGCGTCGCAGCAGCCCGTCCCCGTCAGTGCCAACAACTTCCCCGCCAGGCTGTGGCGGCTGGTCAACAGCCCGCGCTGCCGCTCCGTTCGCTGGGATGCCTCCGGCCGGGGGCTGGTCATCAACCAGCCGCGCTGTGAGTGCGAGCTGCTGGGCGCCGGGCCGGCCGTCGCCGCGCAGCCGGGTGGCCGTGGGGCAGCGGCAGCCGCCGGTTTCTTCAAGACCAAGAACTTCAGCAGCTTCATCCGGCAGCTCAATCTCTATGGCTTCCGCGAGGTGGGGATGTTGCCGGGGAGCAGTGTGGTGGGGCCCGGGCCTGGGCCGGGCCCAGAGGGTGGACAAGGCAACGGTGGCAACTGCACCGGGCCCCTGCATCGCTTCCGCAGCCCCCACTTTCGCCGCGACCGCCCCGACCTCCTCGTCCACCTGAAGCGCCTGACGAAGGGCAACAAGGCGAAGATGGCAGCGGGCCTGGATGTGACCAGCCGCCCACCCAACCGCTTCCAGCGCTTGCCTGGCATGCCACTGAACAGGCAGCCGCTGCCTCCGCCCTCGACGCTCAGCAGGCCTGGTGAGTCAGAGTGGGCCATGTGGGGCCTTGGTGGGTTTTTGAGAAGCGCTGGGTGGCATGGGATTTGAAAATCAACGCTCCCCTGAGGGAGAAGGGTTACCTGTCCTTGCCGGTGGCATCTCAGTTCACCTGGTGTAGGGAAGCTATTGTTGTTTATGCAGGTAGATCTGCTGCCAGTAAGCATGAGTAGCATGGTTCACATGTATTTCAGGCTGCCTGTAGACTATAGTACAGTCTCCATTGCGTACTACACTAAGAACACCCTTGCTCGATCTCTGTGGAGCTGGCACAGCTCTACCAGATGAACGTTACTGCTTCTTGCCCGTCAGTAAGGATGCCCATCAGTAGGGATGCTTAATAAGCTGTCATTAAATGTGTGTGAAACAGTGAGTCATGTGAAGTGATAACTAGAGCATCCTGTTAGTTTTGTGCAAAGGAGACAAGACCTGGTAGTAAGATTTTTGTCAGTTGTCTCCTGAAAAAGAATTCACAAGCTACGTAGTTTTTAAAACGGATTGAATGAGTAGGTGAGAGCTAATTAGAAAATAATACTGCTGAAAAGCCCTAGAACATGTTTTCTTTCTTTCTAACCCTCTTTGAGAGGATCTGAGTTTTCCCAAGACAAGTGTGAGCCCTCAGGATTATTCCACAAATTTTGTATCAGCCCTAAAGCTTTGTAGTTGGTGCTGTGTAAGGAAGATGTGAATATCTTGCTTTGCAGTGCTCTTGGGCTGCTGCCAGAAGAGCACTCCGGCTTCCCATTCCCTTGGTGGCGTGTTAACTGTCATCTTCCTTGCAGCTGATACAGCAACGTGTTGGTTCAGCGCAGTGATCGGAGAAGACTTTAATAGCCTGGCTGGCTCTTGGACCCGAGTGATGCACCCCATGGGTGCAGAGCTGTAAGGCTGCGGTGTAGGAGAAGCGGCAGGACTGTGCGACCAGGAGAAGGGGAGAAGCAGTTGACGGTACTGCTGTCTGCAGCACCGGCTGGCCTTTAGAGCAGAGTAGGGTATCCCCATACTCTTGGTTACTGTGTCAGGGTAGGAACTGTCATCTAATTCAAGTGGTGTTTTCCGTGATGTGTGTGGAACTGCACGTGCAATACCAAGAAGACAAAATGAAGCATCTGAGAAGGGATGGAACTTATTTCAGTAGGGAGGCTAGGAAGCATTTAAACTAATGATTTGATGTTAACCTTGTTAAGGCTAAGATGAGTCATTGCAGACTTCAGTGACATGTGGTTTGTCTGATGTAATGCAGACCATTGGTAAAGGAAATTATGAGAAAGAGATGACTTTCATTTTTTGTCCTCTGTTTTTATGGCTGCAGTTTCAGAGTTTTTGCTCTAGGAGTCTCATTTTCTAGAAAGACAGAACAAGGAAAACATTGGGGTTTCTATGCAGTCAAGTTCTGACAGGCTGACAATGCACTGTGCGCTCTGTACTGACTATTTAGGGGCACGTCTGAGTGTCTTGCAGGGTGTAACGCTCTGTTAAACATTCAGGAACAATTCCTGGACAGCAACTGGAGGTTGGTAACTTGGCATCCCGTGGTGTCTTGTTTACGTGTTAGAACTAGATAATCTTCATGTCCCTATCCAAAGGTAAAATATAAACAAAAGAATTTTCATACCCCTGTTCCTTCTCTGTTTATAAATGGTGAAAGTACTGAACAGGAAATAAACGGTCCTATACATTAAGTCTTAGCAAATCTTCAGGGTCAGCTGGTATTTATTTAGTGATTCTTAATGGTTAAATGTGAACTTGCAGAATAATGACTGTATGTTACTGATTTCATCAGAGGAGTGCAAGAGGTAAATGTGAGGCTATTTTTAAAAAAAGTCCTTTTGGGTGAGAATTGGAAACTACAGGTCTGAGAAAGCCTGGCTTCTAGATAAACCCTATTGACGTGAACCATCCTGAAACTTGTAATTCTCATGGCTAAATGCAATCCTGCAGGGGAGTCACAAATGCAGTAGTTCTTGCAGAAATCAATGAGCACAGGCGTTTGCGGTGTTACTGTCAGTGTTTCCACAAAGTCACCAAAACAGAAATTGAGCTGTCATGGTATAAAAGCAAATACCATTTCATGAAACAGTAACTGTCTGAGAGAGGAAACTATAAAATAATAGAGAAGAATAAAAGGACTGTCTAGGAAATAACAAAATGGCAAAGTCTGGGATATTTTAGTCTGCACTGAACTAGTTGAGCTGACTGAGAAAAATTGGCTTTGAAATTTTTTTCTTGACCAAATAAATGACTTGTCATAAAGTACTTGCAAAGTCCTTTGGAGGATTTTGACATTGCCCTTCCCTTAGCTGTTTGTGAGCTGTCAGTAGTGGAGTTTGGTCAAATCTTGCTTTATGATGTCCCTTTTTTAAAATGTATTGTCTGATTTAACACACAGTACTTTCAAAATTGCTTTTGTTTGGTTTAGTAAGTTACTACACATTTTGATTTATAGCACATTTCTAAATATGGGTAACTCGTTACTGCCAGTTTAAGGAGATTGAATGCTACGCAGACACCTCTGTGTTGGCGCTTCACTCGTGTGCCACACAGCAGTTACTGCATGCTCGGGTCTAAGAGTACAGTCTCCTTTCTGGATTAAGTATGCTGGAGCAAAGGTAGTCTTCCCAAATCATGTTGTAGAGCCTTGGCTCCTCATATTGCCTTTCTTTGCCTGTGAAAACTCCTTTCCTTAACACTTGTTTCACTTTATTTTGTACCCACTGCAGGACTGCTGACTGTAGGACAGTTTCATCAACTTTACGGTCAAGGTGTTTTCTCTCCTTACTCCTACACGGCAACCTCGTGCCAAGCCCCCAGCACTTTACCAGCACAAAGATTAGATCCGACTCCAGTCCCTTCCACTTGGATCCAGCAGGGACCACTTGGGTTGCTGCCAGGGCAAGGGGCTTCCCCAGCTTTTCCAGATAAAGGGGCTGCCTTTCCTGTACTCCAGACACTTCCAACAGGAGCCACGTACACACTCCAGCCTGTGGCTTCTCTTCCGCCACTTCAGCAAGGGACTCAAAGCGTTGCCGCATCCATTGCAAATTGTAGCAGCTCTGCATCTTCAGTGCCGTACTCACAAGCCTGCTATCCAACAGGTATGAAAAAAAATTTCTGCATTTGCTTTTCAAAAATAGATTTTAAAGTGAGACTTTCAAATATTTTTCTACAATACTTTGTCATGTGTATATCTCAAGTGAGAATTAGAAAGTGTCAAGTCTAAAAGGAAGATGGACCTAAAGCAAAAGGATTTTCTGTTTGGTATTTGTGTCCTTCCTCCAGATTTTGAATGTCCCCTGGTGATTTTCTGGGTAGCCTTTCTGTTGAGGTTAAAGGGTTAGGAGAAAAACATTTGTCCAAAACTAGTCGGTGTTAGGCTAACTTTCATTTTTGTTTTTTTAATTAAGCAAAACTTGGACAATGATATTAAAGCACTGAGACCTTGTTAAGAAGTAGTATCCTAGGCCTTGGTCTCATGTTTTTCCAGGTTAAGGTTTTAAACTCAAAGATCAGTCAAAAGTATTGTGCAGAACAGGGGTCCTCAAACTTTTTAAACAGGGGGCCGGCGCGCGGATTAGGTGGCAGGCAGTCATCTGCGTCTGCTTGGTTTCCCCCTCCAACCCCCGGTGGGGGTGGTGGTGGTGTGGGTGTTCTGTAAATAGGGGGGGCTGGATTGAGGACCCTGGGGGGCCATATCCGGCCCGTGGGCTGTAGTTTGAGGACTCCTGGTGTAGAATATTTCATTCTGCTCATACTATTTTTGTATCTAAATTTTTTTTTCTTGCTTAGCTTCTTTATGTTGTATTTTTTTACGCACTGAAGACTAGAAAGTACAAAAGTCTTGGCTCCTTTCTTTTTTCTAAATTATTTCTGCCACAATTGTCAGTCTCACTTAATCACTCAATTACAAAGTAAATCAGTCTCACTTAAGTGTTTTTATTCTTCAGAAGAGGAGTTGAAGCAAATTACTGTTCTTTTCCTTGCCCTTACCTTGAATGGGAAAAATCACATGATAGGTTATTTTCTGGGGAGTGGTGGTGTATTTGTTGTGGGTTTGTGGTGTTTTTTTTAATTTCCCTAAAACTTCTGAAATTCAGAACATAGTGACTCTTTCCTTGAACAAACTAAAGCTCAGTTATTCTTTCCTTCTGCCTGCTCCTCCTTTGGCAGCCGCACCTTCACAAAGACAGCTATCTATCCTTGTTTAGAAATCCTACACAGTGAAATCATTACATCTTTTCTGAGACTTCTTCTGAGAACATTTCAGACAATAATCACTAGTTTCCATAACGTCATTTTTGTCAAGGAAGGGTTCTGCGGAGCTGGGTGGGCATTTCTTGTAGACACACTTAAATGTTGAAGAGACAGGCAACTTCCAGCATGTGCTCCTTGCCTTGTGCTCCTTATGTAAAGATTACTATGGTGGCCAAAGTGTGGAGCCTGCCTTACCAGCTGCTAACTATTAAGTCTTCTCCCAGGAGCAGGTGTCCTGAGAATCAGAATGGTTTGGGTTGGAAGGGACCTTAAAGATCAGCAAGTTTCCACCCCCCTACCATGGGCAGGGACACTTTCTGTTAGACCAGGTTGCTCCAAGCCTCATCCAGAATACTTGCTTAATTAAGATGCAAGGTGGTCCCTGCTTTGTGTTTCTATTGGTTACAGAGCATAGGCTCAAACTCATCATGATGAATTGTAGTTGTCTCTATCTCAGCTAAGGCCCCAGCCCTCTTCCGTAGTCAAGGGAAGGGAAAGGGGCATCTTGGGTGCGATTCACATAGCTCGGTTTAGAGTTTGTCTTGGGGTAAGATTACTCGTGTCCTGGAAGTGCCTGTTTTGAAGTGCTGCCTGTAGGGGAGCTGAGGGAGACTAGCATAGATTTAGACATGAATATGTAGATCTCTCTCACTGGATGACGCTCGTTGCTCTCACTGGATTTGTAAAAGTTTAAAGGATAACTTGGCTATGTTGCTCAGGTAGAATCTTCTGGGGTGGGAGGTGGGTGTGAGAACACGGTGAAAACATACCAAATTTTGCAAGGTGTAATCAAAACTAAAATACAGAAACTTATGGAATCTGCAGCGTTTGAAAACTCTGGTGATTTAATTAGCATTTCTGAGAATGTAAGTGACATTTCACTAGAGTATGATAAATCTTTCAATTTTCACTGTCACTTAGGACTGTCTCAGTGGTTTTACTTCTGTTCCTGTGTATCTCTTAATCTCTCTGCTATCCTTTCTTCTGTATATTATAACATACAGAATGCTGAAAGCATGTTTCTTCATATGTCCACATGAAAAAGTCTGGTTTCCTTCATCATGAGAGCACAGTAGCAAGATTAGTTTGTTTGGAAAGTGATAGTTAATCTTAAGATATGTATTTAGTAAGTGAGAGGACTAAAGAATGTATGTTCAATCTTATTCTTGACTCTTTTCATTTCACTTTTGAAGTCCCATTAAATTAAATCAAAGTAGAACTTTTTCAAAAGATTTCTTTTTATGTGTATTCAAACTTGTTTGTTAACTTCTGTGACAAAAAGATTTCCCTGGTTTTTCATTATGATTCTTATTGAAAGGTCAGTAAAATAAAATATGCTCATCTGGATCTTTTTTTCCCCACTCGCATTAGACCATAATTATTTTAAGGATTTAGTTCTGTTTACTTTCAACTATCTGCAGAACCTTTGACAGTAGTAGAATTGCATCAAAGAAATGCATTGAAGCTTTATTATCCGAGAGTGTCTAATAATGAAAATCAGTCAGGGAGACCATGTGAGAAATACTAGTTATTGGTGCCACCTGACAGTGCAAGTTCAGTCATGCCTTTTGAATACATCTGTGGCTGTAGGGTTCATTTACATATGATAACCTTTCTGGTGAGTGGTAGTTTAGGAGGAGTCGTGATATTCTGAATGATACACTCTCAGTGAAGATAATTCATTTTCTTTGTAAGTCTTAAAATTCACAGGTCACAAGGGGATTCTTAAAATAAATAAGCAGCTGAAAATGACTGTTTGAACACAGCATGAATAGCACCATATTTTCCCTTGAGAAAAGCAGACTAGGTGCATTAGTAATGTGCTTGTAAAACTAGTTGTAGGATTCGTCTTGCCTAAGATTCATCTCAATGTATAATGGTTAGTTGTATGTGCCTGGGCTTGTCATCTAGATTACATGTATAGTCAGTAGAGAGAAACAGGCACCTCCCAGAGGTTGAGTCCTTCCAACTTTCTCAGATGTATGCCTTTGGAAGACAATGCATTCCTTTCTGACGAGCCTGTTTGTCCACTGACTGTTCAGAGAGCTGACAACTGCCAGACATCTGAGTCTATGTAGCAGTAAGGCAATTAATCCCACCTAAATGTCTAAGTTCAAACAACGTTGTCTTTCCCATTTTCCCTTACTGAAAAGATCTTGGGTATCTTCTTCCTTTTCATTAGTCTTTCAGCTGGTAAAGAATGGGAGCTTGTATCCAGGCCCATTCCGATGTGTTCATTGATCTGGCAGGAACAGGCACAGCTGCATTCCCCGATTTCTTGCACAGCTTTGAGTACTGTTGACCCAGTTGTCTGGTGAGTAAGTAGCTTCTCTTAGGCATAACTTTTGGACCTGACGTGGTAAGTTCACACTGAAAGGATAGTCTTAAGGTTCTTCCTTTGTATTTCCAATGGTAGTGTGTGCTTGAGTGGAATGGAAGGTGCTGGAGAGTGTCAGTCTCACGCGTTTTGGCCCAGCTGAGCTGATAGTAACAGCACATTAATAAAATGTCTGTTGCTATCGTGAATGCCTAGAGATGATACATGCTTCCCTTCGATTTCCAACAGATCTTTGGAGAAATTATGGTGGTTGTTCAAGCTTGGAAAAGATCTGCTGCTGATCATATTGGGTTTGCACTTCCTTTGGGCTTTCAGCTTTCCTGAGCTTGCATGTAGTATTGAAACCTGTAAGAAGCATGCAATGCAAATGTGTACACATCAAACTGTGAACATGGAGCTTTGCCAGGACAAGTGTCTGGGTGTCTTGATCAGCTCTATCATGACCTTGTTAGCCTGGTTAGCACTCTCCCCTAGAAGAGCTGTGCTTAGTTCAGCAGTTGGTGTGGACTTAGGACCATTCCCATCAGGCTGTTTGGATGTGGCTGTTTTAGCTTGGAAGAGTAAGGGATTTTAACAGTATTAACAGACTCTATTCCAAGGAATGGGTCTGGATGGATTTAGTTTACTGTTAGAGTGGTAGCCTTCATGTCTTCAGCAAGTTTATAATTTATTTGTTCTTCTCTGTTGAAACACTGAGACCCCACAAAATAACACTGTCTGAAGAGGACTAAGATGTATATAAGAATGTGACGATAATATTTTGTTGTCCCTCCAGTTAAATTTCACATGTTTATTTTTATATGATTCATCCAATTAGTCCAGCATTGAGAAAACAGAAAACAAAATGAATGCCTCAATAAATCTCTAATAGCTGTCTGCTTTGGATATAAGAATACTAAACTTGATCAGACCAAATGTCCATATAGCTCATCATTTTCTCTGACAGTAAAGCCCAAGGAGGAGTGCAGGAGCAGAGCAAGCGTGGACTGATGCTTTTCCAATAGTGTGGGCTGAGGGAATTAACAAACCATAACACGAGTTGTGTTTAATAGCCCTCAGTGGATTTCACTTCCATGAACTTGCCTGTTTCTCCCAGCCAATGTGGACTTTGGTTATATGGTGACTCTCTTTTGGTGACTACAGGTGATAAGTGGTACTTGTCTAAAATCGGCCTCCATCTTATGATGCATTTGCTTATTAACTGACTGCTCTCAAGGCTACGTTTGTGTCTCCTGTGATATTTCCACAGATACCATTGTTCTTGCTGTTAGATCAGCCACTGCCATAGCTTATAAAAAGTTCTTGCGAGTGCAAACCATTCTTTTTATGTAACATTCTGCATTTCAGAACATTCAGAATCAGTTGTCAGTCTCATTGTCTTCATGGTTTTTTCTGTTCTCCTCATTTTGATTTAAAAACATAACAATTTGTTTCATTGATGAGTTGCTTTTGCTAGAAGCTCTACTAACTGTAAGAATCCTGTAATTTATATTTTACTTGTAGCTTTTTATAGTGTATGATCTGGAATTAATATTTTATACTTACTTACTATTTCATAAGCGTTTTTTCCCACTGGGTCCTTCCTTTTCTGTTCTTAGAAAATAGGTTCTTTGTAATATGTGTTTGGTTTTCCTTAGAATCACTTTTGCAGGTTACAAGAAATATCACCTTTGTCATTGCTCTCTTGCATTGTTTTTACAATAGTCCTTCAAAAGTTTGATTTGGTGGTTTTCTTGAGTTTGTAAACATGCTTTGGAGTTTCCAGTGAGTGAAGCCCACATGTCATTTAGGTTTTTGGCAATATCCAGAACTGTAATATGTTCACAGGTCATAGAACATTCTTCTGAAAGATGTCCAGATTTCATCATAAATTTGCTCAGCATTAGCTTTTGTAGTAATGTGAGTCATACACATAGCTCATGCTTGTTTAGAAGGATGTCCACTAGCTCTTTCTGTGTTTTTTAGCTCTTATGTTTGTTGCTCCCAACTGCACAAAAATTCAGCAACATCATATTAAAAAAGAGCCATAGGTATAGCCATTAAAAACGCATACTGGTTATTGTAGCAGCCGTCTCATGTGGAATCTCATGTAAGTGTCAAGCTTTGCAAATAAATCATCTGATCTGTTTGCCATCTCAAGTCATACTTACTACATTTACTTGTTATGAATTGGACTAAATTTGTTTTCATCAAAGACTTCTCTCTGAGAATGATTGCAGATTTTAAAGGTTATCCGTACTGCATATAATGCCTTTCTTTTAAACTATTTATGTGTGTCACCGAACAATAGTACCTGCAGCATACCGCCTCAACTGCAGAGTTGCTTTTTAGAATAAAATCACTGTTTCATCTCAGTGCATATGTGTGTATGAACATCTAGGTTCAGCTATGTGAATATGCTTTCTGTGGTGTATTGTGGCAAGAAACTCAAGCAGCCAAATCAAAGAGGTGATATTAAGACACTAAAGACTGTGATTATGAAGTTTCTGCATGTATGTGTGTGTTTTACCAATTTTACAATATATATTTTTAATATATCTATACATATCTTAAATATTTTTAAGATTAAGAAATTGGTCTTAAAATGACTTGGGAGGTAACAATAAATTTCTGGAATGTCATTTACTGTGTGATTATTGAAATGTTTAATCAAAGTAAGCAATAGAACTCTGCACACCAGACACAGGTTCCGGCAGTCTGATAGCTGTGTTTGAATTCTTGCAGCCACACCACAGAGTTGTTCAGCAGCAGCCCACACAGATCCTCTGGCTGGCTGTGCTGGTCCTACTGCTTCAGCGTGCACCCACGACAGCTTTGTCCAGGTGAGCGTAGCCTACTGAAAGGAGGTGAAAGCGAAGGAGACTGTATGAATGAACTGCAGGTTTATACACTTGTGAAATTAAGGATATAAATTTGAAAATTGATCTGCTTGATAAAGTGAAAGTGATGTGGTTTACAAATACCTATTTCAAAGAACCACTGAATGTTAAACGGGTAGTTTTGTAATTCAGGTTAGGTTTCAGGGTAGCAGCATAGTGGGTGTCCTCATCAGTGGAGTGTTTTTGCTTGACTTCACCAGAATCACTTTTAGTTAATGAGCCTGCATTTGTATTGGAAGAATGTTCTTGCCTGGACAAAAAGAGATTCTTTAATATTATGAAAATACTGAGAAGCAGCTCCACTTCTTTGTCCCGGACAGCTTCCTGCAGTCCTGAGTTTCATTTGATGAACGAGAAAAACTAAGGTGACTTTTTGGAATGGGCCCCACCTCAGAGATCTCTTATTAAAGATAACTCCAGTACTTCCTGTAAATGCTTTATGTAATTTTAGTGGAAACTGCACCTTATTTGGAGGGCCTGGCTTATCAGATATCAGAAGATCTGAAGTAAAAATGCAAGAGCTTCCTTTTCTATTACAGCATAACGCATATACTTTTTTCCCCCTCACAGAGGACAAGCGAAGCAAGTTATGCTTATGTGTGTTGAAAAAGGGTTGACCTACCCAAGCTTGATCATCCAGTTTCCTGTCTTGCAAATATCAACCTTTGTCTTTTATTCATGACTTCTTTTAAAAAATAAGCTTATCCAAGATGGGCAGGTTATGGCCAGGATAACACGTTAGTGTAAGGCTATAAATAGCCAACAGCCAGTCATGCCGTCGATATTGTAGTATTTATTTTTCGCACAGTGCATCTTTGTCCTCTCACTTTCATTGTGAGCTGCTTTTTTCATCCAGGACATGAGGATCCGTCTGAGCGATGGGCAGTCACAATTAAATAGCTTATCTCGGAAGGCCGAGATCCATGGGATAGTAAATCATTCCAAAGGAGTTGTCAAAGGTGGTGTTGTGGCTAGATTGAAGGATAATATACAGTGTCCAAAGGGTCTAGTAAAAATCAGTTGTTTGGAGAAGCAAGTCCATGGGCAGTGTGTGGAGTCAGAAGAGCTTTAGGCCACTTGCTAGTGGTTGCTTTGTTTCCTGGAAACCCCCAGCAAAAAGCTGCCGAGCATCTGGGCAGACTGCGGGAAGGCGATCCTCTGCGTGAGAAGGCCAAAGGCGAGCAGTGCCCTGTATCAGTTCCACCAGGTCAGTAACCGGCTGTCTCTGAGCAGGGTAACACAGCTATCGTACCGCGTGGATCAACGGGACTTCTAGAGATTTCTGAGTCTTAGCATAGCCTAGGTCATTTCTCCTGGAACGTGGTGACAGGCTGTGCAGGTGGTACAGAAGACAGCAGTTTGCCTGCGGTTCTTGCTGAGCTGTGGGGAATAATCAGTTTGCCTTTTGTGTGTTCTGGGGCATATACTTCCCCAAACTTCTGCTGGGGGATGTGGCAAGCTGCAGTATTGAGCATCCTGCCCTGCTGGTGTATTGATCATCCATCAGTAACCACTTGCACAAATCCTCAAAAGCGGTAAAATTCATCAGCCCTGGCTGACTAAGCATTTTTATTGTTCTTCACAAAAAATAGAACTATTGCATGGTATATTTCCTATCGTTCCACTCAATACCTTCCACCAGTTGCAGGAATTCAGTGCGATGCTGTTGAAGCGTGGTTTGCGGGGCGTTTTAGGCTGTTTGGTCACGCTGTGTGCTGCTAGATAGGAGTGGCAAAGCCTATACGAAACTGCTGGACCAGTCCCGAAGACAGCGAACCGTATCGGCACACTAGCAGTCAGCAAGCTGGTTACCAGCCCCGTTTCTGTTGGATCCAGACGGTGCTTTGTGGTCTCAGAAGGAAAAGCGGGCACTCTTGGACAAGGAAGCCTAACCTTGTGCTGTTCCTTACTGGGTCTTGCAGAGAGCATCACTTTTAAGTTTAGGAGAGATTTAAGACAGGTGGAGTTTCTGGGTCTTGGAGGCCAGCTGCTGGGCTTGTACAGTACGCACCTGAGCTGCTGAAAGTGTTAGGTGACCCTGCCTGGAACACGGGCAGACCAGGCCGGTAACTAACTGGTTGGTTGGCTGCAGTTTGCTCTCCAGGAAAAGCTACAGAGAATTACTGCGTGGAATGGCAAGGGGACATAGGTGGTTATACCCAGACATGGTGGCTGATGATGGTGTATCTCACCAGGTTTCTGAAATCGGGGTTTCAGAGGTTTGTATTACACTCTCATCACGGTTGGTTACAAAACAGGGAGCTCAGGTACAACTTCTTACCCATTTTTTCATTTGGGTTCTCTTAAGTGGGGTTTGGATTAGTGTGATGAATCAGTATCCTTGGGTAGGAATGAGTCTTTTGAGAGACCTCCTGCTATCTTCTGCAACAGCAGTGCTGGCAGCTCACAACCATTAGCTCAATACTTCCCCGCTGCTTTATCATAGATGTGAACTGAGGCTACATATTGGATTTCAGCGATTTTTAAATTTTTTTTTTCCCTGCCCCCACCTCGTTTTGTTTTTTTTTAATAGCAGCCCTGCTGTTTGATTATTGCTATTACCATGGTTATTAAGCTGTCAGTATTTCCTTGTGGAACTGAAGCAAGAGGTAACGGGAAATGGAAGAAATAAACGTGCAAGAAAAAAGAAGAACTTTCTGACCTTAAAAGCAGTCCTAAGTAGTTTGCTTTTATTTGTAATAAGGAATGATAATCAGCCATGTTATTTCAAAAAGAAATCAAGTCTGAACTAATTCCGATTGCCCAAGCACTCAAGCCAGATTTGTGTAGTCCTAGCAGTCCCTGAAAAGGTGTGGTTGTGCTTTAATTCCTGCACACGCTACGCTAATCTTATAAGTGAAATGCCCGTCTTCTCTTTCACCACTTCTGCTAAGTTAGACCATTTTTCCTCTTGAGCTTGAATGACCAGCAAGCTATTAGTCTTTCAGGCCCTGACTTCTCAATCTTTTATCAGTTTTCCTTGTTTCATTGCTGCCTCCCCCCATCCTTCTCCAGGTGAACTAAAAGGATTTAAATTGTACCTTTGTGTGGCCCCTTTCTCCTGTTGGAAATACACACGAGATCCTGTAGTGCATCCAAGAGGACAATATGTGCTATAACAGCTTCAAGCTGAGGTCCCCTAAGAAGAGGCAGAAAAAGATTCAGTATGGGTGGGTTGGTTGGTCGGTTTTTGGCAGGGATGATCTTATTCCTGGACGGTTTGGTAACCCAGATCTTACTTAGAATCCTGACTACTTATGACAGTAAACAAGCAATGCAACAGAAATGAAACACCTTGTTAACATTTTAAAAAAATAGAACTGAAAAAAAAATCAAATGAGAGGAATAATGTTTGAACCTATCTCATAAAAACATAAAGGTGGCTTAGCCTTTAATGAAAAGATTTTGCTTAACTTAACCTAAATTTCTCAAATTCCAGGTTTTATTTCCCCCTCCGTTTCCCCCCACCCTCCACAGTTTGTGGCTATCTACAAACTGGCACATCTACACGAATCCACACTAGGACTTGACTTCACACACCCAGGAGACGGGATCTCATCTCTTTGTGGTATCTCCATCAGGGAGAGACCAAGTCCTTCACTGGCATTTGATCTGATACGGCTTTCCTAGTAGGTGATCCTGTAGCTTCCTGTTCTCTAATTTACTCGTCTCTGGAAGTAGCTTTTCATTAACCATGACCTCAGCTAGAAGGTCTAAGGATAGTCAGGCACTAAGGACTACTCCTTCATACTGGATCTCTTCCAAAAGAAGGCTGTATTTTAAATAGACCTGAGTTTCTGTTCAACATCATTGTATGACTTGTATTTGTCAGAAGAAATGACCCTTCTAGTGTCCTTTGACTGAGTCACCTCCAGAAGAAGTAGCAGTACAGACACTGGCTGTTAAAATGTCATCTATCATTTCACTTGGGTAGGACTTGCTGCTTTGGAAAAACTCTTTCATTGTCTTCATTCTGTTTTAAAGGTTATTCGATATATATGAATGCTACTAAAAAAATCATCACTGGATTGCTGATTGTGTCCTGTCGTCCTGTGATGTCATTACAGTGAAAAATTTTAGTAGTGTTCAGACCTGATCTGTGATGGCAAAGGCAGTCTCTGTAGGTTCTACAAGAAGTGTTTCTGACCTGAAATTCTGTCGGGTTTTTATGCAGATCGATGCAGACTTTGAGTTGTGCCTCTGTGGGACACTGTCATGACAGGAGAGTCCAGATGTGAGGCTGTGACAGGCAGGGCAGTTTTACAGTATTTGCTGTCATCGGTATTTGAACTCCCACTCATCCTGGGACTGGGGCGTTCCTGGGGGGCACCCCTTGTGTAGATGTGCCTATGGACAATCACTTGAGGAGGAAAATGGTATTATTGGTTAAGAAGCGGTGAGTTCCTCAAGTTGTGTTGTCCATATGCACATTTACAGCATATGGACCTTTTTCTTTTGCTTAAAAATGTTGTGGTTTATACTGATTTTTTTATACTACAACAACAGGAATGCTTGAGTTTTAGAAGGAACTGAAGGCGGGTGGATTTTCTCTCTCATTTTCTATTACGTATGTGGCACGTGAAGAGGGTGGTTCTAGTGTACCCCCACAGGTCCTACTAAGACCAGAAGTCTCTGATTTGAATGCTTGGGTATATTTAACACCTGCGGTGCAAAGGGTGTGCAGACAATGCATCTGCAGGCATACACCAGCTCCTAGTAAGTAACCTTCTCTCCAGGATAGACCATGAATAGAAGAAAGGAAGCGTGCCAAGAGTAAGGTGGTTAATGAAAACCAAGACAAAGCAGTAGCTTTTTTCTTTTTTCTTCTGGTTAAACTTGCTATTTAACTGAGAATAACGGACAATCTTTCAAGCTTTTGGATAAATGGATAAACAGAATCAATACACATCCTGTCATGGTAATTTTTTGATACACAAGTTCACTGTATTTTGTTTTTTCCAGAATCCTCCAATGCAGTCATCTTATGAAGCTGAACTGATGCCGTCTGACTGGCTATGTAATATATCTGAAGAAAACAAGAAGGCAGAAGTCAGTCTTGAAGCCATGTTTCAGGTTGCCGCTGAGGTGCATTCATCATGCAAAGCTGAAAAGGTGGGAGTGGCACCTGTAGAGAGCCAGTATTCAATCCTGGAGCTTAATGGAAATCAGGCACTGCCTGTTAATAGTTACACACCTTCTTCAACTGAGGAAAGCCAGCTGGAATGTCTCACTCCTGTAACTTCAGACACGTCATTTCTGGTGGCAGCAGATGGAGCACTGAATTTGTCTCCATTACAGCCTTCTGACATTCTTTGTGCTGCCGATACCACTCTGTCTATAGAAACTGCTGCTGCTGCTAAAATACTACAAGAACTTCTGACCACACAGGAAGCAGATGAAAAACGGAGCAAAGAACCAGATCACCGCCCAGCTGAGTTCTCCCTCATGTTTTTTCAGGAAGAATTGTTCAGTCCAGAGCAGGTAAGGGGTAAGGGGAGGTAAACCAACATCTTTCTTGAGCTAACTATATTTGATAGTAATGCTAGGGTCTGGACCGATAGCTTTTCAATATTCTTGCCTGCTTAAGAACTGAAGGCTTCTTTAATTAAGCTTTTAATGGACAGTGAAGGGTTTGCTTGGTAAAGCAAGATATAAAAAAGAAGACGGAATGAAAAAGTATCCCATGTTTCCCATGTTAATGAGCATGACATGTGTCAGCCTGTTGGCCAAGTTAGGGTGTTCATTTGCATGGGAAACATGCGTAGTGCAGGTGTATTCGTGGTGATGAAGTGGATGCTTTTTTAGGTTGTAACATACCATCTTTAATCTCCAACAAAGAAGAGTATTTTGAGAATTGCCACTGGAGGCAGATTTTTGCTTAAATTTAGATAAACGGTTAGATTGTTTCTGATAAATAGTTGTAAGTTCTGTTTTCTGTGGAAAGTATAGTTTATTGACATTTGACTGGTATAAAGCATCTTCATTGGTTTATACTTTGTGGTGTACAACAAGTTGTAATTGTACTTCGGTCTACCTGTACCTGGTCTTCCCGGTATGTAAAATTGTAAGTCTCATGAGGGGTGAGGGGCATTCTAGATGTTACTCTGTTAAGGCAGCAAATGCGTGCTCTGCTTTTTTTTTTGTTTTGTTTTGAAAACAAGGTAAGCTCAGGAGATTGACTGCATCTGTTTCTGCTGCATGAGACCTACCTTGCATGTAGGCACTCAATCTCATTTTTGTGTGTGCATTGAAGCTACTGTTTTATTGTTCTGTCGGTAGCTTGACGCCTTCACTGAAGTTTCTAGATCGGAAATCATCAGCTGGCGCAAACCTCCCATTGTTGCTTTCAGCGTTATAAAGATTAGTCATCTTCCTCTTGGGTATCTTTCTAGAAAGGGCTGTGTATTCTGATCAAGCCTCTGCATAGCTCAAGCCTAGACTAGACTGTTCTGCTCAGTACTGTGTAGGGAAGAGCACATCCCTGTGCTAGTGCATAGAGTTGGCAGCACTCCTTAATTGGTGCCCACTCATTATATTAAGTGTTGACCGCACTTTAAATGTTGTCAGTTTGAGAATTTTTGAACTGCATTTTTAGAATGATAGGTTGTCCCTTGTTGAAGGCCTTTGGAGTCCGTGACCCGAACTTCCTTGTCAAGAACTGGGGGAATTAAGCACACGAACCACGTAGTTGTTTGGGAGGGAGGTTTTGTATATTTGTGAGAATCCTGATGTTGGTCCTGGACTGTAACTGGTTAAATAACTGGCCTCATTTTTTGAGCAATTGAAAAGCAATTCAGGGACTGTTCAGCGTTTTGTTTGACAGATTCCCTCTTTCTGTTAGAACTACTCTTCAACTAGTCTCCTCCTCCCAAACTCGGGAGAGGGAAGGTTAACTTAACACCCTACTTGTCCAGAGCCTGGGGTCATGGCAGGTGCAGAACTCTCCAGAGGAGGCTTCGGTGCCTGTACTCCTCACATCAGGCTCCAGCACAGTTTTCTTCCTCATCCCTGAATCTGGAAGCACTCAGGCTTTCAGTGGCTGTTGGTACCATGTGTTTTAGAGCAAGCTTGTGACAGAATAGTGGGCGTGCACAGAAGACCGCTCTATTCCTCTCTATACGAGCAGAGGGGGAGCAAATTCCTCCACTGTTCGTACAAGAGCATCAGAACAGCTCTGCTGGGTCAGATCAAAGGTTTGTCTTGCCCAGCGTCAAGTCTCAAAACAACAGCTGTAACCTGATGTGTAGGGAAGAGCAAGAACAAGGAGCGCAAACAGAGCAGGGCATTCCTGCTTACACATTCCAGCTACTTTCAGCCCGAGGACTTGCGATGATGCTGTGTACTTCATCTTGGGTTTCTGCTCTGTGGACTGAAGTCAGCCCTTGAAACCGTCGGTTTTAGCATACGGGACCTTTTGACCAAGCTGGTACTGTTTTGTTTTCTGTTTCGTTCACAGTATTTCCCAGCATTTAATTACTCTTGTGACCAGCACTGAGCCTTGAACTGTCTTCCTCATAGAAGTAACAGTTTAGTAGAAACCTGCTTTATTCTGCTTTCCCGATTTCCTAAAAGACAGCAAATTAAAGAGCAGCTCTTTACATGAAAAGAGTTAGTACATTCAACAGTTCAGATCCAGCGTTGTCCTCTCAGCCTCAGTGAATTTCTGTCCTAGACTTTTAGAGGCTTTGGCCTTCAATGGGCACCTCTTATTCCACTCCTACTCCTAAGAAATGTTTTATTTTCTTCTTAAAGTGGAAATAGAACATTTCTGTAATGCTTGATCAAGAGGAATTTGCCTCCGATTTCGTTCAGTCTCCTTGGCAGCATACCTATGTGAAGGCTGAAACGCTTGCTTTCTTTGGGGAAGGTGAATCCAGCAAACCCCGTTCATGCGAGTTGCTAATTTTAGTACCTCAGCTTCCCATCATGGTTCCAGCTGGGTATAGGTATAGTCCAGTCAGTGTCTCGTAAGTCGTGTAAGTAGTGAGATGCAGCAGTTTTGGCGTTTTTCAGTAACTGAAGTGAAAAGGCAAAACTTTCACGTCTGTCAGCTTTGGTAGCTTTGCTTGATTCTCCGCCAAACAATGTTTTGGACTCTGAAGTTGCAGAAGTATTAGACCTGAGTGGAGGGTCTGTCCACAGGTGCGGTGAATCCATGGTCAGAAACATGTTCGCTTAAAAGACCAAACAATAAAAAAAAGGGATAGCTTGGGAACCAGACTTGTGTGGGCTAGGCTGATGCTGTTAGGATGAAAATGGTATTATTACCTATTACATTAGATTACTGAAGAGTTGGTGTGTAAGATTCTATAAACACAGTGATAAAAAGAAATCTGAAAGGGGTGCTGTGCAGTATGACTGCTCTTCAGTTTCCACACACGCAGCTGTAAGGGTTAAAATTGGACACAGCATTGGAAGTACAGGTTCACCAGTGAGGGGGAATGAAATTTCCTCAGTTTGCTGGCCACGCTCGTCCCGGTGTAGCCCAAGGTGTCGTTAGCCTTACTGGGCACTGCAGCATCCCCAGGTCCTTTGCAGAACTGCTAGTTAGAGTGTCTAGACTACTTTCACCACGTAGGCTAGTAACAGTTTCTTGATAATGGTTATCCCAATATGCATGTTACTTGTTTTTTCTTTATCAAACACTGCAATTTGGTTTCTACATCCCCTGCCTGGTATTGCTTTTCATTAGTCTCTTCTTTTTAAATAATGAAGTTTGCAGAATTGTTTCTAGAGCAGTTGTCCGGTGGAATATCCGGTTTAGAATGCTTACCTGAGAAATCTTCCCTTCTCTCACTACTTGATGAAGGCTGCTCACTGATTTTTCTAGAACTTGCTATTATGGAAATGTCACCAGGAATAGAGAAGTCATCATCACTCGTGAGACTTGGATTCTAGCTGGTGAAGGTAGTGACCTACAGCCTGCCTGCCTTCTTTGTTTTTGTGCCTGGGAAGGAGTTGTGGTTCAGACATCAGACAAAAGGCACTGCTAGCCACGTGTTTTTCACGTGGCCTTGTTAACAGTACTAAAGCAATACATCCAGACAGCACATTTCAAAGAGGAAAAACCGAGTCAAATGGGTATCCAGCAAGTGCAGGAGGTGTGTGGGAGGGAACTAGTTCTCCCTGGAGTACTCCATTACTGTATTTGCACAGGCCTTTTTGAATGTTATTATACAACTTTGTCAAGCAATGTATGTGTGTTTCTATTGATACGTATACACATAGCCTGTTATATACTCAACATTGAGTAATGACAGACTCAAGGTGGTGAGCGTGATTTTTGGAAAGACTATCTTATTACCAAGTGTGACCTCTTGTCTTCTGTAAACTCACACATAATGGTTTTCAAAAGCTTTTTTTCCCCTTAATAGAAGGAAACATTGCAGGCTCTGAGCAGTCATTCATCTTTAGGTTATTGATGTATAAGATATTTGCAGAAGAGATGACTATTCTAGAACAGGTGATACTGTGAAAATTTTTCTGTCTAAAGGTAGATTCCAGGTGCTTAACTTTGGGCCTGTACTGCCTCAGTGAAAATGAAACAGAACTTGGTTGTCCGGGTCTTTTTTTTTTTTTTTTTTTTAAGCTACAGGTTTTTGCCACATGATCATGGAAATGTACCAGTTTGCCAAATGGTTGCCTGCAAAATACATGTAGAGCAGCAGCAGAGGGCTCTAAAAAGCAAGCAACACGTTATAACTTAATGTCTTAACGACTGGATGGGGTGGGGTGAGATTCCCAACCAGAAATGTGTGGTTCACGTGTGGTTCTGCATCACACAGCTCTGTCAAGTTGAGCTAGATCTGTCGTTATTATTACACGTGCTGGTAAGAATGAGTGCACCTATATTTCTTCTAGCTTATTTCTTCTAGCTAGTTTAATAACTGAGGGAAAAGTTCAGACTGTGGGGACATGTACCCTAACTTTGTGTATTCTAGTTTTCTGATCTCATATTTTGCTTAATATGATGTTTTGTAAGAGGTTGTTTCAATTTAGCAACCTTAATTCTGAGTTAAAAACACTTACTATGTCAACTGTCTAGGCAGTGTTCACCACCTGTTAGATGCCCTTTTGGAGTGGAGAAGAATAGCTTTTATTTTGTTTTATTGGTTTTATATTAGTTTTATTATAAGATAACATTGAGTGATCTTTGGTTTTATTTCTTTTGGTGTTGTGTTGTGTTTTTTTAAGGAGAATACTAGTGTTAAAAGTGAATCCAGGACATCGGAGACAGAAGAGAGACAATTCACTTCAGGAGCTGAGCCTGTGAACGAATCTGTAGAACAGACAGATTCATCTGTAAAATCTTTCTCCCGGAAAAGACGCAGTTCAGACACAGGCAACTCTCTCGGTAAGAAAGATTCTACGTTTTCTCAGAGATTACGGTGACAGCTACTCTGAAACTAACTATTACAGAAAGGGGAGAGTAGAAGAATTGTTGTCTGCCGTGTAAGTACCTCATTGTTCCTTCAGTTAAAATACTAAACTTGTACAACCTCTTAGTGTACTTATCAACACACTTCAATAGAGACACTTATGCTAATTACTCTGATGTGGGAAAGGGTATAAATTATGTAAGTAAATAAAACTTGAAGTTCTGGGAGTTGTGCCAGAAACCTGGATGTCACAATATTGAGATTAAGTCCATAGACGTGTTCGCTGGAGGGCGACAGTGCTGTGAAGGAAACACTGAGTAATGAGGTAACTATGGAAGTTCCAGGGGCAAAACCCACCAAACTGATGAAGCTAGTGTAGAAGTCTGAACTCTTTGTCTCAGATCACTGAACACATTGTACCAGTCTGGTAGTGTCCTGAAGCACATGAGAAAAACAAGCCGCAGAGTATCTGAGGCTAAAAACTTCACAAATCTAGTAACTGAAGGGAAAACCTAAATGCCCACAGATTAGAGAGACATAAGAGGACACAAAAAGTACTTGGGATCCATTCTAGAGGGGAATTTGGTTCAGCCTGCAAGTCTCTAAGAAGCTGTTTCCCTCACAGCTGTTCATCAAAGAGCCGATGGTGGGGTTTGAAGAGCTGTTGCTCACTTCAAAGGGTGGTTTCTAGATTCCAGATCATGATGCTAGTTAATAGTTCAGCTCATAATGCCCATCAGTTTCAAACATTTAAGTAAGGAATAAAGTCTTTCTGTCAGGAAGCTGAGAAAAAAGGTGGGATGCCACCTTGAAAAAAGACAAGCTTTTGTTTAAAACACATAATCGAGAGTTCTTGTTCAATTACTTCCTGGTATCACAGATAACTAGCAAACTTCTCAGCTTTCATATCTGAAGCAAAACATTTGCTTAACGTGCCAGTTGTAAAGTTATGTACAGGAACATGTTGGAAAGCATTCCCATGGGATTGTTCCACAGGGATGAAACACTGTTATGCTAACGCTAATTAGCAACGATTGGCATAGTCTACTCTCTGGGAAATGTGACGGTCATCCAGGTCTGCATCTCCACTGTTGTACCTTTGGGGCTTGGTGTGCGTGTTAAGGGTAGAGATAGACAGCACACCTGAGCCCAACGTGATCAGGCTCAAGCTAGCCCAAAGTCAGTTGGGTGCGTGATAGAAGCCTCCAAGCTGGCATAGCCTGTCGGCTGCATGTCAGCTGTAAGCCTGAAGCAGGCAGGCTCAAGTGCGAGCTGACTTCTGCTGCTCTGACTACACCTTTGTCTGTCAGCACCTCCTGTCCTCTGTGAGACTTTGGAAACAACTTCTTTTTTAATCTCTCTGTGCTAAAATGCATCACGATGATTTCCAGGTGTTTCTTGGCAACTTGCCCTCTGAGTGTGATGGAGTCCTCTCTGTTTTCCTGTTTTCCTTTGGGCACTCCTTTGCAAGTTTTCTGAGCCTGCACTTTGATACATGCACCCTGCTGTGAAAAAGGCTCTTCTTCCATCTATTTCAGTAGGCTGTTTTTTTCTATGTTAATGTCACTTTTCTTTAACATCACTTTTCTTTGTTACGTGGTGACACCAAGTTCTAGATACCACACAGCGAGAGCCAATATAATGTGGTACATTTCAGTGACTGGGAGCAGCTCTGAGCCCAACCCGAGGTGTTAATCTGTAAAAACGCACCAAGAATCAAACCCGCCTTTGTGGAGAAGGCATTGCTTCCCTCCAAAGAGTGGACTGGACTTCTTTGCATTTCACAGCTGTTCTGTAGCAAGAAAAGACAAGCGTCCTTTCCCTAAAACACCGTCCCCAGGGTTTCCCTCCATAGCTGCCAGCCCATCTCTGCAGCACCATAAATCACTGAGATGGGTTATCTGCTTCCTTCAAATGGAAAACCAATGTATTTAACCAGCCTTCTCAGCTAAATTCTAGTTTACCAGTTTTAAGAACATTCTGCCCAGCAGAATCTAGATGAAAGGTGTCTCTAGTTCATTGTCCTGTCTCCAACAGTGTCTTCGGCATTTCTGTACCATTAAGCAGAAAAGGCCTCAGTAACCTTCAGTTGATTTTTAGAGTCCCTTTTTGAAGCTGTGCAAACATTTAGCATCCACTGTGGTTTTTGTAAGTTAATGTCATTAATGCAGATTAACTACACAGCGGGTGAAGAACCCTCCTCTTCAACTACTTCTGAGTCCTCCCGGGAGCCAGAGTCTGCTACAAAGGGTGCAGAACTTAACTCGGCGCTAAGATACATCATTGCAAATGATTACGGGCTGTGTCATCTGTTCCCTTCCCACTCTTTTTCTTGAGAGGCGATGGGTATGGTGCTCTAGCTCCTGCCGTGTTTATCACACGGAGGTGCAAGGAATAGTTCACCTTTCAGGGACTGCTTTTTTTCAGCCCCAAGCTCGCTCTTAGGACATAGATTTGAAGGTGCTGATGATGCATCTGCTTTTCCCACTACTTTCTAGCTGAGCTTGTCTGTTAAAATGGGAGTTTTGAAATAAATCTGTCCGCTTTTGTTGGCAGCATACACACTTGCAACAGGAGTCCTTTTGGACTTCACAAAGGATTGAGAGGAACTCTGTAAATACTTTGAGTCTCCTTCCCCATCTCCTCTGCATTGTGCTCCACAGGCACACTCAGCTAGTGAGCACAGCTGTACTGGACCTAATATCTGTGGCTTGTGCTTCCTCTTCTAAAAGAGCACGGGAGAAGGACCAGATTCTGATGGGAGGAATTTTTGTTTGCAGCCCGTCTTTCTGGAAATAGGCATCTCAGAATGGAGCAGGGGGAATTTGTTACTTCTGGATTGAAGCATTTAAGCTGATGCTGAGACATTAAGCAAAAAAACTTTCTTTCTCGATGGCTGACCATATATTTTCTGTGAGTCGTCTAGTCCTGCAAATAATCTGATGACTGTCTCTGACTTTTTTTCTTTTTTATGCTGCAAGGTGCCCTAGACATTTACCACCCACTCCCATGCCGCTGCAGTTGTGTCACTGTGTGTTCTCTCTCATTCCCTCCAAGGTAAATAGATTTCTAGGTGCAATTGCTAAGGGCAAATCTTCATTCAGGCAAGGTCTCCCATGCTGTCATCTGTTCCCTTGAACTGTTTCCTGCACCTTCCAGCCAAAAATATTGTTAATGTTCATTTAGTTTTCCTATCCGGTCACAGTGAGATCTCTTCCTACAAAGGTGTTAAGAGTTAATGTGGGGACAGGCCTGGCCCTGAGCTCTTGAACATCTGTGTGAAGCCCAAAGCGAAGTTGCTCTCGGGAGTCCGAGCGGCAGCTGCTTGCTCCAGCTCAGTTGCCATTACCTTGACGTCATTATATATTCATTGAAGGCATTTCAAATTGCCTGTCCTGGCAGTCTGCTCTTTGGGATGAGTGGGTGTCATACCCTGTGTCTTAACTTGCCATAATTTAGAGGTGCATTGTTACAAGCCCCCTCATTTCTCCATCCCTATGCGTTTTCAAGATGTGTTCCCAACAGAGTCTGCTTTGGCAGGAGGCAGGTGTCAGAAAGTGCAAAAGTGGTGCCTATTGGGCAGGAACTTTGTAGTACAGAGAACGAACAGAGGCTGGAAGATGTGAATGTGTTTGTTTAGAGGTTAAATTTCTTGTGGGTGATGTTTGCAGTGGTAGCGCTGTTGTGACTTTATCGGGGTACTTGTTCGCTTTCTTGACCTGCAAGATCTGGCCATACGTGGGAAGTATCTCTGTGTTGCTGTGGATCGAGGTAACTGTCAAAAAAGGAGCCTCTTGTCTGTCCTCTCTGTGACGCCACGAGTTTTTTTCTGGGATCCTGGCGCTGGCTGTGGTGTGCTTTGAGGCAATTGTGCCTTTTCTGGGTAAACAAAGGGATATGGCACAAGCAGGTCAGGCCTTTCTGTAGATACTGCCAGGGGCTTATAGTAATTAATGTTTGGCTTTTGGTATCCATGGTGGCAAAGGCATTTCTAAATAATACATACTGAAGAATGGGAGCACTTTTCTTATAATCTGCTTTGGGGTTTTATATTTAAATTTTTGAAAAATTGGAAGAATTCCTGTTTCTTTAAACAGTAGGCCTCAGGTGATCAGGTTATAGTCTGACATTGAAAGCATATTTTATAGTACCTGATAGAAATGCAATTGCTCTGTATGCTGCCAAGGGAAACATATCCAAGCACTGATACGTACTCAGTGTTCCCTTTTCTTCCTAGATCTCCGTCTACCGGTGGATGTACCTCGGAAGCGGGGGTGCTTTCTGGAGGATGAAATAAGAGAGTGAGAAGTGGGTGACAAATGTGCAGCAGCTGCCAGCTGGATTCCCCTGTCAGACTCCAGCAGCCGTGGAGCTTTGCCCACAACAGCCACTTTGGATCATTTCAGCTGTGTTTAAAAAAAAAAAAAACAAACCCCAACAAAACACCAAAGACCACACACAAAAAAGCCCCAAACAAAACAACAAAAAACCAGCAAAAAAACCAGCCCCACACCACTCTATTTTTTGCTTTCTTTTTAACTTGGTAGGGTATTGTTCAGTAGGCCTCTTTCATTACATT